>NC_092809.1:158461187-158812187 GCF_040954645.1 Diabrotica undecimpunctata
TTTCGTATAAAAAAGGTGGTGATTGTTCATTATGGAGAATCACGAGGAGAATCCATATACCTATAAACCTGATAATACGTGGGCCAAAAGTAATCATGGAAAAGCAGACATATTTGCTAAGTTGAAAAAACTTTTAAACTGCATGTTATGCAATTTAATTCTGCTAATTTTCTACCAATAAATAAAAATATTATACAGCCAGTACAATAAGTAACAATAGCTTAATAATTTAAAAATAAAATACTAACAAATATCATTTCAGAAAATGCATAGTTATAATTGTATATACGGGGTATGACCTCATAACAGAAGAAATCCTAAAAAAGTTACCGTGAAAAGCTATGGTTAAGTTAAAAAATCTACTCAATGCATCTATAAGGCTTAGTTACTTTCCAAGTTTCTGAAAGGTAGGGAAAGAAATATGACAGCGAAATTTGAAAAACCGTCAACTGATATGTAATCATGCCAATCGGCATGTATCATCATCATCATCATCCAGCCCCATTTTCACATCCATTGTTGGATATAGGCCTCTTCCAAACGTCTCCAGTTCTCTCTATCTCTAGCTGCTGCAATCCAGTTTGTTTCTATTCTCCTTAGGTCGTCGGTCCATCGGGTGGGTGGTCTGCCTCGACTTCGCTTGTTGGCTCTTGGTCTCTACTCCAATAATCTCTTCGTCCATCTTCCGTCTTCCATTCTAGCAACATGTCCAGCCCACCTCCACTTTTGTTTATTGATTCGCAGTATAATATCTTCTACGCCAGTTCGTCGGCGTATCTCCTCATTTCTTACGCAATCTGTCAAGGTCAGGCCCAGCATTGATCTCTCCATTCGCCTTTGTGTTGCCCTCAGTTTTCGGCAGTAGCTTTCGTTAAAGTTAGGGTCTCTGCTCCGTAGGTCAAGACTGGTAAGATGCATTGGTTAAATGCCTTCCTTTTCAGGTGAATTGGGGTATTTGTTTTAAAAATGTCTCTCATCCTTCCATATGCCGCCCATCCCAACGTGATTCGTCTATTTAGCTCGCAGGTTTGGTTGTCTCTGGTTATTCTGATTTCATGACCCAAGTATGTGTATTTATCGATTAATTCTACCTTGTTGTTATTGATCTGTATCTCTTTGCTGGGAACCATATTGGTCATCAATTGGTCATCAACCAATATGGTCCCAATCGGCATGTATGGTTGTTACCAATGATTTCAAAAATTAAAATGAAAATTCCACATTATTAATTTGAGTTTAGCAATAAAACTAGAGCAGATTTATATAATCACTGATCAAATCGAAAAAAAAAAGAAAAAGGGGCATGTTCCCAGCTTTCCAGAATAAAGTACTAAGGAATATTGTAAGTGCTTCTTTCTAGTACGTAAGAAATAGCCACCTAGACAGAAAGCTGGGTATAGAAATGGTTGCATATATTATTAAACTATTTTTAAATAAGCATGAAAACAAATTTAGTAACCATGTGAATGTGAAGGGCCTTCAGCTCCTGGATCGGCATGCAATAGTGGAAAGAGTCAGGAGAACGATACCTTTTCAGTTGCCGTTAAATCTTTTGAGTCAGTGTAAATATTTTAGGTTTAAAGGGAAAGCAACGTGCTTGTGAAGTATCAGTTAAGTTGCATGTTAAGTAGTTTAAACCGGTTAAAAAAATTAAAGACTACCATTGGGGAAAACTCAACATATATTAGTATTAAGATTGTTAATAGAAAAGATTTGCTCGTTAGTCTAATTTTTGGGAATATCCAAAGCACCGCTTAGGTGTTTTTCTAATAAAAAATATTGTTACTTACTAATACTGACGTAGCTGCATTAGCTAAAGGACCATAAACAACGTAAGTGTGGCCTGTTATCCAACCAATATCAGCAGTGCACCAATAGATGTCATTGGGTTTATAATCAAAAACGTATTTAAATGTTGTAGCTGCATATATCATGTAACCGCCTGTTGTATGGAGTACACCTTTTGGTTTTCCTGTTGAGCCGCTTGTGTATAACATAAACAGAGGATCCTCTGAATCCATCCATTCCGGATAACAACTGGTAGACGCTTGGGGTACAATGTCGTGCCAGAAGATATCTCGCCCAGGTGTCATGGGTGTCTGAAAAAAAATATTTCTTTTTATAGACACTTTAAAAATGATAAATAGTTTAAAATATATCTAAACAAGGTTTTAATTTTGATTCTATCTTAAACATTTCAGAATAATCTACGTGATTAGTATCAATGCACATTGCACATCGATTGAATTGTTTTGATTAGCAAGTTCAAAAATAAAAGTAGCCATTATGAATGCCAACCTTCGTATGGAGATCGCATTTTAAGAAGAAGATTATGTCTTTCGTTTTAGTCTTCGTCCGATTGGTTGTATCAATTAAGTTTTGAGCGCTCAATAAAATAAAATAAATATTATTTCTCAAAAGAAATGTGTTCTATTTGTGGATATATTAGTTTACATAATCAAGATTTCGTCACACTTTCAGCAAATTCTGTAGTTAAGTTGTGTTCAAACTCAAATCTAGAATAGATTTATTTAATTTGACATAAATCACACAAACATTTTCCATGCATTCTAATCAGTAGTTTTATCTTTATGGTTCCAGAAGAATGCAACCCAATAAGGAAAATACAAAAAGGTTGGAAAAAATTTATATATTTTTCAACTTTTTTGTCCGGGTGTGAAGTGATGGATCCATGTTTCATCCATGGTTATAAAACGGGGCAAAAATTATGTTTTATTGCTCTGAAACTTTGCTAAATATTCATTGAAATATCTTTACGACACTGTTTTTCGCCTACACCTAATTAACAACCTAGCGTCCTTTAAAATTAAAACATTTGCTTTACATATTGCTTACTTTCTAATACATTGATATTTTTACTACTGGTAAAAACTGTACTGGTGTACACTCTGGAACTAAGTTAAGTTGGATTCAATCAATTTATTTTTGTTCCCGGAATGCATTATTTAATTTATGACATACCTTTTCGAAAAACCCTGTATAAAAATTAAAATACTAATAACATAATAATTATATGTATATATAGATTGTACAATAGCAGTTTTATGGACAAATACAATAGTTTGTACACCAATCTGAAAATGATTTTATTTTTTCTCAAATTGTAAGAAAAATTTATAATATTACATCACTACAAAATATGAATAATGAGAATTAATATTAAATATTTAGAATTCCACAATCCCCGGATGACTCTGGAGTCTGGAGCGACCTTGTTCTAAAAAACATCCTCGTTGAGTGACGTTATTCGGGCAAGCATGAAAATTTAATTTTTAGGCCAAGGTGACAGGTTCGGAAAATGTTGGCAAGAAAGGCACGATATATTTCTGTCATATAAGGAACTTATTACTAGTTTTCACGTTCTTTTTTTGGTATTTGTGTTCCTGTTTGGATATCTATATACGAGTGCATATCTTAATAACTAAATTATATTATTTACTGTATTAAATAGGAAATAACCATAATTTCAAATAAAAATACGATGGTCGAAAAAAAAATTTAATCAAAATTTTAAATAAACGTAAAATAAACGTATTTTCAATTGAAAATGCGGTTAATTCATATTAAAAATAATAAATAAATTGTCATTATGCATAGCCTACACGCGTCTTCATGTGATTTGAATATTTTGCAAGTCAAAAGTCGCTGTATATGGTAAAAGTTCCTTTGGTCTACAGAAAGACAATTGAAAAGGCCCATACTACAACAATTTGTTTCGACGTTTAGTTTAGCTTACTAAATTTAGTTCTTTAGTAAAAAAATCGGCCATAGTAAAACTCGAAGTAAAACACTTATACTGTAATTCTTCTTCTTATTGTTCCTTCCTGTATGTAGACTTTAAAGTCTGTTTCTTCTTCAATATTAGCCTCTTAAGTTGATTAAATTATCGCACCTCCTTTTTCTTGGTCGACCAATACTTCTTCGTTTATTTGGTAACTTATCTCGTGCTATTCGTACTGTCCTCTGCCATTCTACTAACGTGTTCGTTCTACTTCTGTTTTCGTTTTGTCACCCATCCATTTATGTCTTCTATATTGATATTCGTCAGAGTATTTTCATCCGCCGTGTATGTTAATATAGGTCTAATTGCTGCTTTATAGATTCTTGTTTTTGTGTCTTGTCTTAGGTGCTTGTTCTTTCAGATTGTGTCATTAAGAGATCCCGCCGCTTTACTTGCTTTTAAGCTTTGTTGACGTACTTCTTCTTCAACATCTCCGTAACTAATGAGATCTATTCCCAGATATCTAAACCTTGCTTTCTGCTGTATTATTTTCCCATCAATTTCGATTTTACATCATAGTGGGTATTTAAATGTTGTCGTCATATATTTGGTTTTTTTTGGTGATATTACCATATTATATTTCTTGGCTGTTGTATTGAAGATGTGTGTTAAACTTTGGAGCTCGTCTTCTGTCTCGTTATGCAATGTAAAGTATTTGGCAGAAGAGGACCGGGACGCCGTTGTATCTCGTGGTTGAAAAATCAGAGCAGTCAACAAAACCATGATAGCCTGATGATCGCCAACATCCAAACCGGATAAGGCACTGAAGAAAAAGAAGACTATATTAAAGAGAAGTATATATACTTTATTGTAGTCGATAACCTTTTCTGTAATTTGTCTTATTTGTCTTAACTCTTAAGTTGTTGGTTTATTGATTTTGTGGGTTAGGAGTTTTGTGTAAGCTTTAGTGCGGTGTTCAGTAGATTTATACCTCTATATTTGTTGGGGTCTTATTTATCTCCCTTCTTGAACATTGGTATCATTATGCTGTTTCTCCATGCGTCTGGTATCTTAAAGTGCAATATTGATTTTTGTATAAGTTTTGTAATCTCTAGGGTTATACTTTCTCCTCTGAGTTTAAGAAGCTTGTTGGTTATTTCGTCTGGGCCTGGTGACTTTCTATTTTTAAGTAAATTTATAACTATCTCTACATCCTGAAAACTGATTTCTATTTCGGGTCTTAATTCAGGTACGTTATTGTGTTGATTATTATTTTGCTTTCCTTTAATCAGTTCCGTCAGTATCTTACCATTCGTTTGCTGGTATGTTTATTGTATTCCTTCAATTCTTCCATTTCGTTCCGTTGTTTTTTATGAATTTTTATATTTGTTTTGTGTACCGTAGAAGTCGCTTTCCATCCTTTTTATAAACTGTTCCCAGTGTTCATTTTTTGTTCTTTTTACCAACTGCTTTGTTTCATTTCGAATTCTTCTATAGGTGTCTCGGATTCTGGAGTATTTGATGTTTTGTACTTTGTAGAGGCCTCTCGTTCTCTTTACATTTCTCTTTTATTTCTTTCTGAACCATGGTGTATTGTTTCTTGTTTCTTTTGTTTAGTATGACTTTGCATTTTCCTAGACCTTCTGTTGCTGCTTCTACAATGTTGTTTTTAATTTTCTCCCAGCTCACATTTATTTCTTCGATATCGTCTATTTGTTTCAACTGAATCTTCTGGGTTAACTTTGGAACATTTTTCCTGTAGTGCAGAAATGTTTTGGTGTTATTTCGCACTTCCTGCGTCTGGTGAGTTTAAAGTTCGGATATCTAGAACCTGTTTTGGGTGGATGTTTCTATTAGTGACTATAAAATCAATCATAGATTTGGGATTCCTGGAGTTTTTCAACTTATATTTATACTGGAGCTTATGGTAGAAAAATGTATGATTAATTCTCAGTTCGTTAAAAGCGCAGACATTAGCCATGAGTAATCCATTTGCGTTGATATGGTTTTCATTAAATCTTTGTTTTACTAATGGAACTTTTTTATTTCCGATTCGTGCATTAAAGTCACCCATAAGCAGTTGTTCGTAGAATGCCTCTCGTTCCTCCTTAGGTTTGCAGTCCTCGGATCTATAGATAGATATGACATTTAATTTTTGGTAGTCCATTGTTATGTTCATATGTATTATTCTTTCGGAGATATAACGGCAGTTATTTATGTTGTCTTTAAATTTTTTATGGACAAGTATATCTACGCCTGCTCGTGCTCGTTTATCTTTCATCACTCCACTGTATGCTAGAAAATATTGCTTATAGTGTCTTTGGCCTTTACCTTTCTTCTTGGTTTTTTGGATTGCAAAAATGTCTATGTTTTTATTTCTCAGTTCTTCTATTATCTCTTGGTCTCTTTTGTTTATAAAAGTAATATTCCATGTTGCTAATCTGATTATAAAATAAGCCCACATAAAAGATAAAAGCAAGTAATCCCCCTAAATTATTCAAAAAGTAGGGTAAAATGTTGACTATTATATACAAACATATGGTTAATTAATTACGTTGCATTACTTTCCAAATAACCCAAAAAACAAACAACGGTTGGGTTTAAATGGATTAAATCATACTTAAAATTGTTAGGTTATCTGGCAGTATGCCGATAAACTTGGATTGCCTATAGGGAACATAAGTCCCCACTCGAAAGAGTTTTTTTATATCCAAACTGTAGGTAAGTTAAATTGCCAACTAATGTCAAAAGTGATAATTGACTAATTAAAGTGACATTCTGAACAAGATTAATTGTACATTTTTAAAAAAAAAGTAAACCAGGTCAAGAACCCATATGTTAAACTCTATAAGAATTTTAATTAAATTGGCTTATTAAAATTGAGACAGTAACTAGTATTTTTATTATTATTTTAACCTAATTATTTATATCTTTTAAATTGACTATAAAATTAAATTGATCATAAAAATTGGAGGCTGGTTTTTTTAAAAAAAGGACACAATTCAAATGTGATGATTGGAGAAAGTAAGTGAATTAAGAATGAGTTAATTGTTGAATAACTAAATGCGAAAGACGAAAAAATTTATTTTATAGACCACTGGGAGTGATTATAGTATCCTGTAGTGTAATGATAACTAATTGTGTGTGAAAAGGGTAATGTTAATGATAAATAAGTAAAAAGAATTGTATTGGATATTTAATGGTCAACTGTAGGGTAGGTTGTATATGTGAAAGGGGAAATAAATATTATTTAAATTTGATTTATAATCCAGTAAAATAAGGCAAAAAAGGGGGCAAACCTCGGAATGAAAGATAATAAGCTGAAAATTTGCATACGTGTTTATTTTGATGGTATAAAACTTACCTCAAAAGTCTCATATAATCACGTGTCCGCGACTTAAGATATTAAAGGTCAAAGGTCACGAAAATGAGTTTTCTGCAAATATCTCGTTTCCCTTACACTTTATGACATTTAAGGTGGTAAGAAAAATTGTAGAATGGAAAATTCTCTTCAATTTTTGTCTTTCAAGATGATACTTTCTGTAATATTTTACATAAATACGTCAGATATTTACAAACACATTATGGCTTAAGTATCGTTGTTGTATTTGATGGTTACTCAGACTACACTAAGAACATTAAAGCAATGGAACAACTAAGAAGAACTGCCGGTATTTCAAAATCTTACGAACTCCGTTTTGATGAAACAATGAATGTGCCTATCAGCCAAGAACAATTTTTATCGAACACATCTAATAAAAAAATCTTTATAGACATGCTTATCGACAAATTAAAAGCTGTTAATATCACTACAAAACAAGCCAGAGATGATGCTGATTTTCTCATTGTAGAAACAGCTATTGCAGAGTCTGAACATGTAGGAAAAACTTCCGTCATTGTCGGAGAAGATATTGATTTGCTAGTTATCTTGATAGGACGAGCTCAATCACATCAACAAGAAATTTTTTTTTTAAATTGGTAAGGGTAATGCGGAGACAAAATTATATTCATCGAAAAGTTTTAATAAATACCCTCATTCTAAGAAACACATCTTATTTTTACACGCGTTTAGTGGATGTGATATGACTTCTGCGATTTATAGGAAAGGTAAAATATCGTTTATTAAAATGTTCGAAAAAAATCACCATTTACATCAGTCACCTCAACTATTTCAACAAAAAAACTACTCTGTACAAGAATTATTTTAAAATGGAGTACGTATTTTCTTAGCAGCGTATAATGCTCCAACATCAGAAGACGATATAGACTCTTTTCGATACACCCAGTTCATCAAATCAACAAGACTCAACAAACCAGTGCAGTTATCAAGTCTTCCACCTTCAAGTGCAGCAACTCGTCAGCATATCATTCGTGTCTATTATCAGACCCAAATTTGGTTGGGAAATGATTTAGAACCCCAAGAATTCGGCTGGGTAATGCAAAATGAATTTCTGGAACCAATAACAACATTATTACCGCCAGCACCAGAAGAACTGCTGAATACATTATTTTGCAATTGCAAGAAAGGTTGTGGTTCTAATTGCGGATGCAGGAAATCAGGATTGCAATGTACTTTAATTTGTGGGTAGTGTAATGGACAATCATGTCTAAACGCTTCATCAACTTCAGATGATTTCAATGACGAAAGTGAATATGCACCTGATATTCTTGAATATTTTTATTCTGATACTTTATAAACGAGATTATACTGATAAACGAGAATGATGATGATGAATCCGATATTGAGCAGTCAGAGGAAGAAGAAGAAGAAGAAAATTATTACAAAAATATTAACCATACATAATAAAAGAATATATATTATATTTGTAACTTTAATAAATCGATTATTGGATTAATAAATAAATATATAATTTAAAAAAATAATAATTATGATTTTTTCAGTATTTAATTAAATATAAAAATGATTACTGTTGATTTCTGCACTTGATCTTAATTTATCGTATATACAGCTGTTAAAAATATCATTAAAGTTCATTTGAAATAATTTCATTTAATATTGTATGTTTGTTAAAAATAAAATAAATATTCTATAAAAAATATATATTTTATAATTAATATCTATAAATATAGTTTACTAAATAATAAATAAGAAAAATTTAATGATAATAATAGTATTTTAAGTGAATAATTAACTATATAACTTATTATTTATTGAATCCTACTGGCTGACTTTGCGTTACCGTATACACAGGTAAGCGGCCCCCCACTCTTTGCGCTCTATCTTAAGAAGGGTTGAAGGTACATAAAAGTACTTTGAAGAGAATTTTCCATTCTACAATTTTTCTTACCACCTTAAATGTCATAAAGTGTAAGGGAAACGAGATATTTGCAGAAAACTCATTTTCGTGACCTTTGACCATAAATATCTTAAGTCGCGGACACGTGATTATATGAGACTTTTAAGGTAAGTTTTATACCATCAAAATAAAGACGTATGCAAATTTTCAGCTTATTATCTTTCATTCCGAGGTTGCATCCTTATTTTACCGGACTATTAAAAAAGTGAGGGTTTTCTAGGATTATTGATGTTAAAAGACAGTAAATAATTGAAAGGGTCATAAGATGTGATAGTGACAGTGATGGATGAATCATAGTTGATGATGCAAATTATAAAATTGAAAAAAAAATTATTTATCGTAGAACGGGAGTGACTTTGTTAATTTTATCCGTATTTTCTAGCGTAACTTTTGAATGGGTCATCCCAAAAATGTGAAAAAGTCACCATTGGGATGAATTGTATGTTTATTTAATTTAAATTGATAGTATAAATGTTTCCAAATTAGGGATTTTCTCAAAAAGCAAAAAAAAAGTGTATATCAAAGTCCCCATTGATGTGGGGTCAATTTGATACCCCATTTAGAAATAGCTTAGCCGATGCATAAAAGCTGTAGTAATATTAATGTTAACCCATTTTTTAATCGATCAAGCCAATTTTTAGATATTTCAATTTTAATTTTTGGGGTGACTTTGATAGCTACTACAAACAAAATAATTAGTATATAATAACTTATTCTAGAAGTAGCTAATACTTTATTGAGGCAAAAACACTTTAGCAAATTAGTAAAACAATATAAAATAGTAAAAAAATGTCAAAAGAATATATTATGAAAGGCAAATAAAATAAGTTATTTTTCCTTAACATCAACTCTGCCAGGAAATCTGCATTTCGTTGCTGTTTCATTTGTTTCAACCAATGGGGTCTTCAGAATTGCTAAGATATCAGCGAAAGGAGCATTAAGAACGTCGGTATCCACAACTTTAATATGTTTATGGGTTTCATCCAGTGATTTAAGTCCAATGAGTTCGTATTCGTCAAATGGTAATTTCTCTTGTATCCTTCCGGCCTATATGTAATCTATACATTTTCGTTTACCTGACATAATTTTTACAAGCACATAAGTTCCAACATTCAATTCAGCAAGAGATGGTTTTGTATTCATCTCATCTTCATATGATTGCTTCTCCACAGAATCTTCATTTTCAATTTCATTTTCGCTTTCACTGGTATAGCTGTTTAATTCACTGTCAGAGGAGCTGTCATCCACCGCTACATGTCTTGTAGCGGTGTACATGTCTTGATTTTTTGGTTATTTTCTTGCGATATATTAATTCATCTGATACAATCATAGAGCAAACAATGTATTTAATTTACACTATATTTAATTGTCAGCTTAAAATGTTTTGCTAAACATTAATTTCTTATGATGAAGGATTTATGTTTTCTGTTTTATGTTATGAAGGTAAATAGTACAAAATATAAAAAAATGGGTTTTGTGATAGTTGGAATTGTGTATTAATCTTATTTAAAAAACAAGAAATAGATAAAAGCTCGAATTTAAAACGTGCAAGAATAAATTAATATGCTGAAAAACCAAGTAATTGTTTTCTCAGATACTCAGATACTCAGAGTCATAATAGGCTTACTTACTGAACATATTTATATGCCAATCAAGGCTAAAACAGTCAAACATATCTTGTACGACTGCGAGACATAGGTCGCTTGTGGCAAATATTTTTCGGAGACTATCGGGTAACTCTAAAAACTTAGGTACTAGCTGCAGCAGAACAGGTTTACAAGAGATAGATTTTAAAAAAACTAAAGTAGCATGAATCGAAACTACAACATTCATTCATTCATTAAAATTCATCGAACTTTCTTAAAATTAAAATTTGGGCATAGGCCACTAATTCCAACCCATCTTTAGCAAACGCTTTATTCAGAAAATGTTTCAAATCTGGGCCATAATACGAATACCTATATCAAAGATTTGTAAACCTTATCGTCGTCAAGGCACTATAAGTACAGTATATACAGTATAGTACAGTACCCGTACGATACAAATTTCTATTCAAATTTCAAAAAAATCTAAAATTTCTTTCAATTCATTGGAGCCCTATTAATCACAATTTAAATTAGGACACATACTGAGACAGCTGAGCTCCAATATTCTTATTTTAATGTTATTTTAATGCTATTATATTAAAAGATTTTTATGTTAGATTAGCGATAATAATAATTGGTTTCTGCGGTGATAAAATGACAATAAATATTCGGGGAAATTGCGATTCATGACAGAACTGCATGAAAATTAACGTTATAGGATCCATTCAAAATAAATTTATGTCGACAAGCAATTTGGAATTTTGTGTAATATATTCAGATTAAGAACTCAGGGAATATTCCATCAACGTCATTTATTTGATAATAGAATTATTTAACTCAACAACAAAAATATAATAAACAATAATCGGTTAGTTTTTATGTTCAATATAAACTTTTCTGTCTATTTATATATGTTACTATTTACTGCAAAATATCAACAATATTGCAATTAATGATAAAGCTAAATTTTACTAAAAAGTAGTTAGCGTATAAAAAAACATGTATCGAACTCCTAATAGCTATTTAGGTACTCCAGTTTGTTAGTGTACGTCAATTTTTTAATGATTAACATTAAATAGCCTCTTTATATGACACAACGATTAATATATTGTATTATGTGCAGTAGTTTTATATGAATCAATTATTTCTGAAAAGGCTAAAGTGCTATTTCGGCCATTTTTCTTTTAATATTCGAAATTAATTATTGACCCAAAACCTACCGTTTGGTGCAGAAATAAACTAAATTTGATCATTCCTTACTTGAACTTCTGTGTGAGAAAATAATGGTTTAGCGCAGAAAAGACCTAAGTAAACTAACTTAGTCCCTTTAAGAAATAAATATTTAAATTTGTGTCATGCTGTATTTGACCTTGCGCTCTGTTTTGGTTTAAAATGCAGCCTCCTGTCGCGAAATATTTTTAGTGATTTACCGGTTTCGATACTGTGTGCAGTTAAGAGTAATTCACATTTTTCTGACAATATGTCTATAATAGTTCTGGCGAAAATAGAAGAATAGAAAATGAGAGAAAGTCTTGATACATCAGAAAAATGTAACAAACCGAAGAAGCCAATAAAATGAAAACAATAAATTAAGAGAAGTATCTTTTGATAATTTTATTTACGTTGGAGATCTGAAAGTAAAAGTGTATTGTAGGGTTTTTTAAATTTGCATTCTGTATCCTAAAAAAGAATAAAGCGAATAGAATCATTGATTAAAAATAATCTGACTCCTAGAGATAAACGTGGCAAAAATATTAAATGGCAATGCCAGAAAATCAAAACATATTAATTCGTCAGAACATTCAAAGCTATCCAGTAAAAGAAAGTGACTATTCGTAAAAAGAATATAAATATCTAGATAGTAGGCTTAATATAAAAATTATGTACGAAATGTTTAGATCCGAGTATCCTGAAACGAAAATTAAATACAGCTATTATTATACATTTTTTCGCGAAAACTTTACTTTGAAATTTGGCCATCCTCGAGTAGACACATGCGTAAAATGTGAAGAGTTGAATTTAAAAATCAAAAGTCCCTCTCTGGGAGATGCCTCAAAAAAACTTTCTGTTGCAGAATTGTTGGTACACAAAGAAAGCACCAACCAGTTTTATACGAATTTAAAGGACACTGTTAAAGAGTGAAACGATAGGAACGACGTCGTAGGGCTCGCATTTGACTATATGCAAAATGTTCATCTACCACATATATCTGTACGAAAAGTCTTCTATAAGACCCAACCACCAGTTAATGTTTTTGGCATACATAATCTTAAAACAGAAGATTCTTTTTTCTATATTTATCACGAGATGGATTGATGATGTGGAAGAAGACCTACAGATTCTAGAGGTTAGAAGATGGATAGAAGTTGCCAGGAATCGACAGGAGTGGCGACTTCTTTGTGAGCAGGTTAAGATCCACAACGGATTGTCAAGCCACTTATGATGATATTTATCACGAAGGACAGGCCAATAAGGGTCCTAATGAAGTATGCATCTTTTTGCTTGATTATATAAAAAATTACATACCACCCAACATAAAACAGTTAAAACTTTTTTGTGACAACTGCCCTGGGCAAGATAAGAACCACACTATTATAAGATTATGTTATGACTTTTACAGATATGAGGCGATTCGATAAAATTGAACATTATTTTCCCATAAGAGGGCACTTTTTCTTGCCCTGTGACAGGGATTTCGGTGTCATAAAAAGGTACTTAAAAAATTTGACAGAATAATTGTTAATTCAAGTGCCCAAAGCAAATTTACTGTAAAAGAAGTTCAAAGTAGTGAGATTTTTGATTTTAAGCAATGGTGGCCTAAGTATTATAAAAATATAAGCCTGTCCACTGAATCTCAACAAATAAATGTTCCTCGATCTCAAAAAACTCATTTTGCAATTTCGATCTTTAACCTTTATAGATCCGAAACTAAAGGTTGTGTAAAGGCATCTAAATATATTAATAGTATTTTTGGTGTTAACCACTTCCATTTGGCTTTACCTAAACACAACAGCCAATTTAATATCGAATGGCCCAAAATACCAGCATATCCTGAAGACATGGTGCCAATTTTGGAAACAAAATAGGCCATTTGCAAAGCCTTAACCAGTGGGTACCAGAAGATGAGCAAGAGTTTTACGTCAACCTAATAAATTCCTGGAAGACCAAGAAATCGTTTTTTTTTTCCTTTTTGTTTTAAACTTTATAAGAACAATATTTTATTTCTATGTTTTATATTATATTATTTCTTTATTTATTCATTTCTATGTTTTATATTATATTATTTCTTTAATTTTCGTTATATATATTTTTCTGGCTGTTTTTCACAATAAAGTTACCATATAATAGGATTATATAAAAACATAAAAATTTAAATTTGCTTTATAAAATGTATATTGCTGAAAGGACCTAAGTTAATTTTTTTGAAAAATCTGTCCAATAAAGAAAATCCAAAATTCTATATTGATTTGATTAAAACACAGCTTTTACCAAACCATACTAAAAAAAAATAATAAAAAGTTTAATATATCAAGGGGTTAAAAAATAAACAACATTTTTCAGTTTTTCTCAAAACTTAAAAATATCACTAAGTCCCTTTAAGATATTGTCGATTCATATAAACTTTCGATATATTTATGAACGTATTGCAAAACAATCCTTTACAGGAAATTAATCGTATTCTAGATCAATGAACGATTGCAATAATAGTGATAAGACGAAATGATTGATATTACAGAATTAGTAAAAACTGAGTAAACTACGATATCAGTTTACTGAACGGAACTTAGAAAGTAATGACAGATACAATAACGAAAAACCTAATTATATATCACACAATAAATATAACACGTGCATGCCAGTTTTCCTCCAAAAACTAATGGATGAAAATTGAAAAAATCATAAGGAAGATAGAGAAAAAAATCTTGGAAAAGAAAGTATAAAAAGTTTAAGTAAGTAAAAAGAAACACCAGAAATTGTTTGTATATAAACATCAAGTAAATACACTTAAACCACCTCAGATTTAATGATGACAAAGCAAGTAATATCTTTGAATTGAAAGAAATGTTACAACTTAACAATGTATCCAGAGGAATAGGCCAAAAAATGAACTACAACACAACAAAATATATGAGCCAAGAACAGACAAACATAACGATACAATCACATCACGAACAATGTATATATATATACTTAGTTTATGGCATTAAGCTGTAAAATCCAAATAAAGATTCTGAAATAAAACGATGAAAACAATTAACATGATCAGCATTTAGTAAATTGGCATAGATAAAGATTCATTTTCAAATTCTATTCCTATAAACTTAGAGAGGAAAGTGTATACACTTGTATACTGCCGGTATATACCTATGGATTAGAGACCATGTTCCTTACCATGAAGTCAATTAAAAACTAAAAACAACACAATGGAGTATGCTTTTTCAAGCATATTCCATTCGAGACAAAATTATAAATACTGAAATAAGATGAAAAACGCACGAGGTAAAAATCAAATGGTGATGAGCCGGCCACACAGCCAGATACGATAATACCTGTAAATAGGTATGAAGAAACATAGAGTGGAGACCAAGAGAGACCAAAGAAGCATAGAGGGACCTCAAAAGAGATGAGTAAATGGCATAAATAAGCGGCGAGCAAATATTCGACTAGATTAACCACAAAACAAAGATGGAAGCAATTGTGAGATACCTACATTCAGGAGTGGAAGTATAAAGGTTGACGGAGAGAGAGAAAGACTAAAAAAGTTTGTGGAATGAGTGTATGAATGAGTAAGTGTGTCATGTTCAATCAAAAAAATCTACAGTTAACGACATAGCTGCTACCACTACGTCATGGTCGGATTGATACGTGGATATTTATTTAGTTATAGCTTAAGGCCGTTTTCACGGTACACTTTGGATGATCATCCCGGATGAACCATCCAAACTGATTACGACGATAAAAGTAATTATCGTTTACATGGATCACCAAGACTGAACTAGTCTGTTCATTTGCAAATGGCGCCGACTGAAGTTGTACGTGCTGGAATTGGTATAATAAGTGAATATCTTTTAAATGAACTTGAAAATGTACTTGAAAAACAGAAGATTAAAAAAAAACGACGTTGGTGGGTAAGGCCGTGGATACTTCGACGCTACAAAATGGGAGCGTCAACGTGTTTGTTAAAGGAATGGTCTACAGAAGATCAAGCCATGTTACAAAACCATTTAAGAATGTCTCACCGAAAGAAAATCCAGTAGTAGTACTACTACTACTAAGGATTTCCACAGTTTTCACTGTCTTCCTTCACTCAACCGTTTTCTCCAATTTTCCCTGTCATTCCAGTCTCCATCTCGCAGGGTTCTTTTCTCCATAGCCTCGTCGATTTCATCTCTGAATGACCTTCGGGGTCTTCCTCTCTTTCTTCTTCCAATCGGGCTCCATTCTCTGATTTTGTTTATCCAGCGTCCTCTGTCCGCTCTTCTGACGTGGCCGTACCAGGATAGTCTCTTCTCCTCTATATAGTCGATTATGTCTGATTGCACTCCCATTCTCCGCTTAATCTCTGCGTTTTCAATTCTGTCTCTTTTTGTAAGTCTACAGCTTCTCCTCAGGAACTCCATTTCTACTGCTCTTATTCTACCTCTATTTCTCTTATTTATTGTCCAGTTTTCGGACCCATATGTCAGGATACTTCTTGTCAGGGTATTATATATTCTCTTTTTTGTCTTTATCATAACGTTCTTATCCCACAACACTGAGTTTAGTTGTCTTATACAGTTTCTTGTTTGTCTCAGTCTGTTATCTTCTGTATATCTTCTTCTGTTGTTCCCTGGTTCGATATTATGGTTCCTAAATACTTGAATTTATCTGTTCCATTTATTTGTCTTCCCTCGTCTATCTCTAGGTTTCTCATATCCTTGTTTTCTGTTGTTAGGTATTCGGTTTTCTCTAAGTTTATTTCCATTCCGTTGTTTTTATATTCTTCTTCTAGTTTTCTGAGCATAAAGCTGAGATCTTCTTCATCTTGTGCGATGACTACTTGATCGTCGGCAAAACTTAAGGTGTATAGGTATTCGTCTCTTACTGGTATGCCCATTCCTTCGCACTTTCTCCTCCATGGTTTGAGTGTCTTTTCCAAGAATATTTTAAACAGAGTAGGGGACGTAGCACAGCCTTGTAGAAGTCCTTTTGTCGTCTTAAATGGATTGTAGGCTTTATTTCCACATTTAATAGCTACTTTGTTTTCTTTTTGTATAGTGCTTTAACTGCTTTTATTAGTGTTTGTCGGATTCCGAGATCATTCATTGCTTCCCATAATTTGACTCTAGGTATTGAGTCATATGCTTTCTTTAGATCAACAAAGGCCAGATGGACCGGTCTACCTTTTGCCATTTTCTTCTCTATCAGTTGTTCTTATGTGTACGTATGATCTAGGCATGATTTTCCTACTGTGAACCCTGCTTGGTCTTCTCAAATTTTTCCTATTATTTCAGTTTCTAGTTTTTCTTTAATAATTTTCCCGTAAAGTCTACCTACCGACGATATTATACTAATTCCTCTATAGTTTTCACATGTAGTACCACTTTCCAGTGGTAGTACAAATTTAAAATTAGATACTTTACTGATAAAATCATAGATATTTATTAAATTATAAACCTTACCTTATTGCTACTATACTGCATGCCTGTTGGTGACGTAACTCTTCCTAAATGTGATACTACTATACAAGTTTCAACGTTGTGTCCTTTTTGTGCACATTTAGCCATAGCTTGATCGCAGATGGCTTTAAGCTGAAGAAGTTTCTCACCTCTCCATGCTCCATCTGATGTAACCAAAACTTTGGCTTCACAGTCTAATATTCTTTCGGCAAAAGAGTCGGCGGAAAATCCCGCAAACTGAAATAGAAAAAAATATTTGACAATAAAATAATGAAAGCATAATATGTTAAATAATATTATATTTAGTACATATTTTTTATTACGGTAAAACCGTTTAATTGCAAAAATCTGTGTAGCAAACTTAAAATATGGTCGAGATAAGATAGCAAGGTAAATAAATACAAAATTAACAAACGCAAAGTGTGTATTCATGCATAACAAGGACCTTGAACAAACCGAAAACATCAAAAGAGATTATTTAATTATATGAAGGTCAACAAGGAAGACAGGAACTTTTCAAAGGTAATTAAAAGATATAAAATTAAGTAAGTGCAAATAAAGACATTTCTTGAAGCTTATACAGATACAATTCATAGAAATAACTAAACTTATAGTACCTATTAACAAAAACTATACCTGATTTTCATATTTATAAGTTTTATTTCTTATTTTAGATGATCTTTTTATATCCGTTATCTATATCTCCTCTAGTTAGTACATTATATTTGATATCAAAACAACGAAAAAAAAAATCACAATCTATCCTTATGAATGAGAGTAATAAACATGAACAGAAACTGCTAAAATCTTCAGCGTGAAATTCAAGAAGTGAGTCTAATTTTAACTAGATGGCGATGCATGACTGTGAAGAGACACTTGTTTAGTATATGTTTATTTTTATACAGTGATAAGTGTCTTACCACCCGGCTTTTTAACGTAAGAGATAGAAAACACAGTTACCTTGTGAAATAAAAAGAGATGAAACTCGTAGAGGTGAGAAATAATTGGAAAAACCTATAATTTATATTACATTACATTACCACTATCGATAGTCTCACACCTTTAGACGTTAGATTCGAGCTAAATCACCTCGGTCATAATTATTATGAGTAACGTCGAATGTGTGACGTATTTCCATTTTTTAATTTCGCATAAAGTAAAAACTGATGTGAATAAAATAATTTAATTAATAGTGATTATTTAATCTAAAGTTTTAAATTATTAACCAAGAATAATTTCTACTATGATTTGGGGAGTTTCGTACACTCTTGTCACGGAATAATTATAAATCCTTCGTGGATTAGTGGTAAGAATTCGACATTGCGATACAGACATCGCAGACGTATAGAGTTCAAAACCAACGTGTGGTTTTTTTTTTATAATTTGAAATTATGCAAAGATCGTTTTGCTTTGAATCACTAAACAAAACTAAACAAAAACTAAAGTTAAAACAAAAAATCTTATTGACAAAACAATATCGTCGTACTTTCGAAAATAAAGTAAAAACTTTTAAAGAATGTTTAAATAAGTAAAAATTCTACAAAAATAAAAAAATATCCGTGGCCACTAATTAATCGATTAGGAAAAGTCGCACTGAGATATTAACTGACGATGCGAGAATTATGTGCAGGACAACCATCGTGTTGAAACCATATGGAATCGAAAGGTATTGGTAAATTACAAAGGGCTGGGACAATTTCATTTTGCAGAAGTTCCAAGTATTTCCGCCCAGTCAACATACCGTCTATAAAAAATGGACCAATGACATGATTCCCTATTATGCCTCCCCAAACATTTACTTTTCAAAGACGCTATGTACGAGCGACATAAATCTGACGAGGATTTCCTCGAGATCAATACCTAGCATTTATTGAATTGTGACGGCCATGCAATGAAAACGTACATTCATCGGTGAACAAAACGTTCTCTAAAAAATGTTCATCTTGATGTGACATTTCCATTGTAGTTTGACAAAATTCTAAACGTCTATATTGATCCCCAGGAAATTGTTCGTTGGATTTAAGAAGTTTATAGGGACGGTATCGATGTCTTTACAAAATTTCACCTACTCTAAATCTTGGAATTCCACATTGTTCTCCGAGACGAGGTGTTGATTGGGTAGGATTTTGCTCAATACTTGCACAAATCAAAGTGTCCTTTAGTTCCAAATCTGGATTTACCTCCCTTCGTCTGCGAACTCCTCTTGGATCGAACACGGATTCATAAGTAAAAAAATTACGTATAATAGACTGAATTGTTGATCGTGCTGGAGCCGGCCTATTTGGAAACATATTTACAAATCATGTTGTCTAATAATCCATTCACATGCCAGACAACAATTTGCACTTTTTCCTCGACCGTTAAAATCCTTTTCACGAATTGTTTTTTCAATAAAAAGTTTCTGTTTACCGTAAAAAACACATCTCGATGTGTTATTATTTGATAACTTGAAGGCTTGATGATTTGGTTAGCTATAAAGCAGGTAGCTGTTCGCGCGCATCCATTCCAATGTCGTCAATTGTTTTGAAAATCATTACCTGTACAGAGGAATTGATATTAACACTGAGAATTTAGTGATGGATTTGACATTAAACAGTCTTCAATGGATTATTTTCCATTCACAACTGAAGACTGTAAAACTGGAATTGAATTTGAAATATTTTGTATTTCTATTTTATAACATTGGAATAAGAATAAATTGTAAATAATGAGTTTTTCGAAAACTTGTTACCTATTTTCTATATTTTTTATTGAGTAAAACAAAAATTTTACCTTTGGAGTGAATTGAACCCCAGTCTTCTTATCAATAGACAACGTCTCTAACTATTACGCCAACTCCACATACAACAATTGTTTTCGGACTGAACATACCTATTTAGTTTAGTCAAATATTTCAGTTGAGTTATTTTTATTATTAAATAAACTTAAAGATTTATAATTTAAAATCGCTACTAATTAATGTTTTTTACTATAATATATCTTAATATATTTAATCATTTATTCTAACATCAGAAATTATTAAAATAAAATATTTTCGAGGTCATCCGTATAATTATGACTGAAGTCAAATAGACACGTCTAATAACTAGCCTTATCTCGTACTATCTCACAACTTAATCTGTCTTCTATCCTTTCCGCTATTTTGACGGGTGGTAAGACACTCATCACAGATGCGATAGAGAACGGTTAAGGGAATGTAGACACAGATTTTCCATCACACCCTCCTCAAAGGGTTGGAGCCTTTGACCGTTAGGAATCCCGCACTACTATCCACATGGATCGAATGCAGTCCTATAAAGATTTTCCTTCCTCGCTATAAAAAGAACTTTTTAATAAAAAGATTAAAAAGTGTTTTTCTTTCATAGAAAATAAGAAAAAATGTGCAGGTATATGAAACATTATTTTACTGGTTAATATTTTGTATCAGCGTATATAATATACGAACAGCGTACTAAATAACAAATAAAATGTTTTAAATACACTTACCACTAAAGAATGGACAGCACCTATCCTAGTACAAGCTAACATGGTAACTACGGCTTCTAATATCATGGGCATATATACAGCTACTCTATCCCCTTTTTGAATTCCTTTACTTTTAAGTACATTTGCGAATCTACATACTTCTTCCAATAATTTCTTGTAGGTTAATCTGCTGTAATCGTCAGGATGGTTTCCTTCCCTGGAACAAAACCAATATTTTAAATAAAAAATCTACAAAGACAAAACACAGTAGGGGACACTGGAGAGGGTTGAGCCACTTTTTTTCAGCGACCTGATTTTTTGCCTTGCTTTAGTAATTGCATACAGTTTTTTTACATATTGATTAACTATGGGTTTTAGTTTTTTAACGCAATATTATAATTATTTTAAAAATTGGTATTTAAGCAAAAAATGATTTAAGTACAACATGCACTTGTCTCAAACCTCCCTTATGAAGGGATGCTTGAGACAAGCAAAGGGAGGTTTGAGGCAAGCATAGGCAGGGTCGAGACAAGAGTAGTAGGTAACGATAAAGTCATGACTTAAAACCAAATTTATGAAAGAAATTAACTAGGTATTATTTAACCCTAAAATAGAAACATTTGAAAAATATGCCAAAATAGTATGTATCTCTTCTTCTTAAAGTGCCTATCCGTTCCGGATGTTGGCGATCATCACGGCTATCTTTACTTTATTTATTGCAGCGCGGAACAGTTTAGTGGTAGTCGTGTTATACCACTTTCGTAAATTTTGAAGCCAGGAAATGCGTCTTCTTCCCGGTCCTCTCTTACCATTTACTTTCCCTTGGAGAATCAGCTGTAGAAGGCCGTAACGTTCTTGATTTCTCATTACATGTCCTAGATATTCCAACTTTTTAGTTTTGACGGTTATGAGAATTTCACATTCTTTCCCCATTCTACGCAGGACCTCCACATTAGTAACTCTGTCAAACCAGGATATACGTAAGATGCGCCTATAACACCACATTTCGAAAGCTTCGAGCCGATTCATAGATGCAACAGTCAGTGTCCATGCTTCCATTCCGTAGAGCAGAACTGTGAATATGTAGCAGTTCAATAGACGGCATTTTGTTTTTAATTATATGTCTCGACTGTTGAAAATGGTTCTCATTCTAACGAATGCTGCTTTTGCTTTTATTATTCGCTGTTTAATTTCTGTTGAGTGGTCCCATTGGCTATTTAAATTGGTGCCTAGATATGTATATTGCTCGACTCTTTCGATATGCTGTTGGTTGATTGTAAGTTGAGCGTTTAGTATTGGTTTTTTACTAATTGTCATAAATTTGGTTTTCTTTATGTTAAAAGCTAGTCCGTATCTGTTGCTGACTTCTGTTATGCGATTTGTTAATATCTGTAAGTCATTCAGATTATCGGCAAAAACTATAGTGTCATATGCATATCTAATGTTATTCAACCATTCACCGTTTATTAGTATTCCTTTCGCACAACCGTCTAAAGCTTCCTTAAATACCCATTCAGAATAAATGTTGAACAACAATGGAGACAAAATACAGCCCTGTCGTACTCCACGTTCTATTGCAATTTTATCAGTTAACTGGTCTTCTATTTTGATTTTGGCCGTTTGATTGTAGTAAATGTTTCTGATAATTCTAAGATCTTTGTTGTCAATTCCAATATCTTGCATTAGAGTCATTAATTTGTCATGTTTTACTCTGTCAAATGCCTTCTGGTAATCTATAAAGCATACGTATATGTCACAATTCACATCCCTGCATCTCTGAAATAGCACCTGTATAGCAAAAAGGGCGTCCCGTGTTCCCAGAGCATCACAAAATCCGGATTGTGTTCTTGTTGGTCGTTCCTCACATTTTGTATATATTGTTTTGTGAATGTCCTTTAGAAATGTTTTAAGTAAATGGCTCATAAGGCTTATAATTCTATAGTCTTCGCACTTTCTCGCATTGGGTTTTTTTGGAAGATTTATAAAAGTTGACACTAACCACTCTTGGGGAACCACGCCCGTATCATATATACTGTTAAATATATTTGTCAACCATTTTATGCCATCATAGTCCATAAGTTTTAAGAATTCTGAGTGAAAATTATCAGGGCCTACTGCTTTACCATCTTTGGTGCTTTTGATGGCATATTTTACTTCTTCGACTGTAAATGGTGGTCCAGATTCGCAATTGGTGTTTGTTGTAATACCAGTGTTACTTCGTATATCTTCAAAAGTTTTTTCTACGTATTTAATCCAAATATCTCTTTTATGCTCTATTTCCAGTACCTACTATGTTTCCCTGATTATCTGTCAGGAATCCAGTGTTCTTGTGTTTATATAAGCCTGCCGCTTCTTTAATCTTTTTATGGAGGTTAAATGAATCATGTTTTTGTTGTAATGACTCTATCTCCTTACACTTCGAGCTAAACCAATTTTCTTCTGCTATTTTAATAGCCCTTTTTATAGTATGTTTCTAATTAGAATAAATTTTCATATTTAGAGAAATCAACTGAAAAAGACAGGGTCCCATATCTTTTAGCTGTTTCTCCAGTAAAGGAGGGGTTTGGTAAGTTAACAAGATCATTCCTCTGCGCACAACATTCATCTGCAATATCGGGAAAAACAAATTTGTATCCCGGAGATTTTATTCTTATGCACAATAGGTAGTAATCGTTGCCATTATTATTTATGACTTTAGCAACGTAATGTCGGAAAGTCTTTTTGGTAGAAAATTTTACAAGAACATACTCATTCAAATGTCAAAAAAAAACAAACGTCTTGATTTATAAAGCTTTCTTCAGCATTTTCTTATTTAATTTGTTCCTGGATATCAGTTAACTCATCAGAACTCGAAAATTTTAAAGAATCGTTAGATTGTTCAGAGTCCTCCAGGACTATCTGAATTTCATTTTATTTAACTGACACTTGTTTTTCATCTTCTAATGCCCAATTTTTTTATTCTTTCCACCCTTTTCTCCTCTTTTTTATTTTGCTTTTCCTTGTTCTTGGCTCTTTCTTCAAATTCTTTTTTTATTTGGTCTATTTCAGGGGTGTCCATTAAAATCCGTGTTTTCACACATTTTCTTCCAGCTTTCTTTTTACGTGGAAGAGCTTTCGGAAATAGCCGTGTAACCTCAGGGCTTACAAATGCATTTGGATTATTTTGGGAAGTATGCGGGTTTTCCGCACTGGTAAAATCACTATCTGTAAATACAGCTGGATTGTATGGACAAATACCAGTATGTGAAAACCCACCTATGATATTGGCATGTGTAAAAGTGCGAACGTAAGCAGTTCCAACAAGTTTAGGTATTTCTTTTAAGGATATCAGCTGTGCAGGATTGCTAACCCTCCAGTTATCGGCTGCTTCATTATAAAATCTTTTAAATGATCCAAAAACGTTCATATCCAAGGGCTGTAACTTAAGGCTAGTATGAGGTGGCTCTAGGTTTAGTTGTACTAACCGCGGAAATCTTTCTAGACATATATATGTATATATATATATATATATATATATATATATATATATATATATATATATATATATATATATACATGTGTATATATAGATAATATTTATAAATTTATTTCCATAAACCATATCAGCAAAAAAAATTATACCACTAATTAAACCAAAAAGTTATATGGACAAACTTATTTGCACATTCAAATACAATTTTTAACTACTCGTAAAATCAGATATAACATTAATTACTATATCAGATAAAATATTAGCTACAATTTGAAAGGCGGATATTTGCCGGATATCGATTAAAACACATTGTTAGGAATGTATAATTCTGCCATAACCCTGAACTTCCTTAGTAACAAAAGATATTGATCTTTTAGAATTGCTCTTGAACTTTCTTTTACACAACAGTATCAGATAGTGAGTACTGAAAGAATATTTTGATAGGATAATACAACGGTAGTATGATATATAAGATTAGACAAATATATATATATATATATATATATATATATATATATATATATATATATATATACAAACAACGCAGTTTATTAGGGTTGCAGTCAGTAGGTTTCGCCGGGATGTTATATAAACACTCTTTTGACTTTTGGTCGAGCTTTCGGAATTCTTTTATTCCTTCTTCAAGACACTGTAATTAGAAGAATGTGTAAATATTTACGACATATCTCAAATTGTCATTACAACTTACTAGTGGTTGAGATTATTTGTGTAAAGCTATGCCACTCAACAGAAAATTGCAAAGGAAAAGGAGAACCAAAAATGAGTTTATTTAAAAGCCCTGTAGGATAGGAGTTCTCTTGTAGTATAGATCTCAACTTTTTTAGTCCCTTGTCCCTGAACTCGATGCGTGATAAGTTGATAACCCTAGTTTTAAGGGCCAAAACCAAAATTTTCATAATAAAAAGGTGAATGAGGTCCGACAACTGACACAGACATTGACACAGAACACATCAGAGCTACCACAATCTAAAATATCGTATGGTTGCCTACCCTATATTCCAGTTCTCACACCTAAGCTAATGAACATTTTCAAAAATGTTAGTGGCTTAAAAATTGCAACTAAGTATGTGAAAACGGTATCGAAGTTGTACACAAAGACAAAGGATCCTGTCACAATACAGGAGTCATCGAATGTTGTTTATTCTATACCGTGTGCCAATTGTAAAAACGTGTATATCGGAGAATCATTTCGTAATTTTTACAATAGAGTAATATCATATCACAGCGACATAAAAACCAAAAAGATAAACGCATGTGCGCTCACAGAACATGCATTAACTTTAAAAGATGAATTTAATTTCGAAGATTCCTGTATTTTGGCAAAGGAAAAAAACCCATTAATATAATAGCAAGAACTCCTAATTACTTTTTAATCATACTATTTTTGTGTTTTTTTCTGTTTTCTGTGGATCAATCAAAACACACCATTAAAAGATGTCACTAACAAAATTTTAACTTTCCTACTAAATTATAAAATGTATTTTGTCCATTATTTTACATGTTATATTTTATATGTGTGTTTTTAATGTTGAGTCTCATAACTTTACACAAATAATCTCAACAACTAGTAAGTTGTAATGACAATTTTTAGATATGTTGTAAATATTTACACATTCTTCTAATTACAGTGACTTGAAGAAGGAATAAAAGAATTCCGAAAGCTCGACCAAAAGTCAAAAGAGTGTTTCTATAACATCTCGGCCAAACCTACTGACTGCAGCACTAATAAACTGTTTAAAGTAATAAAGTGTTTTTTGTTTATATCGACAGTCAATAATATGCAGTATTTCTTGTATATATATATATATATATATATATATATATATATATATATATATATATATGTTACTTTCAGTAGAACATGACAAATTGTCAACTACAGTAATAGTTGTTTTTATGTCTATCGAATCAGTCATAAACAGTTTTATTTTCTATTTATTGCCTGTCCTATTTCGATCATTTATATCCACCTCAGTGTACTTGGCCAAAAGTATAAAAAACAAAGTCATAAATCATGTTGTACCATTTATAACTATAAGAACGATATACCGATTTGAATGATATTAGTGAGATATCTCGTATGTGATATATCTCGTAGTTGTACCTCCTTCTCCAAACACCATTTTCACAGATGCCACCGAATATTCTTCTCAGGATCCTTCGTTCAAATATAAGCAGGAAGTTTTCATCTGCCTTGGAAATGGTCCATGTCTCCGACCCATCTGTCAATACTGGTTGTATAAGGGTTTTGTATATGGTTATTTTTGTTTTTTGGCTAAAGTTTCGGCTTCTCATATGTCTACTCAGTCCAAAATAGCATTTATTTGCTAGGATTATTTTTCGCTAGATTTTTTCCGTCATGACGTTCTCCTTGGTGATCAGGGAGCCTAAGTATGTGAATTTGTCCACCACTTCAAAGGTAGAGTTATCAACCGTGAATTAGTGGCCGATGTTTCTGGCTCTATTGTTGGGTGTTAATGCCATTATCTTAGTTTCCTCCTCATTTACTTGCAGGCCCATATTTTTTTAGGCATTTGACAAGGTGGTATACATTTCTTCTAGCTTGTGTGTTGTGCGGGCAACTAGGTCAACATCATCTGCATATGCCAAAATTTGGGATGATTTATTAAAAATGTTTCCTCTGTTGTCTATTTGGCCATCCCTGACCGCCTTTTCCAGAGCTATGTTAAAAAGGAGACACGCCAGCACATCTTCTTGTCGCAGCCCAACATGCGTTTCAAATGCCTGTGATTGTTCGCCCTGTATTTCGACTTTGCAAACAACTTTACGCATTGTAGCCTTAACCAATTTTATCAGTTTATCGGGGATGTGGAATTCATCCATGGCTTCATACAATTTATTTCTTAGGACACTATCATATGCCGATTTAAAATCTACGAAAAAATGGTATTTGTCGATATTGCATTCATTGGTATTTTCCAGTATTTGTCTTAGCACAAAGATCTGGTCTGTTGTTGATCGACCAGATCTAAAACCACTTTGATATTCGCCAAGAAGCTCCTCTGAGTATGCACTCAGGCGACCATATAAAAATACTCAAAAATATTTTGTATGCTGTATCAAGGAGGGTTATTCCCCTATAGTTTCTACATTCCAATTGATCACCCTTTTTGTGTAGCGGGCAAATGATCCCAATACACCACTATTACGGGATTTGTTCCTCATTTCAGGCTCTCAGTATGATTATATATATATATATATATATATATATATATATATATATATATATATATATATATATATATGATTAGTTAGAGTAGCACCTCCACATTTAATAAGTTCCGCGAGTATACCATCACTTCCTGGAGATTTATTATTTTTTAGGTGTTTTATTGCATGCCGTACTTCTTGAATTGATGGGGGCTCCAATGGTATATTGTTGCTTGCTCCTAGGGCTCCTTCTACTTCGATAGTAAGTAGCTCTTTAAAGTGTTCCACCCACCTTTTCAATACTTCTTCTTTTGTAGTAAGTATATGCCCCTCCTTATCCTTACATAGTTCGATTCTTGGTTTAAATTCTTTTCTTGCTTTATTTAGATTTTTATAGAATTTTCTTGTTTAATTTTCCGTTTTTAATGCCTCAAGTTCTTCCAATATTCTATTTTCATAAGTTCGCTTTGTTCTCCAAAGAATGTACTTCTCTTCCCTTCTGAGATCTTTATATTTTTGGTCTTTTTCTCGGGTTCTTCTTTGCTGCATCAGTTTATATGCATTTTTGTTTCTTCTTGTAATGTCCTCGCACTAAGCATCGAACCACTTATTGCGTGGTGGTGGTCTTTGCTGCTCTAGAATGTTATTTGCTGCGTCTTTAATATAATTTTTACACATTTCCCATTGTTCACTAATTATTAGATTCTCTTTAGTTATGTATTTAGTTTCGATATAGTTTTGAAACTTTTCTACTGTTTGCGGGTTTTTGAGGAGTTTAAGACACCTTGTTTTGGTACTTCTCTCCTTCTTCGCATTTGAGATTCTAGCCCGAATTCTTATGCCAACTAGAAAATGATCTGAATCAATACTGGCGCCTCGATAGGTGCGGACATCCATAAGGTTATACCTTATGAATTTGGCAGATATAATTTTAACAATATGGCTGCCACCAATTTTTAAAATTTGGTCCCTTTATGAAGTCATGGATCAAAGTTCCTATTAGAAGACCCTGTATTATAGTGGCTACCTTTTTAAAGTAATTGTTGGAATGCACAGACGTGTAGATGCTTTATTTAAAAAACGAGAATTATGTACTGATTACTCACTCAACAATTGTTTGCTGTTTGAAAATATGATGTGTCGATATTAACTTGGATTTAACCTAAAAGTAGGCACTTGGAGTTCTGTGTCTAAACGATTTTTTAAATAATAGAATTAAGGCTATGTAAGTAGATTCGAAGAATACCGTATGGAATATACAAAGCATTGACAAATAATAGGCCGTATTGAACAACAAGGTCAAAAAAACCATCAATGCATGGGAAACACGAAAAAAACTACGTTGGCAAATGACGCTATTGATTTTGTTTATCATTACACGCAAGTATTTCAGTAAAATCGCTAGTTTTTAAAATGTAAATTTTAAAGTAAGTTTATACATTCTAAAGTAGTGTCCCTGAATGATTATTATCGTTTTAGGAAATTGACATTGTATGCAAATCCATGGTATAAAGTACAAAATATTAGCGACACACAAATTATCTTAGAATAAATAAACAGAGATCATGATACCAGGCAATATTCCTAAAGTAAATAGAAGTTTATATAGATGTATTATATAAATTAATTTTCATTCTGTACAACTTATTAAAAATATTTATGAATACGTTTATTTTTCCATAGTAGATAGTAGCATCTTTTGGAAGTTGATCTAAAGTCATTCAGCTTCCATATCGAAATATTATCCATTTTCAATATTTAAGTTTAAAAAACTGGATGTCGAACCTCTGAAGGTAATAGCAATCTACGCACCAGAGAACAACAGAGATACAACCACAAGGGAAAACTTCTACGAACACATTTAAACTGTAATAAATGAGACCCCAAATGATGAATATAATAATCATTATGGGTGATTTTAATGCCTGTGTTGGCCATGATGTAGCTCCAGGAATAAAAAAGCGATTTAACGAGATAGGTATTAATAATACATTCTTCCCTCACAAAGAACAATACATAATACACTTTTGAAAACAGTAGAGGACAAAGACGTATGATAGACTATATTCTGTCGAATAGAGAGTTACAGCCCTCTCAAATCTTGAATGTAAGCGCACTAACATCAACAGAAATAGGAAGCGATCATAAATTGGTATTGTGCAAAATCTGAATGAAAACACATATATGTGATAACAAAACACCAGAATATACCACAAAGATAAAAGAAAAAGCTTACAGGATGACCCCACAAGATATCTATTCCAAAAAAGAATAACCGAAAAAAGCAGAAACATATATTATATCACGTAAGTGATTGAGTCGAAGAAAGCTGTGCAAAAATTAAGTCTAATATCTTAGCCTCGACTAAGGCAGTTCTTGGCGAAAGAAATATAAATAAAAATAAATCGTTCCCAACGCAAAGAACACCATGGTTTTGTACAGAAGTGGAAATGGAACATGAGTCTTACGGTCTGCAAAAGGAAATATAGCACTTCATAAGACGTCAAAGAACAGAGGTAAAGGTACTAATAGAACCAAAACACGTAGAAAAGAATACGTGGATTGAGTACCTAAAATGCTCTATGTAGCGCTCCTGATCCTGATATTTACATCGAATTTGTCCACAGTTCCTCCTAGAAATATGATTTTTGTGAACATTGTGAACATGACAAAAAAGATTTCTATATCTTTAACAATATTCTATGTGCATTTTTCCATGAATTCCTTTATGGTGTATTACTGAATCTTGTATGGTTTGATAAACCTTTTAAAATTTATATTGGATAATACAACTCAGAGACAAAATTAATGTTCAGCATAATTATTACGTCTTTATTTTTTTAAGTTTTTGTTTATTTATTTTTTATCTTTGTATTGACATTAAACAGATAAAGTAAAGTGGTTTTTCTTAATTACTTTTTAATATAATATACATGTATTTAAATAAATTACCACTTAACCTTAATACCTAATTAAACAGCAACTGGAAAAATATTAAAAATCAATTAGTACACTCCTGATAAAAATATTGCGGGCACCGAATACTTAAAATATTAAACCTGTGATGCATAGGAAGTTGCTAAATCAAACAAAATTAAAACTACACATAAGACATAAAGAATATAAATTATAGCAACTTGCACTGCAACGAGAGGTCAGATGCAATGGATGATCAGCGAAAATAAGAAAATATCCCTTGTTCAAAAATTTAAATAATGGTTCATTGTAACAATTATCAGCATTAATATTATCTGTATCCATAATATGCATAAACTTTGACTAATTTCGCCTGTGTTGTTCCTTATAGCTGTCTGGGGTGGGTCCAGTAGATTCAGATGATCGATTAGGTATAATTTCAGTTGCCAATTCTAGATAACGAAGGATTGTTAATGGGTGAGCAAGCAACTTAACCAAAATTAAAAAAACTTGTAAATTTGTGTAGATCACGTAAAAATACTTGAAACAGAATCGACCAACGAAAGAATAGGAAAATACTCTGATGAAAAAAATTACAACAAAATCAAAAATAAAACAAAAAATATACTAATAATAGCAGCATAGCAGCATAAAATATTAGATCATTAAACAGCAAACCGTGGAATGATTCCACAAGAATCATTCCACGTGAAATGCTATCAGTTATTTGTCTGCCAAAAAAAGTAAATGCCAAAAATTGTAGTGATTATCGAACGATCAGTCTAATGTCACATACCTTAAAAACCCTGCTAAAAATCATCCATAATAGAATACACGCTAAGCTGGAGATGGATATTAGTGATTCCCAGTTTGGATTTCGGAATGGAGTGGGCACAAGAGAGGCACTATTTTCTTTTAACGTGCTGACCCAAAGATGTTTGGATGTTAATCGAAATCTTTATGTATGCTTTATAGACTACAACAAGGCATTCGATAAGGTAAAGCATGACCGACTTATAGAAGTACTCAAAAACAAGAATCTGGATGTGAGGGATGTAACATTGATATCAAATTTATACTACAGCCAACGATCAAATGTGGAAATTGGAAGAGAAGTGTCAGAAGAAGTGGAGGGGTCAGGCAAGGTTGCATACTGTCGCCGTTATTGTTTGATGCTTATTCTGAAGAAATCATACAAGAAGCTTTGGTAAACGAGAGAGTCGGCATAAAAGTGAACGAAAGTTTAATTAACAGCATTAGGTATGCCGACGATACAGTCATAATAGCCGACACGTTGGAAGACTTAGAAAGAATAATGAACAAAACATTAAGATATAGTGGAGAATACGGACTCTCTCTTATCAAAAAAACCAAATTCATGAAAATTAGCAAGAACAACAATACAAACGAAATAATAACGGTAGGCGACCAGCAGATTGAGAGAGTAAAAAGATATACTTACTTGGGAACGATTATCACAGAAAATAACCATTATACTGCAGAAATAAGAGTCAGAATTGAAAAAGCACGTGCCAACTTCGTGAAAATAAAAAAGATTTTATGCAGCAAAAATCTGACATTGGATATTTAGAAGATTGTTAAGGATTCCATGGGTAGATAGAGTCACGAATACATAAGTGTTAAGGAGAATAAGCAGAGAGAGGGAAATGGAAAATACAATAAAAGAAAGGAAATTGCAATATCTCGGACATGTGATGTGAGGGCAAAGATACAACATGTTGACACTCATATTTCAAGGAAAAATAGAGGGTAGTAGAAGCGTAGGAAGAAGACGTGTTTCCTGGTTGAAGAACCTGAGAGAGTGGTTTGGTTGCAGCTCAAAGCAATTGTTCAGAGCAGCTGCCTCGAAGGTCAGAATAGCCATGATGATTGCCAACCTTCGTCGTGGAGATGGCACTTAAAGAAGAAGAAGAAACAACAAATTCAATTTCAATAATTATCAAAAAAAAAGTATATAAATCAAATAAATACAAGAGTTCCTTTATGTGCCACAAGGGATAATTACAACGATAACATAGAGATAAACGATTGACCGAGATGATTGCAAAAAACTCTGATTTTTGCACTAATTTATAAGTTAATAACTTTTATTTTTAAATAATGACATGTAATATAGCTACTTAATGAGTTATTGAAGTGTACTAGATCGACCAAAGAATTTGTCGAAGTTATTAATTATTATTATTGTCCAGATTTAGCCATATGGCTCACACTCCCTCTAAGAGGAAAATTCACTTACCCCAGATACCTACAATATCGAAAGGATTGAGCTCTGCTGAGACTCTTCGTATTATTGAGCCCTAGGTGACTTGGATCGCCAGACTAAATAAAAATAAGTATGGAATTTGGCAGTAATAGAAGGTTATAGCCATGTTATTGTTTCTATTTTTGTAATTTTTATTATAGGTACTAGTTTGCCTGCCCATAATCTGCGATTCTGTTCTCTTCCAAAATTATCTATTTGATGTTGTTTATTTTTATATTAATACTAAGTTGCCACATAATATTATGTCATTTCTTGTAAAAAAGCTTTGTTTTACTTTCTGGAGTTAGTTTTGACAGCTGATTATGTAGCAAACGTTAAAGGCAATCACTTTTAAACGTTTTGTTTTTTCGTACTACGGTATTCTTACTTCAGTCCACACAGCTCACACTGATGAAGTGGTTAACGTAACTCTACCATCATCTAATGTGAGTATATCAATAAAATAGCTTTTATGTACTTTCATATGTACACGTACTTTTGATACTTCATTTATTAAAGTCACCCAAATATAATATAAGTTTTTCATTTTCTCGATATCTTCTAATTTTCTAAAATAATACCGCTTCTTATATGAAATATTCTCCTTATCAATATTAACAGTTATTTCCTGCTTTGTTTTGCATAGTTTATTTTAGATTATTTGCGGCAATTTATTTTCTTATCTACTTAAAGTAATACGCTTGATAATTGTATAATTTCTTTATTTAAGATAAGTATAGTGATAAGTGAATCTTAATTATACTTCGAAAGGGTACACACCTGTAAAAGATGTTATTTTCTGTATATAAATACAGTGATAAGAGTCTTAATTCTACTTCGAAAATATACACACCTGTTAAATGTGATTACATTTAGGAAGTTATCTTGTTATCTTATATCAGTTAGTTATATCAACTATGTAGAAAGTAGTAAACTTTCAAATAACTGTAAATATTATTATGAGACTCGGACATCTGAATTATCATGAGACTCGGTAAGCCAGAATCGTCAGCTGTATCTAGGATCACTCTATGATTGTCACATGAGTAACAAAACACTTAAAAACAAAAAGGGCAGTTTTTAAAATTAACCACAGAGAACTTTGGAAATATATTAAAACTCAAACCGGTAAAACTGTCCATGCGTTTGTAAAGAAAAAGAAAATACCAACACTTTGTAAAGTATAAGAATATTCGGCTTTATATAATACTGAAGACAATTACGAAAATGGAAACCGATATAAAGAAAGTGAAGAGCAAAATAGCAAAAGAAGAAAATAGACAAAAAACTGATATATTGACTAATTCAGAACCAATTTTTCATGGTAGTCACAGAAAATATGAAAGCTAAATCAAGGAATTACGAAATTATTTAACTAAAACAAGAATTATTACTGAGCGACTAAAAGAAAAAAAACGATGTACTAATATCAGGAAACGGTATTAATATCAAAGATAAAAACAGAATTAAAACTCCATTTTAATACATATAAATATGAACATAAAAGAGTCATAAAATCGGCCAAAATTGTCACGTCGAGAATCGTTCTTTTCATGCGCCTTTGTGTCACTCGCAGGGGGTAGCGGGTAGGAACTACTTTGGAGTCCCTTGGATTCTATTGAATAGACCAATCAGGGAAAGTGAATCAATCCCTACTTTCCGCATATTCCAGGAGCTTATTGACCCGGGAAGCTAGCACTGTTAAGGGTCCCTTATCAAGGGTGACGGATGAAGTCCAGAACGGCATCCAAGACGTCGAAGGATATTTTCGGTACGGCGAAGATGGCGGAGTTGGCAACTTATTTTAGGGATAATATAAGATCACAAACCTAGAAGCGTCTGACCCGGAGCGGGCGGCTTCAAACAGCGTCGGTACTCACAATAAGCAGCTGAATTAAAAACTCACCAACCCGCCTTGCCAGCTTGGTGTTTTAACCCTGCTGTCCCGTTCGATTCAACTACACAAATGTACTGTTCGGGTCAATATGACCCAACTATGGCTTACGCTCCTTAATCGAAATAAAACAAGCTAATAGTGCTAAACAAAACTTTACTAACAAAAAACTATGGTTAATTAAACAAAAATGATGTTGTTAATGTAAATTAAACCTTATTAACAAAAACAAAAGGTATTTTTTTCTTTCATTAACCAGAAAAGCCTAATAACAAATATCTACAAAATTTAATTCAGTTTACAACTGGGACAGTAATAAAAAGAATGGGTTTTACAAATATGTTTATGACATATACAACATAAAATATTACTCTTATTATCGTTTTTACAACAAAATTTACAGCGTGATCGTTTAGCAGGTGGAGTTGGATTGTTCATAGACGGTTCACACGAACTAGAATTTCCATCTTCTCTACTCACTTCTGCTCGTGTCCTTTTTACCAGTTCTTGTGAGTCTTTGGTTCTTGGTAAATTTTTCCTGGAAAGGATAAGTGGTTTCACCAGTGTTTTTCCCGATTCCTCAAGAAAAATTCGCCGTTTTGTAAGTTTATTGGTGTTCCATTGGGGATTTATTAATGTCCATAAAACTAACGCGTTGTAGGCAGAAATATCCAGCATATTATAAAAAACAATCATGGGCCAGCGATTTGTCTTTCTCTTACATGTATATGTACCAACAAGCTGATCTAGAGTATCCACTGCTCCCTTACTGGAATTATAATCTAAAATAATTTGGGGCTTTTGTTATTTCTGTCACTAATAGCCTTTTCATGATGCAAAGTACTCATAAGAACAACATTTTTATACTTTTTAGGAATTTATTAACAACAGTGGTATCTTGCGTGAAGTAAAAATACGAACTATGGTAGATTTTAGTAGAACGAATTTTGGTAGATTTTCCACCCATTTTCCCCAAATTTCACGTATTGCAGCAAGTTGATCTAATCGTCTCCTGTCCTGTCTAGTAGTCTTGTTATCAGAACGTATCCCATGCGAAATTTTTGTAAACACTTCAAGGGACATTGTTGCTCGAAATATACTACGACCAGTTTCTTCATTCCACAAACTTTTAGTTGATTCACCATGTGACTTAAAAACTCCAGCTAACAATAAAAGACCAATGTATGCTTGAAAACCAATTTTATCCAAGTCTTTCCAGTTGGTTCCAAAAACACACTGGCCTTCCATGTTTGTCATATTAATAATTTGGTTTGCAACTATGTCAGAAAAGAGCAAGTATGTAGAAAACGACCGCGTTGATAAGGAGGATCAAGCGACCGCTGAATATTACCATCTTTCGAAGGAACTGTTACAGAAGGTTCTACAGGATGTGGTACGTAGAATGGAATAACAGAATCATCGCTACTTTCTTCTTCACTCTCACTACTTGTATGGTTTTCTATTTCTGATATGTATTCATCACTGTCTGACACGTTCGCGAGCTCGCGCAGCTCATTTTCGGTTAGCGTTCTTCGATGCGACATTATCAACATGCAAAAATAGACTGAAATGTATATGAATGGCATGGTACAATGAATACACAAGGTATGATATTGCGCATGACATTTGACAGCTGGCCCAGGAGTGTGACGTAGTTAAGATCGCCTGAACCATCTCGAACCCATTGTTACAGCTTAACGTACACATTAATTTTGAAATTATGGTTAAAAAGTGATCTAATTTTTTTTTAAATGTTTTGTTTTGGTTATAATTGAATAAAAAATATATTTTCAGTAGCGTAAAACCTTTACTTCTCTTAGAGATTCAGGCAAAATATTTATTTTTGTTTTCATACATATAGTAATAATATAAGTACTCTTTTTGTATGCAAATCCCTTGAAATTTAAAAATTTTCTGCAGAGGAAATACTGTGAATAGGTAAATAGTAGTAGATTTGCTTATTCTGATTCACTGTCACTCACTTCCAAGCAGTTTTACTGAAATAAAAACAAAATAGAGTACAATAGAGAAAAATCTGTTTTACAATTCAATATGGTTTTTTAGATGAGTTATAATGAAATTTAGTAAAATAAAAAATATACACATTACTATAACCTACCGATTATTATATGCAAAATTTACTTATCAAACAATATAATAATATGAAAATAAGACACAAATTAGTTCAAACGCAAAACACAATAAATATCGACTTCAGACGACTTTACACCGGCAAGACAGAAAGCTTGTATAAAAACAAAAGTTCAACAATAATATCGGTTATCCATGGTGACTATTGCAAATTGCAAGTTATGAGATAATAAATATATTTTAAAGTATCTTAAGTCATCTATTTTATAATAGAAAAATAATTTTGATATATGCTTATATATGTGTCTTTATACAAATGGTGTTTAGTTACTATTTATTTATACTGTATAGTATATAGTAGTTATTTGCCATTGTATATCTGGTTTTGTACCTTTTTCAAAGTACGCTGTGCAATTGCTTGTTGCAATAGTGACAATGAAGATAAAATCTTTAGGTTTCATACATTTCCTAAAGATAGCGTGACCAGAAAACTGTGGATTATATCTTGTTGTAGATAGGATAATTTTAATTGTAATACTGCAAGAATTTGTTATACATATTTTAAAACTGAAGATTACCAAAGAAATCTACAACAGGAACTTTTAAATTACGTTTCTAAAAAGGGTCTAAAACTCAAACCTGAGGCAGTACCTAGTCTTTATTTGCCTAAATCAACATCGGCTACCCTTTTAACCAACCAAAAGAAACGCGTTCAAGGAGGCGAACACAGAGAGTCCAAAAAGTATGTTGAGCAGCTTCTTACTACTTCTAGGTCAACGACCTAAGTCTAAATCTTTATTTTTATTAATTATTAGTCATGAAACCTTAATGGTTTTTTCATATCGATTTGTTAAGTAAGAAATTAGCCTCAGCCTGCTATGCAATTTGCAATAAGAACTGTTTCGGAGGAAATCAATTTAGCATCTTCCAAAATAACATATTTTTCTTTGTTAAATCATGTTATCATTATTAAAATATACAATATTATCATTATTATAAACAATACCAAGATAATTTTATGTGTGAATATTACAAAAATGTCATTTTAAATGTTGTGCAATATTCTGTGCCCTCACTACACTCATATTCGATGGCCAGCTAGCTCATTCGATATAAATAAAGTTGACTTTGTCATTATTTATTTTGATTTTGTGTTTAGTTCAGTAGGTATATATACGTACAAATTTTGTGTACCTCCATTACCACTTTTCTGTATCTTTTTAAACATCTGAAATATCGAACTCTGGAGTATAAGTTAATTAACCTGTACCTACGTGTAATAAAAGATAGATAAAACTTGTCTTATAAAGGATATCTATGTTTTATAAAGGATAAATATTATAATAACATAATTTAATCATCTCTTTATAATTACTATAATTAAATTAGCCAAATTATATAAAAAAACTTAAAATTAAAAGTCTTTCCTATACAACTACATTCAAATGTTGCGGGAATAAGCGATCTTGACTACGTCATGCGCGAAAGCGAACCGATTTTGGAACATTATGTATCATACCTTGTGTATTCATTGTACCATGTATGAATGCAGTGGCGGCTTTTGGGGGTAGGCAGGATAGGCCGGGCCTACCCAATAATTTTAAGAGCTTTAAAATTGAAAAACATATATTCAAAAATTATGTTAATGCATGTAAATAACTTTTAAATGTACTAAATCACTCAATATTTTAGCGTCTGTTAAAACAACTATGTTATTATATTACCACAGAAAGCATCGAATCGCATTCAGGCGTTTTAAATATCATTAATAGGCCCGATCGGAAGTGGCCGACCCAGCGCACATAAGATCCCCGTACAAAAAGCGTTTGAAGTTAAGCAGCTTGCCGGACAAAGATTTATATTGTCGTGTTTATGCTTGCTGTTTAGGCACCAGACGATCGGGCCTACGGCCACCGTCGTTGTCACTTGTAACGTAATTATCGAATTGTAATATAAATTTCCTTTTAAATTATGATAAAAAAATATGTAACATAATATATAATTATTGTAACATATTTTTAACAAACCTTAGAAACAAACAATACAATTGCAACTCACACAAAAAAAATATGTATTACACACACTGGCGGCTACAGAAATTTTTTTGGAGAGGTCATGGATCTTGAGGGTGATTACTTTTCTCTGATGCAAGGTCACTTTTAATCTTACCACCAATAGGATAAGTGGGTTTTCAAATACGTTTAACGGGAGGGGGATGGTCATGACCCCATGACCCCTCCCTCTGGATCCGCCACTGATTACACATAGCTATATGTAATTTGCTGGCTTGGCCTATCCAAAATTTTACCACACCGGCCGCCACTGTATGAATGGCGTGAATGCGCTTGACATATCATCAGTGTCCTATTACTTGTCTATCACCCCCACTTCCTTCTACATGACGTGCCCTTCTACCTGACATCGTCCAGCTACACTTCAAATTTTTTACAAGTTCTAGCTTGCAGAAACTTGTTTTTATTTATAAACTTACATGACTGACAAACACTGTTAGAAAATATAAAACACTGCCAACTAAACATACGTACACAGGCAATTTTTAACGGTTTAAATACGTGGGTCATATTGACCCGAACGTATCATAGGTAACAATTTAATTTTTATCAAAAAAATCATGAAGTTGAAGTTTTATCTCATATGCAATTGAAAGACCTTAGATTAGGTAATAAAGTCACGGAATACCAAAACGTTACGCCGCGTAATAATTTGTAAAATAAGAAATAAATTTTTTTTTTTGGGTCAAATAGACCCGAACAGGACAGCAGGGTTAAGGGAAATACCTCCCAACACAACGTTGTACTAATAAATAAATTCATAATCATAAAAGACATGGCCAAAAGTCGTTCAAACAACAACATACAAAAGACTAGTGAGAGCGTTAAAAATTTTAATTTAAATAAAGCGAGGCAAGGTAACTGGTTATCAACTTTAATATTTATCAGACGTTAGTAAAAAACTATCGATAACAGAAATGATAAGTAAGAACTCCATATAAATAATAGCTTATGCTAAGGATATAACTGTAGTGTAAAAATAGTTATAATTAGTTGTAAGTTATTGTAATCTTAACTGATATTTGATTATACAGTATCCGTAACATATTTTCCGAATCATAAATTTTTTAACAAATAAAGATAAAGATAATTGTCTATCGGTCATGAGTTTCTAATGTGTTTTAATTAAATAAAGTTTAGTTCTCAAAAATTTACTAATTTAAGTTTTATGATTCTGAAAATATATGGCGATAATTGTTTAATTAATGACAATATGTAAAATCAGTCTTAGGCGTCGTTGACAATAATTTGAATCGAGCTTTCAAATGAGGTATTACCCGCAATATGATGCTTTTAACAGCAAATTAATGAAGAAATATCTTCATCAATTTTACAACTGAATAAAAGTGCAGTTGTCCAAAAATGTATTGGTTAAATTTTACGGTTAAGAAAATATATTGGATGGGCTAAGAAGACCAGACACCCTCCTTTATACTTCAACGAATTCTTAGATAAGTATTGAAAACATGAAATATGTTTTAGCATCTTCTTCTTCTTTCTGGGACCTTCTTCAGAGATGCCTAAGTGTATTTTTAAATTAACCAATGAATTTAAATTTTTTTAAGGTAACTTAATTAGATAGATAGATAAGTAATTAGAACTTCTAATTGAGACAACAAAAAATATGGATATTATCACGAGCATTTTTTAAAATAATTATAGTAGGAGACACATATCCTCTCAGTTTTTATTAATATTATTTCTTTTCAAAATAAGACTCGTTGGTATCATTCGAAATCATATCTTTTGCGCCACTGCCCTTGATCGTTTATAACTTTAAATATTATGCGAATTGTCTTACGCTCGAATATTCTCAGAAGTATTTTATCCTTATCCTGCGTTAGAGTTCATGTTTCCCCAATTTGTGAGGACCGGCCTCAGCAGTGTTTTTTATATAATAATTTTGGCTCTTCTTTGAGTATTTCTTGTGCAAATGTGGAAATTTCTAAGTGGAAATTGTTTTTGTAGTCCATAGTATGCCCCATTTGTAAAGTTGATTCGTCTTTTAATTTTTTCGCTTGTTTTGTTGGTAATAGTCACCAGCGAGCCAAGGTATGTGAATCTGTAAACATGTTCAAAGATATGACTTCCAAAGACTGCTTCCCATTTCTCATTTGCTATAGAATTCCTAGTAACCAACACGTACGTACTTGGTTTTATCTTTGTTGATGACTAGACCTACCTGTTTTGCCGCTGTTTTTAATTCCAAAAAATATTGCGCAACATCTCGCTTGTTACCCTCTATTATATCAATATCATCAGCGTATGCTAAGATTTGAATCGATCTATTGTAATAGTACCGCCGTCTCTACCTCGTCTGTCTCGGACTGGCTTTTGCAAGGCAATGTTAAATCGGAGGCAAGCCAGGGCATCCCCTTGTCTGAGTCCATCCTTTATCTTAAAGGATCAAGAATTTTCTCGCTATATCCTAGCACTGGTTTTAAGTTTGACATTGTCATTCTCGTTAATCCGATAAGTTTTTCTGGCATACCAAACTCACGCATTGATTGGTATAGTACTGTTATCTTGACTCTGTAGTACTAATGTTTTCTCGAGGATCTATCTTATTGACTGAGTCTGGTCAATTGTTGATTTTTCTGGAGTAAATACGGCCTGGAATTTTCCAACTATGCCCACTTGTAGCCTTGCAATAATTAGGATGTAATGTCTTACATTTATCAGGATGTAATCTATCTGGTCAAGGATTTCGTTGTCAGGTGATTTCCATGTTCCTTGGTGTATAATTTTTTGGGAAAATCTTGTTCCTCCTACTATCATGTTTTTGGTTGCAAAGTTTATTAGTCTTAATCCGTTATCATTTGACTCTTCATGTAAGCTCTCACATCCTATAGTTGGCTGGAAAAATTGCTCTTTGCCAATTATTGCATTAAGGTCACCAGCAATTAATTTCACGTCATGACGTGGACATTGATTATATTATTTGTCTAAGGTGTTTTAGAATTGATCTTTTTGTCGTTTTCCTTTTCTTCAGTGGGTGCGTGTACACTAAATAAGCTATAGTTAAAGAATTTTCCTTTAGGACGCAGCTAACATAATTCTGTTGTTTATGAGTTTAAAGTTAAGCACTAATTCCTTTGCTTTCTTTACTGACTAGAAAAGCACTGCCAAACTCGTGTCGGGTGCTATGTCCGCTATAGTATATATTGTAGTCTTTTCTCACGATAATTCATCGGCTTTCATTTTATCCAGTTTTTATGTTAGCAATTTAAGAGCGCCTGGGGCATAAAGAGTTCGTACGTTCCATATGCAGATCTGCAAATCGTTATTCCTTTATCGTTTGCTAGGTCATAGTGGATAATTTTTTAAAAAATATTAATAATTAATAAAGAAAAATTTTTTTTTCCAAAAAAAATCAAATTTTGTTATTTTAATTGATTTTTTATCATATAATAAAATTGTAAGTCTTTATCTTTAAAATACGACTAATTACGTTTCTTAAGTATTATAAACAAATTAGCTGCGAACTTTAAAAAAAATCCCTACTGTTTATGTAATCGTCCCAGAATAACTTTTTTTATTTTTCACTTGTATATTATTGGTTTATTTTACCTTGGATACGGTTACCATAAACACACTTGTTATATTCTAGGGGATAATAAGCAAGCGGTATGGCCTATAACGCCTTGTTGTATAAGAAAAAAAAAGTTTTTTTTATTTTAAACAACTTTGAAAGGAGTAAATATTATAGAACTAACATGTTTTAACCTCAAACCTCTTTATATACATTAATAGTTATTTAACCAACAAGTGTATTAATAAGGGCTATTAACAATTGAGATATATTAACGCGCGAGCGAAGCGAGTGCGTTAATGTTCGAGATTGTTAATCGCCATTTTAATTCATGAGTTAGTTACAAAACTTTTCCGTGAACCGTACTTTTCAGAAATAAAGATATCTTAGTTTAAATATTTATTTACTTAACCATAAACAACAATTTTTTCAGCTTTCATTGACTTTATTCAAAGTTTCCTTAGTGGTAGTTTTATTATAGTAAACATTAATATTCGAAATGGTACACTTACTGAAATTAAAGGAAGATATTGATAAATAATTATCTGCTGTATAGCATTTTGACAAATTTATATTTAAGTCTTCTTGGACCTCCGTAAATTCTGTGATAGAAGAAGTTAAATTCTGGTGAAGTTAAATTAAACTCTTCGTCAATATCCATCCTTTGATTTTTCAAATACACAGAATTTTAAACAATAAAGTAAATAATGACATACAATGACAGATAGTACTAACATCGGCTACTTCATTTTAAATTAATTTTTTAGTGGGTTTATAAATAGGCATATGTTTGGTTGCCTACACCACAGGTCACTGCCAGTCTCAGAACGTTTAATTAATTTATGCAAGCAATGTATGTTGTGTTGCCTATAATAAAATCGTTCATTAATAGAAAATCATTCATTAATAGGGGTCATTAATCAATGATTTTGAGGGTGTTAAAATTGATCATAAATGGACGGTCAACGGAAAAATTACAATAATTGTTTTAATAACTTAATACAAATAAATGACATAAATCCATAACTGAATGTAAGCCCAACTGACAACTACATAATATAATCAACAAACCTCAAAATATCAACTATAAACTAATTCCAACAGGTAAAAGGGTCTCAATTTTAGCTTTTATTTTTTATTTATCACTTCACAATAAAAAATATAAATATGTACATATATTTGTATAAATATAAATTTGTATACTACGAGATATAAGTTTACTTCTAAAGGGCTGATGTGTTATAATATAAAGTTTGTTTGCAGACATAGGGAATTGTTTAATTAAATGTAGAGAATATTGTAAAAATTGTTGTCAAATTAAAGTATTACATTCTACAGTTATGAAAATTTTAACAGAAAGTGATGAGTTGTTGATCGTATCACCAAACTTAAATGTCGTCGAGCTCAATCAATGTCTAACTTTTTTATAACAGCTTTTTGAAAATTTGTGAAAACAGAGATAAAATTGTTATTCTACCGTAAAAAATTAGGAGTGAAAATGTTTTTCAGCAACGTGTAGTATACAAAATTTAACTGTAAATGAGTTTATCGAAGTTAATCTCAGAAAAGTGCTTTCGATACAACATGTAAGTCGGTTATCCTTAAAAAACTGGCAGAAGATAATCTTACGGGCAACATATTATGCTTTATAAACAACTTTTTAAATAATAGAAATTTCAGAATCGTAGTTAATGGATTATTATCCGACAACTATGTCACTGAAAATGGTGTACCCCAAGGTTTTACCTTGAGTTCTACCCTCTTTCTACTAGCCATCAATGATATTTGCTTTCATATAAAATATCCCGTTAAATTTGCCCTATACGCAGACGACCTTATTGTTGTCGAAGGAAAATCGACTGCCAAGGAAAATCCACAGCTGCAATCTCATCTTTATTACAAAACTCTGTCGAGTCATTTACTACATGGTCCGAGAAAACTGGCTTCAGGTTCTCTTCCAATAAATTAAAAATAATTAAATTCACCAGGAGATACAACAACGCAGAAATACCCAAAATAAGTTTGGAGTAATAATTTGGAGTTATTTGATCATTACAAGTTTTTATTCACAGTTTTGAGATGTGGTGCTACCGCCGTATACTACTAAAAATAAGTTGGGTGGATAAAATTACAAATTAAGAGGTAATACGCAGAATAAATAACGATCCAGAAGTTATACTGAATATAAAAAAGAGAAAACTTAAATACTTAGGCCACCTGATGAGAGGACAAAAGTACACATTCCTACAAAATATAATGCAAGGAAAAATCCAAGGACGCAGAAATCCAGGCCGTAGAAGAATGTCCTGGATAAGAAATTTAAGAGAGTGGTTTGGCTGTACCACTAAACCAATTATTCAAAACAGCAGTAAATAAAATTAGAATCGCCCTAACGATATCCAATCTCCGATGGGAGAGGCACTCAAAGAAGAAGACAAGTTTTTAGGACTAACTGTCGATAACAAACCTGGCGTCGTCATATCGATGAAATAAAACACAACTATTTAGGCAGAATGAATTTATTAAAGACATTGTCCCACCATCAATGGGATGCCGATGAAAGTGTACTACTCAAAATATATCGAGCTGTAATCAGATCCAAATTAGACTATGGTTTTGTCGCCCAGCCTGCTGAATTGTGATTGGTCAAATGGCAACAGTAATTGCAGCCAATCATAATTCAGGAGTCTGTTGCTCATTTTCTGTATTATCGTTGGTCGAAAGGCACCTGAGCTGCAGCCAATGATAATACTGAAAATTGGACATTGGTCGTCGTGCAGGTCCAATCGTAAAAAGTCCAAAACGACCGTTACAGATTGACCTACTTCTTTTGGCATAAAAGAAGTGCACGACGGCCAGGAAATCAGACCGGGTCAGGATATGTCCGCTGGTCCAGCCTTCTAGGCAAGTTAAGATCCTCTGATTGATTCAGTTCTCAGAGCTTCTGTTTTAATTCCACAGATCACCTTTAAACCCAGAACCTAACGTTCTCATCTCTAACTACGGTTTGTTTTCAAACAAACGGCGGCCATTTTTGAGGAATTTATCTCTGCTTTTCGACTTAGTCGAATTTGCTAATATTTTCCTCAAAAGCGTCGCTATTTTCATCGATTTAATCTGTGCTTTTGGACTTAGTCCAAAATCTGATTATTTCGGTAGTCTTACAGGTCATGTAAGAAAATTCTCTTTCAGGATTCTGCTAAGTCTCTACTTCACGGGACTTAGTCACCGGACGGTGCATATATCCTTTAAAGAATTGAGATTAAATAAAGACACCTTATATTGCGTTTTATTTTTCTCTTTCAGGTACACTGCTTAATATATATATTTAAACTTTAACTTTGACGCTTTATATAAAACTTATAAATTGTGTTGTATTTCCTTTCTCTTTCAGGTACACTGTAAAACTTGCAAAATCATTTCTATCTTTGAATTTTGGTATTTACTTTATTTTTCTAGGTACACTGTTAAAAATTGATAATTATTTCTGACTTTGATATTTGCTATTTAATTCATTTGCAGGTATTTAAATTGACTTGTTAATATTTATGCCTATTTGACATCATATAAAATAACTTGTAATATTTTCCACAGGTCTCAGCGAAAATTTTTCATAAAAATATTTCGAATTTTGCTTCTAACTATTTTTACTGTGTACTTTGGTTCCTTTTTATTGTTGATTCGTCCGAATGGCACTATAACCAACATCCCTGTCTTTATCCCAAGTCCCTAGCTCAATTCCTTCATACTCCAGGAACTTTTGACAAGTGACATTCTCCCTACTTATTAATTTGTATTTTGCTATATATCATCGAGTTAGAATCTATGGAGAGGGCATCACGTGATTAAAAACGACCTCACTTCGGCCATATTGTTTTGCCACTTTTGACAGATCGTATATGTTTATTTACGTTGGTTGTTTTTCGAATATTTTTAGTTTTATAATACTTTTATAGAAACTGTAATAATATATTGTGATAGTGCATAATAATGGTTTCTTATTCTCAACGTAGTTGCAGTGGCAGAAGCAATGTTAATAAAAAATCTTCAGGAATAACGTTCTACAGGTTAGAATACAAATATGTAAACAAAGTAATGGCGCGTACTTCAGAGAATAAATTAATAGTATTTGACTGTATTAATTTATCTTTATGTATAATATATCGTATTTTTAGTGTTTACCGCGGGATAAATAAATCATAGTTTATAAAAAATGTATTGCACTTTTTTAGATTATGATTAAATCTTCTGAATAACTAGTCATATTTTTATAGTAGTTTTAATATTATTGAGTCCGGCCATGATCCCACCGCCATATTGATATCACAGTTAGCCACGCCTACCTACGCCGTTTTTAGTACATACGTTAATATGCTCATAGCTTCTCCATAGATTCTAACTCGATGCTATATATCGACTATTGGTTATAAATAATATATATTTCCTTTCAGATTCTTAATTTAAGAATAATTAACATAATTATCTTCCCGATTCTCGGATCAGGAGATAATTATTAATTTCTTTCAGATTCTTAGCATAAGTTATAACATATCTGTTTCTAACAATTTGATTACCGTTATTATTACTCCAATAAACATTATTTATTGTGTTTTCTCTTTAAAAAGGCATTAATCCTAGCTAAGTGTCCATAGCCCGTGTCTATGGCCACTGACCGAGATCCCTACCCCCTTAGGTCACAGAAAGCGATGGATAGAGCGGTTAACCAGCCTTCTCTCTCTCCTGAAGGAGCTGAGAGTTCCATAAGTTACCGACAGTTTTATAGTTTAGTTGTCAGCATCCAATAATTTATTACAATCGTTAAACTCTGTTCACAACACTGCTCACCGAATTTGCTTAGGAGCTTTTCGATCCAGTCCCGCTGAAAGTCTCTATTCTGAATCTCATAAACTTTCCCTTTACATTCGGAGACAGCAACTATTTCTATCTTATGCTAGCAGAATTTTATCGAATCTGACTAACCCTGTATTTAATTTTGGACCTATACTTGAGATCTCGCCCAGATGTATGCTTTTAATCCCACAGATCCTACAAAACTTCTGTCAAGACACAAATTATCTCAAACACTTGCAACTATAAAATCAGAATCTCCGTTATGGTCTAGACTCTAGAATATCTCCTTTTATAAACACTTCCCTCTGAAAATTTAGTAAGCAACAAACAAATATCATTTTTCGACAAGATTTTAAGAATATTGTGATTACATCCCACTATGATATGGCTGTTCTGTCATTATAGTCGATACAGTATTAGGACAATACCAAATATTCAACGAATGTAGCTTGTTTTCAGGAAAACTCTTGAGTTTTTCAAAAGCTCTCGAGTTCGCTTTTGACAATCATCAAAGTGTAGCCCTGTGCGCCGATTCCTTATCCTCAATTCATTTGGTAAAAAAATATTTACAATCAACATCAACTAGTGTAAAAAATACTATAATCGATCCATCTCCACACTTCCCGAGAGACTTCAATAACAATAATTTGGGTGCCTTCTCATATCGGCAAGGAAATGAGATGACTAACAGCGCTGCAAAAAAAAGCATCTACATCCAACTTACCCGTCTACAATATACAGCTTCAAGGAGAAATACAACCTATTGTTAACGGGTTTTTATCCCTAGCATCTCTTAACAGAAAAGAGAAGATAGCAATACGAAGATTGAGAATAGGAGACACACATTTGACATCACGGCTCCCACGGCTACGATATTCTTATTACCGTCAAGCATATCCCACTCGCATTACCAAAAATATATAATACAGTCTAAAAGAACTTAACTGTTCAATCCGACTCAAGAGCCTAATAGACTTTTTAAAGACTACAGAACAGTTTAACAAAATATAATTTACACAACATAACGTTGCGAGTAGGGTAAGAAACGAAGAAATCCGTAGAAAAAGTGGTGTAGAAGACATTATAAAACACATAGCCAAAATTAAATGGAGGTGGGCAGGACACGTTGGTAGAATGGAGGATAATAGGTGGACCAAAAAAGTCTTGGAGTGGAGACCGAGAGCGGATAGACGAAACCCGGGAAGACCACCCACAAGATGGCCTGACGACATAAAGAGGATTTGTACCAACTGGATTGCAGCAGCGCAAGATAGATCTGAATGGAGGTTTTTCTAGGAGGCCTATGTTCAGCAGTGGACGACTATGGGCTGATAATGATGAATTTACATAATATTATTATTCTTTACTATTGTAAACTCTGTATCGTAACTCTGTAGGTACTATTGTAAACCTTTGCTCCCGTGTCAATAACCTAAGATGTCGAGACAAGTTAATATTATCAAGCTCTCGCCACAATCTTATCAAGCATCTGTTAATTTCATATACTTCATCTATTGATACAGTAAACTAATCACTTAAAGGCGTCATGAATATTTATTGTATTCTGGGCTTGTTACTACAAAATATTTTCACTAAATTATAGGATATTTGCCACAAAATGATTATTTAAATATGTCATCAAATTATGTGGTTTTCCATATATACTAAAATTAGTAGATGATAAAATGTTGATTATATCCTTAGAAAAATATACTACTTAACTTATATTTTACAGCAATTTTTTATTTCATCAGGGAAGCTCTCAATATAATACAAAAAAATGTATATTAACAATGTTTAAAATTTAGATATACAAAAAATGGAAGAAAAGGGGAAAACTAAAAAAAAAAATCGGTTGCCTGTAAAGTCGGTTTTACGGGCGAAGATTTTACGTGACAACGTCTTTTTCTCGATAGAATATTTATTGATATGAATATTATTAAATTGCACAATAGGAACAAGGAATTGAATGAAAATAAGAATTGCACAAATTTTAACTATAGAAATATATTTTGTTTACTAAAACATTGTACATGTAAACTTAAACTTAACTAATTTCTATTTGAGTGATTTTGTTGAGGATAGGACGATGATAGGAGAAATATGAAATGAAAGGAAGTGTTTCTGCTGTAATGTGTCTTGAACGCCAAGAACGCTCGAGAAAGACAGAGACACAAGCACGCACCGATTCAACGCGCCTAATTCTCTAGTGCTGCGCGCGCAGCGGACCGATCATGTTTGAGTGGGAGAGAGACGCAAGGCATTCGCCGGTCCGGCGGGCCTCTCTCTCGTTCGGTGACTCATCGTAACAGACGTGAGCGGGCGTTACACTTTTTCATAATTGACTCCGAGCCACAACCTAATTTAAGACCTTGTCACGTCAAAATCTACACAAAAACCTTTATAAATTCGTACCATGCCCAACTTCGTTTGTAAGCGAGGATGAAATGGGATGGATGAGAGAAAGACAGGGGTGTAAGAAGAGCTTATAGTATCTACTACAAGAAATTAAGAAGGATGACGCATACATGTAACATTATCTAGTAATGATACGCAAAATCGTATTGGTACAAATCAAAGACGTCATTTACTAGTAAAAAAATAAAAATAATATCGGGCCACCATATTGTAATAGCGCCCCTTACATTTCAATAAGTAACATGAGTAGGTAAAAGAAAAGTTAACAGAAATAAACTGAAATACCAAACACCATGGTACGACGAAAGGGTGAAAGCACTAGCAAATGAAAAGAAACAAGATTTCTTAACATAAAAAGGAGTGAAGACACCGGAGGCACGAGAAGACTACGTGAGAATCAGGAATAGAGTAAACCAAGAAATATATAACATCAAAAAAGAACACTGGGAGAAATTTACCAAAGATTTGGAATACGATCTCTCTGGATCCCAGAAAAAGATGAGCAAGATGATAAGGAGACAAAAAACAGAAATGAATGAATTTGTACGCATAGATAATATTACGGAGGAACAATGGAGTGAGTATTTCACGAAATTATATGGAGAAGGAGAAGAAGAGAACAGAGAAAGAATCATTAACGAAACTCACGATAGAACACTAATATCAGAAGAAGAGCTACAAGAACGAATAAAAAAATTAAAAAACAGTTAAGCACCTGGTCCTGATCGGATAAACAATGAGCTGCTAAAATATGTTGGAACAACATTACGCAAATGGTTCCTAAAATTATTCGTCGATATAATAAATACCGGAGTAGTACCAGCGGAATGGAAGGAAAATCTCCTGCTACCGATACTTAAAAAGGGAGACTCGAAAAATCCTGAAAATTATAGAGGCATTAGTCTGATGAACAGTACATTAAAATTGATAACGGCAGTCATAAAAGATAAAATCGAGGAAAAAGCGAACATGGCAGAGGAACAACAAGGCTTCCGGAAGAACCGCAGTACAATAGACGCAATTTTTATTATCAGACAAGTAATAGAGAAGTCTATTGAATATGGAAAACCAGCATACATGTGCTTTGTAGATTTAAAAAGTGCTTTTGACAGGGTGAAGCGAAATGACATCTTAAATTTATTACAAGCTGAACAAATAGATCATCAGATAATAAGGACAATTAATGAAATTAACAAAAACAAGACCAGAATTATAATGCCAACAGGAGAAACAGAATGCATAGAACTAAAAGGAGGAATCCGCTAAGGAGACTCGCTCAGCCCATTGTTATTCAATATGGTGATGAATCAAATAATTCACGAAGTAAGAAAACGACACGGATAATACATGGGAGCGCATAAAATCACGATACTATGCTATGCCGATGATGCAGTACTAATTGCTAATAACGAAGATGACCTACAAAGGCAGCTTCACACCTTCAATATCACAGCAACCAAACTTAATATATAAATATCAGTAGAAAAAACTAAATGTAAAGTGATCAGTAAAGAGCCGCGTAGATGCAAACTAGAAATAGACGGCAAAATTGTAGAACAAGTAATGAAATTCAATTACCTAGGAGTAGAGATCACTAGTGACAGGGATATAAGAACAGAGACCACAAGGCAAGGATCAAAAGCGGCAAGAGTAAGTGGTTGCCTCCGAGAAACCATATGGAGAAACAAATATCTGACCACGGAAAGCAAAATGAAAATATACAAGACAGCAGTAAGACCAATCTTAACATATGCAGCGGAGACAAGGACCGATACAAGAAAGACGAAACAACAAATCAACAATATCGAAATGAAAGTATTAAGATCAATAGCGGGCATATTATTAAGAGACAGACAAACCAACAGAAGTATATTGCGAACAATGCAAAATTCAAAATATTAACAGGTGGATAAAAACAAAAAAAAAACTGGAACGAACACGTAAACCGAATGGGACCAGATAGATAAGCGAACATCTGTAAAAACAACAAGCCGTACAGCAGAAGACCCGTTGGAAGGCCGCCAAAAAGGTGGAAAGATAATGTACAGTCAACAACGACTGAAACAGAATAAGAGGCAGACAAACAGGAGTAATCCTAGTCGCGTGAAGAAGAAGAAGAAGAAGGAGAGTATTTATGACGCGTTTTAGAAAATTAAAATTTGGTGAGCACAAATTGTCCGAATCCTAAATTCTTCACTCGCTCTATCAGTAACCTTCCATGAGGTCATCTTAAACGTAGTGTCTACATTAAAAATTGAATTTGTTGTAGACACTTATTTTAAAAAATAAAAATAGGTAGATAGCAACGTTTATACAAATAATAAATATACCAATTCTTTGCGCAACAATATAATACCGTAAAAATTTTATTCTAGTCATAATAGACCTCTTATGTGTTTTAGAAAGATTAAGAATTAATTGAATAAAAAGTACTTTATATTGTTCTGAAGCTATTTTCTTGTGGCATTTTAAAGTAATTACTATTTAAATGGGAATAAGCCACAATTAAAGGTTAAAGTACGTTTATTGACGTTTCAATTTCCACTTCGGAAATCGTTCTCAAAATACAAACATTAGTAAATGATAAATTAAAAAAGTATACAAAGTTCATCATAATAATTATAATAAGAGTAATGTTCATATACCATTTAATCATAATTATAACATAATTAAACAAACCGCAACAAAATCATTAAAACTAATGTAAATCATTATTACTTAATTTTGTCACCTAATTCAAATGGTTTAATATCATATCAACCTTTAAGACTATTTTAACAAACAAAATCATAACTAAGAATCGAAATAGTTGATGAGTTCGTGGAGGATGGAAAATTAACGGGGAAACTAACCATCCATTACCTTAAACAAGAAACAGATTCCACAAAGAAATTTTGCCAAACATCTTGGATTACACCAGTACAGAAGACTAACCACGTGAAAGAAAATTCCAGCAAACAAAAAGAAACTAACTTGGTCTTCACATGAAAAAATGATTTAATTAGTATTACTCTAGTAAATGACCGTTTTGGAGTGTAAATTTTCCTGGTCACGATGGATTTGTTTGAAAATTTGGATTTAGGATTCTCTTACCATCTACTTCTCTTTTGGAGTAAAGCCCAGGCTAGCTTTTACTTGGGGGTGAAAGCCACTTCTTCTCGAGGATGAAAAAACATACGTTCAAAATAAAGCACGTGGTGTTCGTGTGTATTAAGGTATAAAAAATGCTTATTAAAAGCTTAAAATTTTTATTGTAAAGAAGATCTTTTCGGAATTAAATCATTTCATCATCAGTTTACTAAAAGAGAGAGTAAAAATACCAATATTAAAAAACAAGTTAAAATTTAAATATATAGAAAGAACACTTTGTTTTTTTACTACTTACATAAAAAGTTGTTAAAAACATTGTATGGCCACATAAAAACATGGGAAGGACATTCGTATTAAAAAATCCTCATGGTATTTATCAAGGTAAATGCAATAGACTGTTAACTTGATTATTAAAAACTGAAAATGGGGGCATCTTACATGACCCCCTTTAGTTGGTGAGGTTTTATAGACTTACATTACCTCTGATCTGTGCTAGAGTCTTGGGCTAACTGATAGAAAGATGGTATGAAAAATCAGTTAGTATCCGTCAATGTCAAGTGGAATGATGTAGTAGGAGCAAAAGTCATTGTGCTTAAGTTTGTGAATAGGCAGTTTTTAGTGAAGAATTGTGTTTTGTGTATAGTAGGATCAATAGCAATTTTTGGTATTTTAAAAAATTGGGAGAATGTAAAACAATGAGTGACTGTGATGTAAAATAAATTTGGTATACCAAGGTAAGGCAAAATTTAAGTTAGGTAGTTGAAATTAATAAATCATTTTAAAGGCGATGAAAAGTATGTTATTTCCTAATTGTTTCCTTGTATGAAGTAAGTATAGATAGAAGTTGGTTTGAAATTTATGGAAGATGAATCGAGGAAAAAGAAATAAAAGAAAAGGAAATAGGAGATGAATGTAAAGATGAAAGCTGGGGATACTGAAACTGATTGTGATAAGAAATTGGTAGATGTAAAGTGAGTATTTATAAGAAAACCTGTGTGATTAGTTAGATAATAGTTATTGGAGAGGATGGGAAATTGGATATTGGAAAAGGGGGATGTTAGTGTATTAATGGTGACAAGAATAGAGTTAAGTATGGCGGATTATATAAGGTGATATTAAGCTATGGGAAAATAGAAAGAAATGTAGAAGTAAGTTAACTGAATTTGAAGTTAAAAGACAGAAAGTTAGATCAGGAGAATAATTGTCGATGAAGTGGGACAAAGTCTCTGTTGATGCTGGTGTGACGATTAAAACAATTGGGACTGTTTTTCTTTTCCTTGACTATTTCCAAATCCTCAAAAAGGTCAAGTTTAAGATAATCTCTGCCTGGGATGTTATGAAGAAGAGAAATATCATCTGGTACCTTGATTGTGTGATTGTGATATTTAAGATGATGGGAAAAAGAAGTGTTCTCTAACTTAGAATGTTCCATGGCCCTGGTTACTAGAGATCTACAAGTTCTACCAATATAAGTGGCATCACAGTCAGAACATTGAAGTTTATAAACTCCACTTCGTTTGCTGAAGTCAATAGAGTCCTTACTATTGCATAATGATCTACTCAATTTATTGTTAACTTTAAAGGAAATCTTAATATTTTCAACAGAATTCAGGATAGTGTTTTTGATTGATTCGGAGAGTGTTGGACAGTGAAATGGTAATGAGAAGTAAGATGGGGAATCTGAAGTAATGTAAGTTCAAAATAAGTCCGGAAACGGATGATCTGCCTAATTCTAATCAACTTTAATTCTAAGTTATTTGAGGGTAAAAATATTTATTTTTCAAAATAAAAACCACTTTTTAGGCGGTTCTTATCAAAAAACTCAAAAAGTAAGTATTTATGAAAAAAATATTCTTAACAAAAATGTAGCTTATGAAAAAACAAAAATTATGGTTTAATTAAATTATTACTATAAAATCTGTAGACCAAGTAGAAATAGAGTTGTAGTTTATGAAAAGTAGGATCTTATTTGTCAAATTATAAATCGAATATTTCAACGTGAAATAATAAAAAAATTAAACACTTGTCTGGGAAAAGTTATCAAAACTTTTGAAAGTAGGTATTTAAAAAAAAGCTTTATTTCTGTTTTTTTTTTTTTAGTTTCTAGAATCAAAACTAAGCGAATTACGCTCAGAATAAGGTTGTTTCCTTTTTTTAGTATAAACATCGTTAAAATCATCCTCTAATTAGCACCTAAAATAAAACTAATTATTACCGCTTTACAATTTACTTTATTTATGTATTGTTTATATCTGATTTGTAAGCCTGGCCAGTTGAAAGAGCTTATTTTTCAAAAAATTTGGTTTTAAATTAAAAGAAAATGTTTTAAAATTTTGAAAAAAATGCGTTTTTTTCAAAATAAGTTAAAAAGTATTAGTGATACGAAAAATCTAAACGATAAAAAAATATAGCTTTTGCTTTTCGAAACATTTTGGTTTTTTGTTTTTCTTATGACAAAAATTGGTTGAGGATATTTCTATTCAAAGTTTGTACTCGAGATTAGTGACTCGTCAAGCCCTTTTAACAACAACCCTTTTTAAAATAAGTGGTCGTTTTCACCCCTAAAATAAATACCAACCAACAACACAAGTCCAATTTTGTATGTAAGTATAAACTAAATCAAATGCAAATCAGTAGAGACAAGCTATTCAATGACATCGTTTTAATTATAACTAAACTAAAGGGTGAGATTTAGCGGATAAATTGTGATAAAACCTTAAATTATGTTGCTTAATATTAATTGACATTTATTTACTTCATTAATAGATGATTTGATAGGGGATGATAATAGGGGTAGTTTTTACCCCTAAAAAATAAAAAGCAACCAACAGCAGCACACACCACACTAGGTAGAAGTATGAGAGACACGGTGCAGTGTTTTACAAGGCTTGCGTACGCGGCAAGTGAATTAGGACTTGTGGTAAACAAGAAAGAAACCAAACATAGGGTGGTTTCTAAAATCCCCCGAAATATCCAACAGAGAATTCAAACTAACAACTATACCTTTGAGCAAGTCAAAGAATTCACATATCTTAGATCGCTAGTAAACACAACAAACACGACAAACGACGGAATAAAAGACGCATAGCAATAGCAAACAGAACTGTTCACGGTCTCCAGAAACATTTAAAAAATAAAAATATAAGACGTGCAGTAAAGCTTAATATAATATACAAGATCCTAATAAGACCAATTTTGATATATGGGGCTCAAACGTGGACCTTATCTCAAAATGATAAAAGACTTCTTGGAAAGATTTTTTTAGAAAGATTTTTGCGGCCGTAAATGAAAATGGGCTATGGCGTCGAAGATACCACTTAAATACCGATCCAGATATTGTGAAATTTGTTAAAGTGCAGAGACTTAGAAGGGCTGGACACATTGCTAGGATGTCAGATCGCGAATACACGAAGAGATTAACATTTTCAAAACTAGAGGACGACGACGATGGAGATGAATTGATAATGTGCAAGAAGATCTACAGACTCTAAGGGTCAGGAGATCAAGGGAAGTTGCCAGGAATCGACAGCAGTGGCGACTTCTTTGTGAGCAGGCCAAGATCCACAACGGATTGTCGAGCCACTTATGATGATCAACGGCACCACAAATCCAGACGTGAAGTGGAGGATAAGTAAAACCTAAATCCAAATTTTCATGCAATTGTGTGCTGACACGGAAAATTATAGGGTATAGCCGTATTTCACGTTCATTTATTGGACTATATCACAAATAACAGTTATCACTCGAAAATAAAGTGCTAAAATACAAACCCTATTTGTACATTCGGAATCTAAGGCTAAGCGCATACACATCCAATTTGGACGGTCGATAAAAGTTCGATCGAACTTTTATCGATGATGCTTGGCACGCACACTACACGACATTTATCCGATGACGTTTATTAATCCACAAATATTCGTTAGTGCAGTGGCAGTGATCGAAGACCACACGGCATCGATGCCGTGCCGTTTGGCGATCGATGCGTAGGCACGCTCACATTATTTCTTCGCGCTACCAGGAATTTGTTCGATTGAACTTTTATCGACCATCCAAATTAGATGTGTTCAGCTTTCAGCAGGGTTCAGCTTTCGACTTCATCGAAATATTTTAGCAGAAAACTGCATTATTGTACGTAATTTACAGGTGCTATCTATTAAGGACCAAATTAAAAATGTTGCATTCATTTTACAAAAAGACTAGAGGGCCATCCAAACTGTCTTACCAAAAATTTAACGACACAACTATTTTCCTGACGTTTTCCTCATTATGAACCTATTAGCTACTAAGTATATTTTTTATGTATACATTATACATATGTATACATTAATTATATACCTATGTTTTTCCATGATATAAAAAGTTATCTTTAACTAATTTTAAAAATGAGCCACGACCAGGGGCTTTTTGGGGTTTCTCTGCGTGCCTTATACAGGGTGGTCCTTAAGTAATTGTACAAAAAGGAACAGTAGATTCTACACTTTAAAATATTACGATTTAAGCCAAATTGCTTTAATAAAATGTTGATACTAAGAAAGATACAGGGTGTTGAAGTGCAAAATTAAAATTTTATTTTTCGCTATAACTTTCATGTTTGTAAACATTTATTTATAAAAATTTACAACTGGGTACTTTTAAATATGAGAAATTATAATTTGATGCACACTTTGATGTAACTGACAGAGGGCGCCACTTATGCCACATATGTGGTATAAATTTGCACTTAACTTTTTTGCTCTTTAAGATACCTGTATTTGGGATAAAAAATATTAAAGATACATTATTTTAACAGAAAAAAGCTATACTTGTTAATAACTTCAAAGCTCAACAGTTTTCGAGATAATCGCATTTTAAAAATCAGCTGCATAATTCTGATCTAAGGCAATTACTCCAGGCAACGAAGAAAAAATAGACAAAAACATTAATACTTCTGAATTTTGGTATAAAATACCTTTAACTAAAGTTAATAGTTAACGAAATATTAAATAAAATAAATATATCAGCAGGATAATTAATAATAGGATTTGACAAAATAACAGAATAATAGGATTTTACATCAAACATTTTACGTTTTATGTTAAATTAAAGTCATAATCAAAACATTTTGTTTACAAACCAAATTAAGACATAGTTAAACTAAATAACATAACTTTTTGTCAAAGTAAGTGTTCGATATATCCACCATTTTCTTTAATTCATTTGTCAATATATTCCATAAAAGATCATCTCATATTAAATAGCATCATTGCTTCTAAAGAAACTGCTGCAGTATTTATTTCTTCCCATAGTTGGTTGCGAATGTTTATGGGATTCTTATAGACACGTTGTTTTAATGCGCCCCATAGACCAAAATCAAGCGGATTAAATTCGGGGCTCCGTGGTGGCCATAATGTATAATGGATGAATATATCGATGACATTACTTATTTATATGATTACGTTACAGCTTATGAGTAACTATAATTACATCTTGAACAAATGGACTATTATGATTTACTAACGAACTAATATTATGCTGAACTAAATTGCCTGTGTGTTTACTATATTTATAACAATATCGGTTATTAGGACAACGATGATGTTTTTGTAAAAAAGTCTTTCAGGTTAGATTTGTAGCAAAAGTATTATGAAACAGGGCACATATGTGTTATTCAATACCTGTTCTCTAGTTTCTATTTGTCCTAATAAAAATGGGTAAACAATTTACGTAATGAACAATAAGTATTCTTTTCGGATTTTTTATGAATTAAATAATTATATCAATATCTCACCACATTGCCAAGGAATATGACTACCACGAAAAATCCAACGTTCAGAAAAGTTGTAGTTAAGTATGTTCTAACTGCCTTCTCTCTAAGATGTGGTGGTGTACCATCTTGCATAAACCACATATTTTGGGTTTTTAGCATTTTACAATAGAGAAAAAGTAATCAACGTCATTATAGAAACTTAAGAAGTGATAGCAAAGGGAAATTGTAAACATGATGACGGCCAACGTTTGAATACGGACACGGCACCTAAAGAGGAAGTTGAAATATATTTTCTCCAATAAGACATTTATCACTTATAACAAAGCATTATGTGATGTTACATTATCATCTTTGAGTTGTTTTAATAAGAATAAACTATGAATTATGCTTATCTACAGGTATTCAGTGCTTTACCGCACAAATATCAAACTAAGAATTATTGTGCAGCTAACTTATAAAATGCTTTTATCTCGAAAACGGTTTAATTTTTAGGTTACTAACAAGTATACCTTTTCTTTATAAAAATAATGTATCTTTATTATTTTTTAACACAAATAGAGCTAACTTAAAGAGCAAAAAAGTTAAGCGCAAATTTATGCCACACATTTGGCATATGTGGCGCCTTCTATTAGTTACATTAAAGTAAGTATAAAATTATAATTTATCCTACTCAAAAGCATCCAACTGTAAATTTTTGTTCAAAAATATGTACAAACGTAAAAGTTATAGCGATAAATAAAATTTTAAATTTCCACTTTAACACCCTGTATCTTTCTTAATATCAACATTGTATTAAAGCAAGTTGGCTTAAATCGTAATATTTGAAAGCGCAGAATCTACTGTTTCTGTTTGTACAATTACTTAAGGACCACCATGTATAGATAATACAATATTTACTTATTATTCTTCTGTGAATGAATTTAAATAAATCACGTGAATAAAAAAAATGTCGATTTTTTCCAAAAAGTATTTGCAAAATTAACGATAAAAACTACAAGCTATAGTTCCATGCATAAAGAAACACACTTTAAAATAAAAATAACATTTTTTTAGAGTTATAGCTAAAATTCAGGAAACCAGAATAACAGACAAAATAACAGTTTTTATGAAATCTAAAGAAAAAGTTTTATTCATTGATATTTCAATAAAAATTAGTACTATTTTTTTTAATTTCTATGCTTACTAAAATAATATAACCACCCCGACAAACTTCTAATACAATTCAATATAAAATGCAAATTGGCTGTGTCATAAAAATTGTAGGTACTATCAATAATTTCAAACGGACTATAAAATATTTTAATTTTATGCCGAAAATAATAGGACTTTCTACTAAGTGAAATCCACAGCAGAGTTATAATAGGTCCTGTTCCATTGTTTACTACACTTTTTAGTTTAATTCGGGAAAAAATTAACTTTGAATTAAATGAAAATTAAATTTTACACACTATCAAGTTTTTTCGTTGAGAACATACACCTATTGCCAGTTTGACCCATATTTTAGAAGTGTGTACAAGTCATACCGTATTTCCCAAAATTAAAAGAGATTAAAATCTAAGAGGAAGCACTACTAGTACCAGAGTCATTGGTAATAAATACACAATAACAAGAAGACCAGCTAAACCAAAAGAAATTTTTAATATACTGGAGAGAATATTCAGGAAACGTGAATTTGAAATAAAGAAGGAACCGATGAAGTGTATAAAGATAAAAATATGTGTAGAACATACTAGACAGTCTTTTAAAATTGCTAACCCAGATTCCCAAATAGGTATTATAATTTTAACACTGGTAGGCAATTATTTAGAAGTAACACTAATAAACCCAGATGAATGATGAATAAAACCAAAAAATCGAAAACCAAAGAAAACAGGATAATCAACGGTAACAAGAGTTTCAGGAGATTAAATAGCAAAAGATAATAAATAGCATGGAAAACATATTTAAAGAGTCAAAAAAAGGAAAGTAAAAGAGCTGTCTCTTAAAATGGGAGATGAAAGTCTCAGCAAAGACACTGAGCTAAAATTAAATAGCTGAAAGACAAGCGAGAAAACAGAAAAAAAAAATGAAATAATCAAGAATCACAGTTCGAATGCTAGAATGGAATAATGTCTAAAGAATTAACGAATTAATTTAAACACAAGAAGGAAACATATATATATATATATATATATATATATATATATATATATATATATATATATATATATATATATATATATATCCAATCATTATACAAAAACACCAAAAATCATGTAATAAGTAAAATAATGAGTAAAAATATGATGTTGGAAGAGTTCACCAACGACAGTGGGTATAAGAGGAAGTTTAAGTCCTTTATTATTTACTACGTTTATGAATGACATTATAAAAAAAAACAAAAACAAAATCAACTAAGCCACTACATATGATACCGAAACCTACAAAAAACAGACATATCAGATTGGGTGTTTGTAGATGATCTAGCAATACTATCAAAGAATAGATCCGAAAAAGTTTAACAATATGGAACAAAACTCTAACCAAATTGAATATGAACATAAACAAGGAGAAGTCAAAAGCAAAAGACAGAGAGAATATCAAGTCCAGATTGAAGGAACAGAAATTAAACAGGTGAAAACGTTTGGATACTTTGAAAATTGAAGAAACTGGCAGATAAGAAGTAGACATTAATAAGAGGATAGTTAAAACTAATAAATTATACCAAGCAATAGAAATAACAACCATCAACAAGAAAGAAATAAAGAAACAAACTAAAACAAATATTTTTAAGGCTATATTATTATAGACGAATTCTGACGTAAGGGCTTTAGTCCTGGGTACTGAGTAAACAACAAAATAGAATACAGGCCACGGAGATAAGATATTTACGAAGGGTACAGGGAGTGACTAGAAGAGATCAAATAAGAAACCGTGTTATAAGAATAACCATCATGAATTAAAAATTCAGACGATGGTATGGGTTTAAAAATGGCAGTTAAGTTGGTGGGGTCATCTGCACCGATTCAAAAATTAAATACCGATCGAAAAGATATGGAAAACTAAAGCACAAGGGAAAAAGAAGAGAGGTAGACCCAAGAAGACCAATCTTAAAGTTGAAGCAACAAATATGAGGCATTTGAAATATGAATAAAAAACGCAGAATTTAATGTTTTACATTACAAACGATCGCACGTCATGGGAAAGCCTCCAAGAAGACGGTTTTTGGGTGTAGTTTATACCAGAGGTTTGGTTCTTAGAGAAGTAAAAGATAGATGCCGATCAGGTAGACCGAAAAGAGTTACGAATGACAACAAAACTTTAGATATAATGCAAAGTTTTGTTGAAGATCCGCATACATCCTCACGCAGGGTTGCAAAAGTACATGGGGTAGGTCGTTCTTTAGTCTTGCGTGTATAACGTAAGAATAAATTTAAACCACATAAAATTAACTTGGTGCAAGAATTAAATGAAGATGACTTTGAACGTAGATTAGAGTTTACTGAGGTAATGATGGATAAAATTGAAAATGATGAAAACTGAATATGTTTTTCCGATGAAGCAACCTTTACACTATGTGGAAGTGTAAATCGACACAATTTAAGATATTGGAGTGACGTAAATCCACACTGAATGCGTGAAAACCATACTCAAAGACCACAAAAATTAAATGTATAGTCAGGCATACTAGGTACTCAGTTAATTGGGCCTGTTTTATTGAAGGAAATTTAACGTCAGATAGTTACTAAATGTTACTTAGAAATGAAATTGGACCTACACTGAGAAACTTGTTTGGGACCAATTTTAATCAGATATGGTTTCAGCAAGATGAAGATCCAGCTCATTTTGGTGTAAATGTTCGGCGTTATTTAGATGAGATATTTTCCGGACGATGGATTGGTAGACGAGGTAGAATTGAATGGCCTCCACGTTCACCTGATTTCAATCCTAAAGATTATTATTATTGGGGATACTTAAAAAATTCAGTTTACAAAACTAATCCAGCAAGTCTTGCCGAGCTATCGATGAATCTCGAATAATTTCTGGAAATTAATGGAGAAATGTGGTGGACGCATTCTACCATCAATTAGGGTACTGTCAACTCACAAATGGAGCATATTTTGAACACTTGATAAAGTAACCATTATGTTAAAAAATATTTTAACCTATCAATTGTTACATTTTAATGTAGTTGAAAATAGTTAATACTAAAAAATTTATTGAGACAATTAGGCATTGCCAGACTTCTGTTTTATGTATTTCAGACCTTTCAGAATACATAATATCATAAGTGTTACATATGGTTGAACTCGTATTGAAAAGGAGATGCCAATAATGACTGAATATACAGGGTGATAAATTTAAAAAACCAAAGTTACTAAAATTATAAGAGAAACGGATAAAGTGAATGCATATACATAAATTTATATTTATAAAGTTAGGTAAGATGTGTATTACGACCATATACGACAGAAAAAATTATGGAAAAAAGGAAGGAAATGTAAGAGGTATATTTCCTTTACATTTCCTTATCTCAAACAATTTACAAATATTATAGACAGAGTGAAGACAAGCAGTGTTAGTGTTGTCATCGTTAATTAATTTAAATTATTCAATTAAAATAAAATAAAAAAAAAAACGGACGACCAACAAACAAAAATTTTAATTAGGAAGAAATGAATTTTTCTATTGTGCTAGATTTCAAATTTATTAACAAACCAATATAGAGAAAGGTGATTGGAAATATTATAAAATCGTCAAATTTATTTATTCGCGTTGTAGGCGGTTATTGTTAAAGTACTAATAGGCGCACTTTCTAATAGACATGCTGTCGAATATTTATAAAATGCTATTTTAGGTGTGTATTAATTTAAAACTATATTTTCAATTCTGAATAATCAAATAAAAAACAAAGAAATAATAATGCACTTACCAATAATATGCGATTTTTTCACCATGTCCATTTCTAATGTTTCTATCCAATAAATTATAGGATATATTTGTGGAGGCACCATCCATCCATTTTGTAAAAATAGGTCCTTTGGTAACATCAAAGTTATATCTAAAAAAATTGTCGTTGTCTATCGGTGTTTCCCAGTGAAATTGTTTCGCGATTTCGCCCCAAAACACCTCTGGTTTGTCGATGGACAATTGGTACATGTCTTTGTATTGAGAAAAATTTGAAACGAAAGCATTTTTGGACACCGAAGGGTGCGGATGATAAACCGATTTTTCAGAAGACATGTTTTAAACCCGAGTTTTACCAGTCAACAAGCTCCGTTACTATATCGCTTTTCGTCTGTCGACAACGATTGCGCTTGTGAGACTGTGCGCCACACGCGTTCTGAGTGTATCATATGAGGCGACCGATACGCGCCACCTCGGAAGAGTTGCGCGGTATAGATTGTTGTATTTAACGATTTTGCATGATTCAATGTTTTTTGGGTTGGTGTAATTATTGGTGGTCAATACACTATGCACGTGGTTTTATATATACGTATGGTAAACGAAAATGTATTATTATATTGAAATTTGATATAAATTTAAATATACCTAGTTACTGATTTTATAACTTTCAATAATAATTTGACATAGCAAACAATAAATTAATTTAATCAGTATTCCATTCAAAATATATCTCAATGATCTTAATTAGAGACGCCAACTTTAAATCAAATATTTAAATTTAATCTCAGGGATCCTTTTTAAGTTTTGAAATAGCTTTGCCTTATAATAGTGTGAAAATATACAAGAGGAGCAGAAGGTAATAAAGGAAATTTAAATTGTTCAAAACATTTTTTTTTTCAAAAATAATGTTTAATGAACAATCTAAGGTACTATTAAATATATTTAGATAATCCATGCCAAGAATTATGGAATTTTGTACAGAAGGAATTATATAAAACGTAATGTTTCTCCTGATATTAGCCACCAAAATTTCAGTTTCAAATTTACCTACTATAGATTGGATTGTTCCATCTGCAGTTGAAACTTGCTGGGAGGAAATAGGTGATATGCTAATGTTAGCTTTATCTAACATTTCCAATGAATGGGAACCTAGTAATGAAATATTGGAGCCACTATCCAATAATGCCAAACAAGATTGTCCTAGAATCTCAATTTGGAGATATGGTGATGATGATTATCGTTACATTTCTTAACTAATAAAGAATTTATATCTAAGCCAGAGACTCTAGATATAGAATAGTCATTATAAGGTACTAATATAGAACTATCATTATCATTTTTAACATCAAAACTTGGTACAGATGACAGAACTGTTTCCTGGTCCATATTATTAACATAATTACACCTAACATTTAATAAAGGAGAAGATACTCTAGAATTGAGAACGTCAGAATGGAGTGCTTTGGGTTTCCAAGTTACTTTTTCCCTTGATTCGACTTGTTGTGGCGTTTGTGCTTTGTAGATTGTTTCTATGATGGGGAAACTGACCTTAAATTGCTGGGCCCTGCTTGACCTACATTTCCTTCCACGACGGTGGTTGTACTCCCTGATGGGATTGAAGACTGAGGAACGCTCAGGGGACGAGCCTCGGTCTGCTCGTTTCCCGAACGCTTATAGCAATTTCTCTTGAGAGTGTTATCTCTCCCACAACCATGAGAAAATATATGTGTCCTTGGTTTTCTGCACTCATAAAATGTGTGTCCAGCTTCATGGCAATTCCAACAAGATAGAGTAGAATTTAATACTGACATGTTACGCTCCCGACTCCCGAGATTGCTCATGCCATGAACGATTTTGAAATTGGTAAGGACTAGACGAAGGACCTGAGGCTTAAGTTTTTAAGCGGAGAAAAAATAATGCTTAATGTTAGGGTTATTTTACTCTAAACTTAAATGCCAATTTAAATTGCTTAAACAAGTCTTTTTAACGAAAACAAGTGCATGATCAGTAACGAGTACTCCCCCCTCTAACTCTGATCCTCTGCATCCTTCTCGGCATGCCTACAAGTAAATTTCGGACATATACTTGGGGAATTGCATTCCATTCATCCTGTGAAGCAAGCCGAAGTTGCTCTATTGTATTTGAAACGGGATTTCTTTGTCATATGCGGCATTTAAGCTGATCCTACATGTGCTCTATTGGATTTAAATCTGGCATAAATGGTGGCCAATTCAATATTCGAATTTGGACCTGATCAAGATAATTACTCACTATGGCAGAGGTATATGATGGAGCATTATCGTGCATTAACATGAATCTGTCATATTCAATGTAACCAACGTATGACAAAACATGATGTGGCAGGATGTTTTAAACGTAAGAGTCACCTTCCATCCATCCAATCAACTAATACCTCCCCAAAGCATTATGGTGAAACGTTTTCCAACTCTTCTCTTTTTCGACCATCTGGCTTCCATAAAAGGATTCTGGTCTCATCAGTGAAAAGAACATTTTTCTAGATGTCGATAGTCCACTGAATATGTGTTCTTGCAGATTCTAAGCGACGAGCTTTATGATTTTGGAGAAGACGTGGAACTTTGGCAGGGCGTCCAGGCTTTCAATTTGCTTCTTTTTATCTTCGTTTAACTGTTTTTGAACTCACATTAACTTGGTCAACATTAAGTAGCTTATTTCTGAGGTGCATAGATGTCAGTGAGCGATTTTGTGTAGAATTAAGAACCAAAAACGGTCATCAATTGCGGTTGTGCATCTTGGGCGTCCTTAACCAGGACTTCGCAACAAAATTTTCTGTCCCGTGATACCTTTATAAAGTATTCGAAACTGTAGATTGATTTCTCCTGAGACGTCGTGCGATATCTTTTCGTGTATATCTCTCCTCGTACAAAATTACAATATGTGCTGGTTGGGCTTTAATTGGTGGCATACTTGTTTTAAACTTAGTTAAATCAAGAAAATATTTAATCAAACTTAATAAATTAAACTAAAAATAACCGAATTAGTATGATTTTTCCTTTCCTGGCAAGTACCCAGACTAACAGTACATAGCAGCTGGATTTAATGATAACAATTCACAGGAGCTGCCTTCCTAGATGTAAGCAAAGCTTTCGACAGAGTCTGGCATAAAAAACAAACACACACACAACATACAAAATGAGAAGATACGGTTACAGCGGAGCAATGACAAGACTAATCTCTTCGTACTTAAGCAATCGTAGTTTCAGAGTTCGAATAGCACAAGTTCTATCCGAACTCGGGAACCCGGAGGCTGGAGTGCCACACGGAGCGGTATTGTCACCTCTACTGTACACGATATACACAGCAGACATACCTAAAACACCAAAATCGCTATAAACTCCGAAAAGACACAGGCTGTACTTTTCAAAAAGAGACACCAACGACCAGAAGAACAGGTCACTGTGCAAGACAATCCCATCGAGTGGAAAAGCGAAGCAAAATACCTCGAAGTAATCATGGAAAAAGGCTTAACGTTTAGTAAACATGTAGACGCTACAGTACAAAAAGCCAACATGGTAAGAGCATCAATAAGAGGCCCAGCAGGAAGAAAAAGCAAACTTAGAATGAAAACAAAAATAAGATTAATAAATAGTATAATTCTTCCTATACTAACATATGCATCTCTCGTATGGGGACAAATATGTAATACATCAAAAAAGAAAATACAAGCGGTACACAACAACAGCCTAAGAGAAGCAGACAACGTACCGAGATATGTTGCAGAAAGATTTCTTTTTAGAGAATTACAACAAAAATCAGAGTGACTGATATAATAAAAGAAAAAGCAAGGTCAAAGTTCGCGGAGATAGAGAATCATCCCAGTCACATATTGCGAGAGATCATGAGGTACGACGCTTTCCACAGATGGAAGCACAAAAGACTCAAACAAGAAATAGTAGAATAAAATCAAAATACTAGAGAGAAAATCAACAATCACATCAAAGAGAAAACAAAATACCAGAGAGAAAACACTTCAAAAAACAACAACAACGCAAAATGAAGATAGTTCGTAGCTCATGACACTCGTGGACAATCGCTAAATACAACCTGGGCCCCCCAGTTGCCTTAAGAGGACAAACTCTATATTGTTATACTGTCACATATTTGTATATTTTTTTCAATGTTATAATATACTCGACATTTCGGCACCCATTTTGGAGCCATTATCAAGAGTGATACGGTTCCGTTCGAGTTCGGGTCTCAATCTGCCTACTCCCCTCACTCGCGACGTACCAGTATCGTGTTCTGTATAAATAGAAGAACCATCAAACAGCACTGACGTCTCAATCTCCCTAGTCCTCAGTGTCGAGTGACAACCGGTCTTACCCTGTGTGGCTGCTTTTATACTCGCTGTATGCGCGGGAACGTTATGCGCTGACGTGGTCTGAATTGACGTGGCCTGAGCGGTGTGGGCGGGAGGTCGCCATGTTGCCGGCAATCGTTTCGCGTCATCGCGCGTATTTAAGCTGTTAGGCCGTTTTTCGATTTCGATAGCTTCACGAATGATTCTTGATTTTAAGGAACGGATGGGGGTGATGGTTTTTGCTTTTTCGAAATCTATTTTGTGGCCTGTTTGAATATGATGTTGGGCTAGGGCTGAAGTAGTATCGGAATGTTTGACAGATATAGAATGTTCGTAAATACGGTTATGGATTCGTCGGTTTGTCTGTCCGATGTATGTACGTGGGCAACTGAAACAAGGTAGCTCGTAGACACCATGGTCTTCATTATGAAAAATAATATCATTAATAAATAATAAATAAATAAATAATAATATTAAAATAATATCAGTTTTCAAGAAATTTCAATTCAAAATTCAAGAAATTAGTTTACTGCATTAATATTGAAGTGATAATTTTGCAGTATAGATAATTGTCACATGCAAAATTATCACACCAGTAATAATTATGTTAAGCAGAATGTTTGGTTTATTTAATAAGATTGATTTTTTTTAATTAATGCATTTGTATAACCTGTTATTGCATTTAATAAACTTTTTTATGTTCAACATTTACATAATATTAAGTTACTATTTTGGTGTAATAAACTTACGTTATTGGAAAAACATTTAATTAAGTTATAAAGAAAATTATTATACAGGTACATGTATATATATATATATATATATATATATATATATATATATATATATATATAAAATAAGAAAGTTGAGTGATTTTTTGAGAACTTGGAAAGTTGATTTGTTTTTGAAATACGAAAAGATGATTGGGTAAAAAGAGAGAGTGGACGGAGATTTTGGAGGATGATGGATTTTGAAAATCGAGAACAAGGGTTATATCTTCCTAACTTTAGAAGGAAGAGCACTGAATCCTAAGAAGTGCCGGTAGTTGTAAATGGTATGGTTGTAAAAATAATTAGTGAATAAGAGTTAAACAAGTGATCGCAGTTCTGATCTATGTAGCTCATTAGAAGAAGTTGTAGTTTAAGTTTTTGCGGTATTGATTATAAGTACAAACCAGTTTTTATTCATCGGGAGCATAACAGATAAAGAGATTTCTTGTAGCCAAATGAGATCGAAAGGGTCATTAGGCTGTTTGAGCTAGAGTTCGTGTAAGCAGATCAAAGGAAGGAGTTTTAGCTACAAAGTTTTTGATTAACGAAATTAGGGACATTGCAGAATATTAGCGACATTTAACAACGGGCTGTTTTAAGAACAATATAACATCGTCCGTGTGAAATTTCGAAATACTCGCAGGAAAGCAGCCAGAGGGACCTTTCGCCATTAATAATAAACCTGAAGACTTGGTACTCATGCTTTGTGCTTCAATATTAGGATCATGTCGCAATTTAATATTTGATAATTGGTTTACCACTATACCTCTTGAGAATAAACTTTTAGAAGACCATAACATAATTGCTACCATAACAAAAAACAGAAAACAAATTCCACCTGAATTTTTAAACGGTAAATTACGCCAAGTAAATTCTTCAATGTTCTTCAAAATCCAAAAGTAAGTAATTGCCACCATATTTCTCCCTACTTTTATATATTTGTGTTTTTCACCACCTTCTTTCACGAGTATTTTTTTCTTTATGAACTGAATAATGCATAAGAATGTAGGCTGCTGCAGCAACCTCCATCCTGCAGATGCGGATTCAACCCAATTACTGATGGAACGCCAAAATGTTTGGTACGGAGTACGGAACGGTGTTCGATTCGTTAACTTATTTCAATGACGTCGCGAACTTCTGTTGATCGCGTCGCTGTATTGTCGTACGGTCGTAGCGTCCTCCTGGTTTTCAGGGGTTTCTGGACGATCTACGGCCGCCGCTCTTGAAGAGGATCTCAGGTTTCGAGAGTTCATCTTCGTTATAAGGAGTTAAATTAAGATACCGGTCTCTACGGGCAAGAAGTTCAGCCGAGCCTTTGTGGTAGGTGAGGGGCTCTAACAGTTCGAAATTTCTTACAGACAATATTTCTCACAATGACTTAAATTTGTGTTTGAATTCTGATGCGTGGTGTATGCCTCAATTCCACAGAGATGTCGGCCTTCTCGCTTCGTGTAGCCGCGTTCCCTCTCCTCAAGAGAGGTACAAGAATGTCGGCAATGTCGACTCTTCCTGTTGCCAGTCGCTTCGTATTGCTACCTTTCGCTAACAGTACTTCTTATAGTTACTATTTGCATAAGGTTCTGAAGACGAAGTGTTATTGCAACTCAAACTGAACGGAAAAGCAATTACAAGTCCCCGTCGGGGCTTTCATTCGCTCTTTACCGTGACAGGCCCAAATAACGCTGTGGTCAGTTCGACACAATTTGAAATAGTTCTAAGACCAATGTCTTTTCTATCTCAGAAAATCGTGTTCTACTGCAGGAAGCGTTTTGTAGTCGACACGCCAGGTCTTGCATATTTGATGATGATTTAACTTCTAAGTTGGATAACTATTCTTGGATAACTATTCTTGGATAATTATTCTTGAATTTCGACGTCTTCGACGATAGCAGGATATTGGTTTATTAATAAAACTCAAAGGTAGCGTAGTAGCACAACGAGCCAACAAGGTCTAACGGGGCTAGTAGTGAAGAACGACTGGATCCCGATCGGAAAATGTGCTGCCCATTTATACACATCGTGTTTGAGCATTTGCAGCACATTTCCGCCGAGAGGGCAATGACGGCGCAGTTAATAACATGCGCTGTGGTTGGCCGGCCAAAGTAACAATCTTTGTCGTGATTAGTTACCTTGGCGACAGTATCGCGACGGGGTTCGAGACGGTATTCGGAGCATATGTGGACCCACCTTTAGACACCACCGGTTCTTTCATGTAAAATAAATTCTCTCGTGCCGCGACGGGTTAATAAGAGCTTAAAATGTCTTATAGTTGTAGACTATAGTGTAGGAAAGCAGTATCTTTCGCAGCCCACTTCGCCGATACACAGCACTTCTAAAGAATATCTTTTGAATGTCAGAGAAATGTAGCTATCTTAAAGTATTAATTATTCAAAATTTTCCTATTATTTTAATGAATGATTTTTAAGCGATTAATTATTTCTATACATTATTGCGACATATCATATAATAAACTACACACGTGTAGTTCTAGAGCGGTACAATTATTAACATCGTGGTATATCGTTGATAGCTTAGTTTTGTTATCACCAATTCAATGTTAAGTAATATACAAAAATCGTATTTTACATAATAATAGAAAGAAATATACCCAACTCTGAGCAAAGTACTGATAGCGGCGATTTTCGTCGTTCAAATTAATCTTTGATTTGATTTTTTGATTAGTAGAACCAAATACTAATAAAACTATCGAGGAAAACCGACTATTGATCGACAAAAAATTAACTCGTAATAAGCTGTTATTGATAATATATTACAATCAGAATTGTAAAAACATTTTTTCAGAAATTTATCTTAAATCGGAATATTTTTGTATTCTTGCATCGGCTGTTAATCATTTAAAGAGGTACTGTTGTGGAGCTATTTTCTTCAGAATAGTAAGTTTTTCTGAAGACTATAAAATACAAAGATTCAAATATAGTCCTAAAAGAAACAAATGGTAGAAAGAGAAAAATCAAATAAAGTTTATTTAATAATACGTTCACTAATAAATATATAAATCTCTTTGCCAATAATATCAAACACAAGCTTTACTATGAGCGGGTACGGTGTTGCCTGAAATGTCTCAACATCGAATTCTCATAATTAATACGGTAAAGGGAGGAGATATGGACCACCTTTTAGAAAACTGAAGTCTGTTTCTTTATTAAATAAACATCAGAACAGAAAAAAATTGTATAACCTAACTTAACACTGGTATTTGTTTTGGTATAAATAAAAACTAGAAATTATAATTCTTAAACCTAAAAAAATATAATGCACTGGCACGTCATTGGTCCATCTCTCCTCAACTGTGGAGGTGAGATGGGCCACTATAGTTTATTTTTATGAACGAGAGAGTAATTAGCATAATTTTAACTGGTAGCTCCGACCACTCCATGGGCGTGCTCAAGATTAATTGAAAAATTACTTTGAATAATTGTAAAAAATAAATGAATTATTTCAGTGTTATAAAGTGTTATGTGTATGTAAACAAAAGTGACCTCTTTTATCACACACTATATTAGAACTGACTGGCCTACATTAAAAAGGGTTTTAAAAAATTCACATTTTTTTTAATTTTTAAAAATTACAAAAGAGAAAAAGAGTTTTTAAAACCGTCTAAGGTATGTTAAATAGATGAATAAAAATATTAATATAAAACTTACAGCTACTTGTTACAAATCCAAATCAGATTCAGAAGATGAACTTTCGGAACCAAGATTTATAATAACTGGCTCGATCATTTTATCAGTAATATTGTCCAGCTTCCACCTTTTTTCCTCTTCTTTAATAGTGTGATTTACTGCCTTTTCCCAGTTTTCAGGTTTTACATTATTTACGGCCTCCAAAAACAACTGTTTAACATCATGAATTTTAAAAGTGGTATTTTTTCTTAAAACTTCACTCTTTATCTGTGCCCATACCAGTTCAATCGGGTTTAATTCACAATGATATGGTGGGGATCTAAGTACTGTCATTCCACGATTTTTGGCAATTTCATCAATTTCGTATTTTTAAAATTTTTCTTTATGAAGGGCACACAACGAATAAAGTTCCTTTCTTATAGATCCGGGATGGTACGTAATATTTTTTGAACTCAGCCAATTCTGCAAGTCTTTTTTTAACCACTTGGTTGTGGGCAGTCCTTCTATAAGTCTGGAGTGATAACTTGCATTATCCATTACTATTACACAGTTCTTAGGAAGAAGATCTATCATTTGTTCGAACCATTCTTGAAAGACATCAGCGTTCATGTCTTCATGGTAGTCACCGGTACGAGTTGATTCAAAAGTTAATAAACCACCTTCAACAAAACCGTCTGAACTGCCAATGTGTACTATTATCAGCCTGCGTCTCTTTCCTGATGGTGGGTTTAAACCAATTAGATAAGTTATTTACAAAAGCGTGCCTTTGACTTGTAACAGTTTCATCCTGCCAAAATTTATTTGGTGTATGACCCTCGTTGATCCATGTTTCATCAAGATAAAATATTTTTCTTTTTTGGTTTCTCATTTCCTTTATGGTTCTTAGAAAATGTCTTCTCCATATGACAATATCGCTTCTTTCTAATAAAATAGACTTTCTGGGATTCTTTTTCCAGCGGAAGCCTATTTCTTTTAAAAGTTTCCATAACGTACTTCGACTCATTTCTGGGTAATCCTTATCATCTCGAACTGAGACAAGAACTTTATCCAATGTTGGAAATTCTTGTCTAAAGAAGAATTCATGCACTTTCCGTCGAAGTCCTTCTTTAAAATGATATTCTATTTGAAATTTTGGTTTCCCTGGAGCATTACGTGGCATTTGAAAACTACCACATTTCTCTTCTTTAATAACTCTGTAAATCGTAGATTTCCCAACACCAAGTGTACTGCTAACTAACTCAACGGTCTCATCAACACTTTCACATAAACGTTTGTCTGTAAATGATTTAAAACAATTAAATATTAATGTTTTTTCATTAACTGTTAGAGGACCAATTTTTCGGCGTTTACACGGCACTTCCAAATTTTCCATAACACTAGTATACACAATAAACTGCACCTTGCAACTGAAGTACCTACTTTTAGTGAACTGTTAAGAATTTTGAATACGCCACTTGGACCTTCCTATATGCAAAATGGAAAAACCCACTATCACATTTTCTGTGGAATAAGTTTAGAAGGTAATTATCTAGTCAATTACTGTCGTAGATTCCTGGAATTAAAGAATTAAATGTTTGATTGTTGAAACCCTTACTCCGTGGAATGCACTCATTTCAGATAAAATAAAACGTTTTATTTTATCTAAAGAATTAAACTTTATTTTGCAAATAGGCAAAGAATTAAACTTTATTTTGCAAATAGATAAAATAAAACGTTTTATTTTATCTAAAGAATTAAACTTTATTTTGCAAATAGGTAGGTACTTATTAAACTTTTATTGGTTATATATAACCAATAAAATAAACATCTTACATTTCTTGCAAATTCATTAGTACCTGTTAACCTCCATCACTCCGACACTGGCAACCTTATTTAGGGATTAGTAACCCTCACAACTATTGTATTCTATTCTGCTCCAACCTTTATACCTGGTGGTCATACTCAATTTAAAATTGTTTTCCTATATACTTCTGTAAACTTGTTGACAAATATCTGTTTTTCATTGAGTCACCCGTATCAACAGTTTAGGGATTTGCATACATAATTTATTGTTTTATTACTCTCTCATACATAAAAATACACTATAGGAGTAGGAGAGATGAACCAAGCTAAACCTTTTTCTTTTCTCTCTAAACCAGCGCTTACAAAAAAATACATTGTAACCAGTGATCTTTTTTACATGTTCGAGATCAGAAAAGTAGTTATCGACTGTTTCTTTGGACATTCCCAAAGCTCGTGCAATTGAGGTGTTCTCAGCTTTTCTAATTGAAATTCCAGGTCTTCGTTTCAAAAAGAGTTGTAACCATTTTTTACCAGCTTCACCTAAAAGTAGACAATAAATTACTTTTGTATCAGATTTATTTGGGATTCCTAATCGCTGAACTAAATTAAAGGCCATGATTCTTACTTTAGTTCTGGTTGTTGAAAAGCCTGCTTTTTGTAGTTTTTTTTTATATGACTAACGATTTTAGCTTCAACAGCAGTTCCTAAAGAACAATCTGGACCCAATCGATTCATCTTATCCATATTGTTTGTCTTTATTCGACGTTTAAAAGTCATTTTGGGTATTCCAATTGCTTTGGCGGCTTCATTAATACTCATATCATCATTCTTTACAGCATCTTCGACATCACTTAGCTCTCTAGAGGTCAGTTACCTCTCTTTCTTAGGTGTATATTGTTTGCGAATATATTTATTGGGCATAATTATAATACAAATCATACTGTTCCAACTTTCCTCCTCGTAAGTGGTTCATCCATCCTCAAATAGGAGGACAGATGGACAGATAGACAGTATTGTTTAAAATAAGCAGACTCTATATTACACATTTTAAATATAGTTCAATAATAAACTAACAAATAATCGGTCAAACTCACCTGTTTTTACAAAAAAATGAAATTTAAAAAACTCAAATAAAATTATCACACGTGGCAGTTTCTATTATGGTTAATATCAGTCCTACAAATACGCACCAATGCGTTACAACTGCCGTCTCTTAGGCAACTAACGTTAAATGATACAGAGTAGGATAGACTTGCCCTGTTGTCAAGCTTACCTTGTAGGTATACCTTACCAAGGTATACCTAGCGAACCGACTATCCTCCTGGTCCATCTCTCCTCCCTTTACCCTATTCAAAGTCCCTCGCCTTGGATAATTAATACTTCAATTATAAAGACTGGCCTAACCCAATTTGACAAACATATTAATAGTCACGCAAAAATAATCAAGACGCAATTCTCAGTCAGCATTACGAAAATTGTTATAAAATCTTTATAGATGCATCCAAATGTGACATTGGAGTAGGCTCTGCATTGGTTACCCCAAGTGGTACATATCAATTCTATCTCCCAATTTACTTTACGATTTTCTCCGCTGAGCTCTATACAGTGCTCACAGCTATCATGCATATAAATTCTAATGAAATTCCTAACTCACTAAGCGAATTCAAATTCTTAAACAGACCTATCCCAAAAATCCTTTTAAGAAACTGATAAAACTAGAACTCGTGCAGGCTCAATAAAATGCTAGAAGTATCAGATTTATATACATTACATCCCACACTGTAATTTCAGGTAACGAAAGAGCAGACCAGTGCGCGAGTAAAATTGGTATATGTGCCAATATAGAAAAAGCTGAGTACCGAAATACCGCTAGTGATAATAAAAGCTTTTCTTAAGAATCGAGTTTTGTGCAAGTGAAAAAACGAATAGCCATCTTCTTAAACATTACTGAAGCAAATTAAAAATGACATTACAGCTTGGGAACCCTACCAGGAACAGAAGAGAACAATTGGCGATAATGAGATTACAAATTGGACACACGAGACTTACTCACTCATATTTGGACGGCGTTATGCATCACTAGACCAAGCGCTAAAAATTGATTTTGAGATATATGACTTTAAAGTTTTCACTCTATTAAAATTCAGTATATGTTACAATAGTCGTAATTTTTTGTTTTCGAAGACAGTTTTTCTTTAAATGCCAAATAGTAACTTGCTAATGTTAAAGAAAAACGAAAAAAAAAATAAAAAGGCTTTTGGTCGACGATTTTCGTCACATTGTGTAATAGTGTTATAGAGAGTCCTAGTATCAAAGTCGGCAATCTCCACTTTTTACCAAAATTGAGTTAGTTACACCAAATTGTTCGTATTTTAAAACACTATACATAAATAAAGAGAATAAGAATCAAAAACGGCATTATCTGCCTATAAAATAGCATATAAATTTAGCCTAAGAATCAAACACGGCAATCTCCATGAACGGTTTAGAATCAAAGTCGGCAATGTTCTGTTTGACCAATGAGAATCCTCGTAGTGACCATGTGATATACCACTAGGAGTCGTCTGGAATCGCTGTCGTTATAATTTCTCGTAGTTTCTTTTTAACCAAGGTGCCAACCTGTTTGTTTTTTATTTTGTTACTTTTTTAAAATGAAAACTATTACAACTCCTGTTGAAAACAACAAAGCTCGCAAACGAATTCGCAATCCGTCCACATGGCAGCAAAATGTGCGGAAAAAAATGAGGTACGTTCTTTAAAATTTAGTTGTAGTTTTTACTCGAAAGGTTAGGTTTAAGAGCACATGTCATCCGTATTCAGATTTTATTCATATAATTTTTTGATTTATTTTATTATTAAAACTATTTTACATATTATAAAAAACTAATAAAAAAAACAAATGATTTGTTCAAGCTACTGTTAATTTTATAAGGTCAGTATTATAATTAGTTTTTTGAAATATGTTATCTTTTCAGGTACTCTTCATTACAGTTACCACAATTCCCTACTTGCGGCCACAAAACGAAGGCCTATCAATGTTCTTCTCTAACAATAAGAGATATCAAGTGTTTTCATGATACGTTTTACGCAGTTAAGGACAAGCTTAGTCAAGATTTTGTACAGTTCAACTACCTAAACGTCACCGTCCAAAAAACTCTAGACATGAAGCAAAAACAACGTCTGTGAAATGCTTTGTACGGAATAGTGTAATAAAGCAAAATATTCCAGTGTGCCAGAAAGCTTTTTTAAACATACTAAATATTACGAAACATCGCCTCACCTACATTATGAAATCATTTTTAAAAACAGGAGAAGCACCAAAGGAAAAAAGAGGCGGTGACAGAAAAACTTCAAATTTTAAAGGAAAACAAGAATCAGTTCAAAAATTTATTAATACTTTTAAAAGTATTGAATCGCATTATTGTCGTTCTTCCACACGTATGCGCTACCTTTCTTCTGATTTGTCAATACAAAAGATGTTCCAAATGTATATTAATCAGTGTTCTCCAGAGGAGAGAGTAAAACCATCATACTTTAGAATGATTTTTAATACTAAGTACAACCTTAGCTTTACTACTCCCCGTACGGATATGTGTTCCCTATGCATTGAGTTTGCAGAAAAAATTAAAAGATCTATGGATGAAGAAGAGAAGAAAAAATTGATTGTTGAAAGAAAAATTCATAAGCTAAGGGCTAATGCATTTTTTGAGTTGCTTAAAGAGTCACGAGATGATTTGATAACACTATCTTTTGATTGTCAAAAAAACCTTGTACTTCCTAAGGTCCCCGACCAAAGTGCCTACTACTCTAGGCAACTGTATTTATATAATTTTACCATAGTCCAGGGAACTTCTCAATCAAAGCTTACTGAAAAAAATGTATTTTCGTATTATTGGACAGAGGACGAATTTGGAAAAGGTTCCAACGAAATTTCTTCCGCCGTTTTTGACAGGCTTAACAAAATTGACTTTCACTCTGAAGTAACCACCATTAGACTAATGGCAGATGGCTGCAGTGGCCAAAATAAGAACACTACGCTAATTGGAATGTGTTGCAAATGGCTTTCATTAAGAGCACCAACACATGTACAAAACATCGAGGTAATTTTTCCGGTGGTAGGCCATTCTTTCTTGCCAGCTGATAGGGTCTTTGGTAATATTGAGAAAGATATTAAAAAACTGGAAGTTATATCGCACCCAAAAACGTATTTAAAATTGTTTTCAAAAATAGCTACACTTACTCACTTAGGGCAAAATTGCAAAGTGTTTAATTGGAAAGAAACAATCTCAAGTGTTTTTAGACCCACTGGTACATGGCATTTTTCTTTTAAAAATACAAAGCGCTTTTTCCTAAGAAAATGCAAAACTGGAAATATTACCATTAGAGGAGAAATTAATTACAGAACTGATTTGCAAACATTTAAAAGTGTTTTAAAGAAAGGTTGTACGATCTATATGATTGACCCCGTTATTATAGAAAGTGGTCTGCAAAAAGTAAATTCACTTAAGCTTAAAGATGTTGATAAACTTCTCACCAAGCACTTTGGAAATACTTGGAGAACCATGGAAGAACTCAAATTTTTTGAAGATATTATCTTTAATAATAATCAACTAGAGCAGCTAGCAGTTCAGGAAGGAAGTGCTGATACAGTTCCAGATACTGAAAAAATGGAGGAAGCAACTTGTGAGTTCTTTGAAGAACTTCCTTCTATTTTAGTATAATATTTATATAATATTTTGTTTCTTAAATTACATTATTCTGAAAACAAAGCTGTTTTATTTTTATGAGCTATCATAAATAAAATTACCTGTAAAACTCTCCAAGGTAACATAAATACTTATTATGTTACTTTTATTATGTTCTTGACGAATTTTAGTATCAAAACCGGCAATATACACCTCTTAGTATCAAAACCGGCATTCTCCATCTTTTTTTTCAATTTAAAAAAAACTGTTAATAATTTAGGTAAAACTTCTTCACCATTTGCTGTCATTTGCCATTGTCTTATATATTAGACTATATTTGTTTCGATATCACCTAAAATACAGCCGTATAATTGTTTTGCGTTTTACTCAAAAGTCAAAATGATGGAGATTGCCGACTTTGTTACTAGGACCCTTCAATAGACCAAGCGACATGGAGGTCGTTTGGTCTAGTGATGCGTAACTAAAATATCACTTTTAGTGAATGATTAGTAGACCACAAGCTACTTTTTCTTTGTGGGTATGATAATAAAAGTCGTTGTTTTGAATATTTTATAATACTTAAGACATTAATCAAAAATATAAAAAAAAAACTTGAACTCAGTGTTAACAGTAGGTACAATTTTCTGAATATTATGAAAAAAGTAAATAAACATTACTCATCTCGTATGTCTAAGTCTCCATCAAATCCGTCAAAGTCATCTTTCACTGTATTGTTACTGAAAAGGGAGCGATACAGAGGTTTTGCATCATTTGGTATTAGGTGCATTAAAGATCTTAAGTCGTTAAGATTATGCACAAAAAGTGACTTGCCTGTGAGTCAAAGAGGAATCAAGTGGTTACTTAGGGATTGCATTGCAACATGCCGTCCTTTTTGAAGTTTCTTGTTAAGATCTACTTCAACTTCACTAGTGTTAAAATCAGTTTTCATAAAAATACTCAGTGGTGTATCCTTTCTTACTTCAATTTCTCTTTATTGACGTTTCAATTTCCACTTCGGAAATCGTTCTCAAAATACTTTCTCAATTTCTCTTGTTTTAAGCCAGCTTACCTTACTGTTTTCTATGTCTGATTTACGCTTTGTAATCATAGTTTCTAACTTCTTTGTTCGAACGAATTCTTCTTTTTCCATTCTGTAAACTACTAGTGGGTTTTTTTTACGGGATTTCTTCATCACTTTTAGGTAATCATCAACGGTATATAAACGTTATTAAAATTTTAGGGCAATTTCAATATCTCCAAAATCACTATCATTGGGTAAAAAACTATGACCAGGAAAGAAATAGCGTAATGTAATTTTTTCAATGGTAGGATGAGTTTCCAAAATCGTTTTCAGAATCAAAACTATTTTGATGTTGCGGTTTTGGCAACCACAAGAGTCTGGCCACAAAATTAATGTTTTGCAGAAGTAACATTTTCTTCAATGTGTTTCTTAAGACAACTGCCTATTTCCTGGGCTCCTCGACCAGCTTCACCTTCTATCCAAACATAACAATGACCTTTGTTATCCTTGCCGCTATGGATACCAAGGTTGTAAATACATAATTGACTCTTATGATATACGATTTGTTGGAATTCTCGGAAGGGGAAGAGTTTTTTCTAAATCAAAACAAAACGTTTCCACTTCTGGTTGATCGTTGCTCATCTTCATGTCTAGCTTTCTTCTAGATTGTGCATTTTCAGCTTCTTCTAAGTACACATTTTTTTCTTCCCTTAAATTGCTTAGTTTTTCGTTTTCTGTGCAATTTCTAATTCGAAACAATCACATCTACTACAAGTATCTTTTTTCAACTTTTTTCTTTGAAGATTAAATCTTCTGAGCGTTTCACCCTCTATAGGCATAGCGTCAGGGGTTTGGTTTGTTATAGGTTATTTTATAGAAAAATTTAAGCAATAACTGACACTGCTTTTTAACCTAAACGCCTAAACAAGTTATTGTAAACAACGTTTACGTATGTATGTTACCTTCTTCTTATGGTGCCGTGCACCTATAGTGCGTTGGCGAATTATCTTAAGGTCAGACGTCTGTCTTTTGCGGCATGCAAAAGTTCGCCAGTGTTAGTTACGCCTGTCCAGTTCTTTATATTTCGCAGCCACGACATTTGTTTGCGACCTACTCCTCTCTTGCCCTCAATCTTTCCTTGGATAATTAGTTGAGGGATTGCGTATTTTTCCCCTCTCAGGATGTGGCCCAGGTATCCAATCTTTCGTGCCTTGATCAAGCTGAGCAATTCTCTCTCAGTATTTGCTCTTCTTAGGACTTCCTCGTTTCTCACCCTATCTGTCCATGGTATGCGGAACATTCTTCGCAAGGTCCACATTTCGAAGGCTTCCAACTTGTTAATGGAACATATTTGTATGTTGCCAAATATTCGATTTACAATCATTAAAACGCTCACAACCGGCGCTTGGTCTACTGATGCAAAACTAATACACAAAATTAGTCGCTTGGTCTAGTTATGCAGAATTCAAAATCCAGAATAAGAATAAAGACAGTTGGTCTTTTTAAATATATCTGGTTAACCGTTACTAAGAGACTTATGGGATTTATTCTGTAGGTAGTTTATGCTATTTCCCATCAGAAAGCCATAATCCACAATTTGAGAAAATGGTGCTTGGTCTAGTGATGCACAACACCGTCCATTTATTGTCTAAAAGTGATCCACCTATATGTGAAACATGTAATGTACAAGTTTCCGTAAACCATTTATTAATTGTATGCCCTCGTTTTGCTAATAATCGTGTAGCATTTAACATACCTAACAGTATAAGTAATTTATTGGACACTAATTTTTCAGCGAATAATATTGTAAATTTTTTAAAATCTATAGGAATATTTTATAAGATCTAATTTTGTAATTCTGTAGCCGCCGCTAATAAATCATTATGGTGGATGCGGCTGTATTTTCTAAATTAAAAAAATAAGCCTCTTTTTATATTACTACTAATATATCCAGTAATCTTCAGTATACAATATATTTGTAAAAACTTTTTAAGGAAAAAAAAAACATATTGATAATGTATAAGCAGCTGTATTTAAAACTAATTATATTGAAATTAACAAGTAATAAACAATTAGGAAAATGAAATCATTACTAGAAAAAGTTAAATATAAAAATTATCAGTTCGTTAAAAAGCAGCCGAAACATAATTTTTAGTAAGAAAGAATGATCAAGCCATGACAACGATAATTTTATAATGTGTCGGTCAACTGAATGTTAATAAGTCTAGATATTGTTTTGTTTACATTTCAAAGTCTAGGATCATTTTTTAATAAATTATATAATCATGGAATTTCGATAAAACTTTTGTTTATATCTTACATGTACAATTTTAATTTGACAGGGATAGTATATCTCGAGTATATCTCTCGACATGGGGAATCTAAAAATTGCATTCCACAACATATCTCCCCAACTAAGCAAAAATCCTTAACGAATTGGTTTCTTGTAGAAATATCATGGCGCGATCCTTTGGAGATGAAAAGATGGCCAAAAATTTTAAATGTGTTTTAGTTTCCCATCAAACTGTGTCTAGAAGAGTTAATGAGCTGAATACTCATGTATTTAAAAAAATGATCGACACAGTTCGTGATTGTTTGTAGGTACTACTCCTTAGCCCTGGACGAATCTGTTGATATTCATCATCATCATCATCCAGCCCCGTTTTCACATCCATTGTTGGATATAGGCCTCCTCCAAACGTCTCCAGTTCTCTCTATCTCTAGCTGCTGCAATCCAGTTTGTTTCTATTCTCCTTAGGTCGTCGGTCCATCGGGTGGGTGGTCTGCCTCGACTTCGCTTGTCGGCTCTTGGTCTCCACTCCAATAATCTCTTCGTCCATCTTCCGTCTTCCATTCTAGCAACATGTCCAGCCCACCTCCACTTTTGTTTATTGATTCGCAGTATAATATCGTCAACGCCAGTTCGTCGGCGTATCTCCTCATTTCTCACGCGATCTTTCAAGGTCAGACCCAGCATTGATCTCTCCATTCGCCTTTGTGTTACCCTCAGTTTTTCGGCAGTAGCTTTCGTTAAAGTTAGGGTCTCTGCTCCGTAGGTCAAGACTGGTAGGATGCATTGGTTAAATGCCTTCCTTTTCAGGTGAATTGGAGTATTTGTTTTAAAAATGTCTCTCATCCTTCCATATTCCGCCCATCCCAACGTGATTCATCTATTTAGCTCGCAGGTTTGGTTGTCTCTGGTTATTCTGATTTCATGACCCAAGTATGTGTATTTGTCGATTAATTCTACCTTGTTGTTATTGATCTGTATCTCTTCGCTGGGAACCATACTGGTCATCATTTTAGTTTTCTCGAAATTTATCTCCACCCCAGTTTCTTGTAGTATGTCATTCAGTTCTTGGAGCATGTCTTTGATCTCTCCCAGATTATCTGACAGAAGCACGATATCGTCCGCAAAACGTAGATGGTTTAATCTTTCTCCATCGATGGATATTCCTTTCTGTTGCCATGTTAGTCTTTTAAATGCATACTCAAGAACGGTAATGAACAGCTTTGGTGACATGGTATCACCTTGCCTGACTCCCCTTTTTATCTTTATCTTATTAGTTGCTGAATGTAGACTTATGGTTGTTGTGGCATTTTCATATATATTTTTAACTATATTACAATATCTGTGGTCGACACTGCAATCTTGTAGTGCTCTTAAGATGGACGGTAATTCCACTGTATCAAACGCCTTTTTAAAGTCTACAAATATCAATGCCAAGGGACGGTTATATTCGTTAGTTTTTTCTATCAGGGTTTTTAGGCACTGCAGGTGATCATTTGTGCCGTAATTAGGGCGGAAACCGGCTTGTTCCCGAGGTTGGTAAAAATCCAGCTTTGTCTCTAATCTGTTCGTTATTATTCGGGTGTATAATTTATAAAGATGGTTAAGGAGACTGATCTGTTGATATTACTGACAAAAATCAGCTATTAATTTTTGTTAGATGCATCAGTGAAGATTTTTGAATAACTGAGGAACTTCTAAAACTGCACCACATGGAAGACTAGACTAAAGGTATAAATATATTTGAAGCAGTTAGTGACGCTGTGAATATAGGCGGTTTTCAAAAGTGCTCTTCCGTTTGCACCGAAGGAGAAAAAGCAATGACGGGATTGGCTGGACTTTTGCGGGAAAATGGTGTTAACTGTGTTGTTTCATTGCATTATCCATGAAGAGCCTCTCTGCGGAAAGATAATTAAAATCAACGATATTATGAAAACTGTAGTGCAGATAGTAAACAGCTTAAGAGGAAGAAACAGTGCTCAGCGACACCGAAAATTCATCTCTTTCTTGGAGGAATTAATTACTGAAAATAAGGACGTCCCCCTACATTCAGAGATACGCTGGTTGAGTGCAGGTAAATGCAATTTTTTCTTTAAGAAAAGAGATCTCACTGTTTTTTGAAACGGAAATTGTTAGTAACAGGGACGTATTTATAACAAAGCTTGAGAACAAAACATTTCTTCATGAACTGGCATTTCTAACAGACATTAGCTCTCACTTGAATACATTAAACCTACAACTCCAGGGGAAAAATAAGACAGTATCTTTTCGAGAACTGCATGAAATTAAACGATCTCACACATTTTCCTGCGTGTTTCGAAATAAATCGAGAAGAAACCATGGTCGATTTCTCGAGGTTTGCAAAAGTTCTTACAGAAATAAAAAGAGAATTCGATGGAAGGTTTTCGGAATTTGATGCACTAAAACCGATCCTGAGCTTTTTAAAAATCCAATGGAGTTCAACATCCAGAACCCATCAGTAAAATACCAATTACAGCTATGCGAACTACAGTTCGATTCCTTTTTTCAAGCAAAGAAAAATGAAGAGATTAGTACCTTTTGAAAGTTAGTCTCCAAGGATCGTTTTCCTAAACTTCGTAACTTTGCATTGAAACTATATTCAATGTTTGGTAGTACGTATATATGTGAAAGTACATTTTCCGCTTTGAAGCATATTAAATCTAAAACACGTAATCGCATGGAAAACGATTATCTGGAAGCGTGTATTAGACTCACAACGACTAACATAGATATAGATGTGCAAAAGTTACCCTTGCCTCAAATATCCCATTGATTTTTTATTTTATGTTAAATTTTAAACATAACATGTAAATTGTAAACCATAGTAAGATACTTGTAAATAATATTTCGTTTGTATATTATTTTTTAAAATAAACTTTTTTGAACGAGTCTAGTTCTCTGACCCTTCATAATAATTTCAAATTTAATACGGCCCGCAACGTCTAAAAGGTTGGACCACACTGATTTAGTTTATAACACTCAAACTAAAGACAAAAATATGCTTAAACATTTTTTAAAAGTATTAAACACAAATTCAAACCATTGCTGCAAATGACATAACGTTATTGGAAAAACGAATAAATTTACATTTTTAAATAAAAATGTATTCTATGAACTAAATTCTTATGCAAATACATTTAACACCTTCGTTAGCCAAGTCAAAACAAAACTATCAACTGTTAAATTTTAGGATAAGTAGTTAGTAGTTTAATGCACAATATTATTCAACGTTATAGACGTCAAATAACAATAGACAGTATGTTTTTGAAGTAAATATAGCAAAGTCATTAAATTTTGTTGTGTAAAAAATTAATTCAATTAAAATAAAACATCAAGAGATGTATACTCGTATTTGTGTTTATTTGCAAATCATATGTAGTTAATTTTGAAGTTTTGAAGTTTTAATATGCTACAAATATGTTATATATATACAGGGTGTTTTGTATAAAACTTAGAGGTCGCTGGTTAAATGAATTTAGAGATAATAATGAAGAAAAAAATGTAACATTTTGACTGTAAATAAATTAGTGAAAAATAGCAAATACAACTGTAAATAAATTAACTGGTCTTAACCCATACTGTTGTCTGTACAAAGAATATAGACTCACCTTTTAAAATATTGATGTATTCGTGGCAGGCAGAAGAATTGGTCGCGGTGCGTCACGACGCCAGCCGAGGCACAGAAGGAAGGACGCCCCGTGTTACTGTTCCCTGTTTCGGTATTGCAGTCGAAGCGTCGTCTCGAGACTTAAGATGGTCAGAAAGAATCCTCTAACCGTTACGTGGTGGTCCGTATACCAAGAGGGTATACCAATAAATCACTCTATTGTATTGCGATTTTGAGTGGCGATAATTTAAGTTAATTGTCACGGTAATACGATACTTTACTCTTGTGTGTATTGGCGACACAAAAATAACAACAGAAGTCAAATTCTCCGTACTTAAAACATAATAAATGAGATAGCCGATTCGATTTTACGAAATAACAGGAAGCAATATATTTTAACAAAGTCGTTAGAATACAACATTGAATGAAATCACATTATAGTACAGCAAAAGAAAAATATTAAATGTAAAACATGAAAATAAATACCACATACTTTCCCAAACACAGGGTGTGCCACAACGAGCTTCTTCTTCTTCTTAAAGTGCCTATCCGTTCCGGACGTTGGCGATCATCACAACGAGCTTACACTATCTATATATCGGAAACTGCTTACGCGATATCTATAAAAATTGGTTTATGGGGACTACAAAATATGACAAACTTAAAGAAAATATTTTGACAGACATGCCACTTCCGGTGATACCGGAAGTGAACAGCCACTGTGTTATTTTAAATCTTCTTATTATTCGTGCAATCATCATTCGCGAGGAACCGCAAAGTGGGCGATGCCTGGTGGTAGATTTCAAAAGCATCCACTTCGGGAAAACCTTGAAATTGTCATTATTTTGTATACATATTAGCGACCGGTTTATATTGTAATTAACAATGACTTCGGCTTCAAAAAACTATTGCAGTGTTCCTCCTAATATAATTCACTAAAAAAAATTCCATACATAAGTTTCCGCTGGACGAGAATATGAGAAAAATTTGGCAATGCATTTTTCGAATTGGCAAACCTATAACCAAGTACATGACTGTGTGCAGTTTACATTTTACTGAGAACGATTACTTTCTTAGTATTATATTTTAATATATTTATACTTAATTTACTTTATAGTAACACCTGAAACTAAATTGAGAAGACTGAAGAAAAATGTTGTTCCATAAGCTAAATTACCCCAAAGGTCTTATGAAGTTATTAGTAGAAAACGTAAGGTATAATTTACAAAATATAACATGGCCAGCTCCAAAAACTGCCTCACCCTAAACCAATAAATCTTGCAACCATATAAATAATTAAGATAATGTAAATTTTACTTCCCGTGTTTCAGACATACTGTAGAAAAACAAACGTTTAATTTTATTTTTATTCAGGTCTGGGAGTCAATTACCTTATGTATAAACTCGAATCACAAACAAATAAACTCTGAAGAACGTACTCCAACTTTTACTTTGGCAAAACACACGTGTAAATGATTTATATTAAACGTTTTATAGCTTAGAGATCAAATGACAAAATGATTTGTTTTCCCGAAGTTATCGTCCATCTTTGAAAGCTTCAGCACCCCCTGTCGGAATTGGTTATTGCGAATAGCTATTCGGACTTTTGACATGTGACATGACATGACATTCTACGCCTCCCTATGCTTCTCTTTCCTTGGATCTTTCCCTGCATAATCAGTTGGAGCAAGGTGTATTTCTCTCCACGTGTAATATATCCGAGATATTCCAATTTTCTTGTTTTAATTGTATTTAAAATTTCTATTTCTTTATTCATCCTTCTCAGAACCTCTTTGGTTCTTCTATACACCCTTCTACACCCTAATTCTTCTATACACCCACAGCTCGAATGATTCCATTTTTTTTATTAATGTCGCATTCAAGATCCAGGATTCCATTCCATAAAACAAAGTCAAAAAAATATAGCACCTCGCCAACCTAAATCTTAGTTCCAATTTTAAATCCCTTGTACATAGCACTCTTCTCATTTTGTTGAAATTTGCGCTAGCCTCTTCTATTCTAATTTTGATCTTCTGAATGTAATCATTTGTGGAGTTAATCATTGTTCCCAGGTATGCATATTTGTCCACTTGTTAGACGTTGGTTCCATTTATTAAAAGATTCTCATTATTTCTTTGAATTTTCGATATTCTCATAAATTTCGTCTTCTTGACGTTCATTGTTAGACCGTACTCTTTTCCATACTCCGCTATTCTGGTCATCAGTCTCTGAAGATCTTCAATATTTTCAGCTAAGATCACAGTGTCGTTCGCATGTCTAATGTTGTTAATGGGAACTCCATTTACCTTTATTCCAGCTGTTCCACCCTCAAGAGCGTTTTTCAAGATCTCTTCAGAGTAGGCATTAAAAAGAATTGGCGACAATACGTATCCCTGTCTCACTCCACGTCTAATTTCAATTTCTTCTGTTTGCTCGCTGTTTATAGTATAAATTTGATATGATCCTGAGGTCGTTGTAGTCAATCTTCTTTGATTTCAATACATTCATTAATTGTTTACGTCGTACTTTATCGAATGCTTTATTATAGTCAATAAAACATGCGTATATATCTTGATTGACACTTTAGCACACGAGACATCAAGCTAATGGTGCGGTAGTCGCTGCATTCTCTTGCGTTTTTCTTTTTGGGAAACAAATAAAAATCGACATTAACCACACTTTGGGTTAACTATAAATTTGGTTCAAGAGTGTCACTAAAACATCAATGTGCTTCTCATCTAGAATTTTTAAGATTTCTATCTGAAGCATGGCAAGTCCAGGGCTTTTCCCACTCTTCATTGTTTTTAATGCGTGTAATATTTCTTCTTTTGTAATATATGAACTTATTTCTTCTGACTTAAGTTCTATGTGTTCCAGATCTCTTTCATCGTCGAACAATTCGTCGATATATTCTGCTCATCTTTGTACTTTCTCGTCCGTATGTGTTGTAGTAGTCCCATGTCTATACAGAATTGCACGAGTAGGATTTTCTTTTCTTAGTCCTGCCAGTTCTTTATCTTTCTTTTGTAGGTTAAACAGATTATATTTATTTTGAAGGTCTTCGATCTCTTTACATTTCTCTTCAAAGTATTTTTATTTTGCCTGCTTTATCATCTTCCTGATCTCGTGGTTTATCTCTCTGTATTTATTGTTGTCTTTGTTTTTAAATTATCTCCGTTGTTCCATCATATTGAGTATCTCGTCATTCATCCATTCTTCTTTTCTCCTTGCGGAAGTCTTTAGTATTTCTCTACAGGGTTCCAGTAGACAATGTTTTTGTCGATCCCAGTACTCGTTAATATCATTGGTGTTTGTGTTTAATTTGCTGCAGTTCATGTTGGAGGCATTTTTTACTTTAGGTTCTTTAAGTTTTTTTGTGTCTATTTTAGGGATTCTTTGATGTCTTTTAATATTTTTAAGGGTGAGTGTAATCTTGGCGATAGGTGGATTGTGATCTGAGGCCACGTCTGATCCAGGATATGCTTTCACGGCTTTAAAAGCATTACGGTATCTTTCATTGACCATAATGAAGTCTGGTTCCTGACTACTTTCTCCGATGTATCTGCGGACGATCGCTATGTATACAGTCGTCTGTTTGGTAACTTGAAAAATGTGTATTAATCAAGTTCTTCTCTTGACAGAATTGTAAGAGAAGGTCTCTTCTCTCGTTTCGATTTACCAGACCATAGTTTCCTATACACTTTCCGCTATGCCTCTTTCCAATCTTTGCATTGAGATCACCTAGGACTATCGTGATTTCTCTTGTTTTCGTGATTCTAAGTGCCTCTTTAGTTTAATAAAAAAAGTTTAATAAGGAAAGCCCAAAATAGGGAAGACTTTGCAGAGGTCATCGCCAACCTTCGCTAAGAAGACGGCACCTAAAGAAGAAGTGCCTCTTCGATATCTCGGTAAAATAATTCCACTTCTTCTTCATAGGCATTCGCCGTAGGAGCATAAACTTGTATCAAATTCAGTTTGGCATGAGATGTCACCAACTTCAGTACCATTACCTTTTCTGATATAGGGAAATAGCATTCCACCGCTCTATTAGATTTTTTATTAACTATTACTGTCACGCCGTGTCTGTGTTAGTTATTCTCGCTACCGGAATAATATATTGTGGCTTCGTCTGTTAAAAAACAGCTTGAGTTGGGCCACTGATACCCAGTACATCGATATTCAACCTGTTCATTTCTTGAATAACATTGTGTATTTTACCAGACTGAAACATGCTCTAAACATTCCAGGTTCCTATTCTAGTGTTGGACAGTCATATTTTATCATCTCCGTTCTTTTGACAAGGAATTCGATGATTAACGACCTGAGAGTCCTTGTCGTCTTCTTTATTATTTTATTTTAATATTACATTATTTTAAATGTACCACCTTATATATTTTTACACTTTTTGCAAAACTTCATATTTTTTGAGTTATTCTTCTTTTTTTATTCATTTATCTACAGTTCTAGACCATGCATTTTCATATATTCCTCGACTTAATCGCACGTACGCTGTGCACCGAAGATAAGGTCCTTCTGTCCCGCGCCACTATCAGCATTGCGAGGACATCCGCATATGCGAAATTACACTACTGAAATGATCTTAATAAAATAAAATGAAATGAATACTCCAAGTTAAATGTCACTCACCTTTGATCCCTAACATAGTCAAACAGTGCTTAAATCTTACAGATTTTATATCCACCAGATCATGAGATTGGCTAAAGGCATTTCCCAGGATCTGAATCCTGTCGATAGGAGAGCATTTGCCGTAGTTAGTGTGATAGTGTTTTATAGAAAACAAAGACATGTCTCTAAGAATTCTAGTGTTACATCAAAAGTTGATAAGCCTTAATAAATCAGAACAGTCAGTGGTATGGTCAAGTAGTTTATGGAGAAAAACTAGATCACATTTAGTTCTGTACTCTTTTTACAGCGGCACTTGCCGCTGCCCTGTATCGAAACAAAAATCTAATACCGTCATTATGTTTTATTTCTTTACTCCGTTTTGAGTACCAGAAACTGAATTCACTACGAATTTTGACCATGATGAACGGCATGTAGAATGCAATTTTAGATTCCCTTGATGAGTAATTTATCAAGCTGTTTGCTTTGCAAGTTCTAGAAGGCACAGTGGTAAAAATTTGAATTCGGTTTCGCCAGGTAGAAATCGTATGATTTCTCTTTTTGTTATCTTTTATTTTCTTCAAAAAGTGACCTACTGCCAGCATACATTCCTTCACTATCTCAGAATCAGAAAATGGTTTTTGGTGTTTATTAAGTATCCAGCACACACGTAACGCTGCCTCTGTGGATTTTTCTTGGTCGCTTATGCAGCGAACTAGGATTTTTGTGCTTTTTCCGTAAGAATTAAAATATACTCGAAGTTTTTCTTTACACGCCTGAATGCCAAGAGGAAAGTTTTTGTGGAACTGCTGATGAGTTGTTTCGTAGTGTCACTTTAAATTTCCACTTTTAAATAAGGCGACAGTAAAACAATATTGTTCAGTCCATTGTGCCAGAAACTTCCTATTTTCACTGTCCACTTTTCTCCTTTTCGGATCCATATTAACGTAGGTATAAAAAGATGTTTTATAAAACGAACGAAACGCGAGTAATCACAAAACAAATTAACGGTAGTGCGCTACGTGCATGTCACTGACTAACTAGTGAGCGACTGTCACTCAGTGGGCAGCAGCGTTGCCAGGTCCATAAATTTTATTTCCGCAAATTGTGTTTTAAAAGTTGCCAGATTTTGAACATAATTCCCCAGATTTATATATTTCAGTTATTGTAAACATACAATATTACTATAAAACAATATTTCATCATTTATACATAATTATTGTTATTATGTTTATTTATCATTTCAGTTCCTATTTGAAAATTAACAGCAGGTTTATTTTGAACTTGATTTACTCAGAAATCGATATTCCGATATACGGATCAGTGGAAGTGGCCCTGTTAAAGTAACTATGCTAAACAAGCTAATCTGAAGGGACAGGACCACCTACGCTGAGATATATGGACAATAAGGAGGAAGATTGGAGTGAGGGAGAAGGCAATTCGACAGGAAAGGATGTTTAGGGACAGGACAAGGTTCACGAAGGGCTATAGAGCCGTCTTATGACCATTAGTGAATTTACATATATTATATAAGTTTTAACATTACCAATCTAGTTTTTAGTATAATAAAATTTTATTGAATGAGCTACCCGCATGTCTTAAAAATCTACAACAATGTACGTAAAGGACTAAATAAGACATATCTTAGTTTAAAAACTAAGGCTTTATTAATTTTTAGAAAATCTTACCAAAACGTCTATAACACAACAAAATATATACAACAAACATTAAAATCTTTGGTGTTTAGTGAGATTCCGCGGTTTTTAAAAACTCGCTGTACTTTTCTTCTGACATCAATTCCTTGATTTCGTCTGGATTTGATAACTCTACTTTGTATAACCATCCTAAAAAACAGCATAATGTACAGTTTGTTAAAGTATTGAAATAGAAATAATTACAAAATTAATTCTGGTTTTTCCATAACTTTTTTAAATTAAGTAACTAAAACCTAAGTCTAATAAATCCGCATTTACCTTCAAAAAATATATATCAGGAAATGAATTTTTACAGTGTTGTTTGAATATAGTTTCATATGATATACTATGATATATATTTCATATGTGAATATATATGGATATATATATATATATATATATATATATATATATATATATATATATATATATATATATATATATATATATATATATATATATATGGATATATATTTCAAATGATACTACACTAAATCGGCCAGAGACAGAACAGAACTAATTGAAGTCAGGGTTTGGACCGTATCCTGTTTGATCAATCGTGTCTCTCTTGACGTACATCTCTTGACGTTTATGTGAAGTGATGTATCCTCTTAGCTATCAAAATGGAAATCATCAGATTACTAACTGATATCCTAAAAAGAGATTCGGTTATTTGTCCACATCACTGCCTCAGACTTTATGCCTTCATATTCTTCTTCCTGTACATCTGAATATTTTTTCTTACATCACTAGGTATCTAGTTGAAGCATCTTTTCGTTGCTGTTCAGGACGTAATTTTTGATAGCTTGTTTCGGCACTGGTACTTGTTTTTTTGTGTTGGATTCACTTTTTGCTGTTGACTTGTAGACAGAGAAGGTACAGCTTGAAGAAAACGGTTCTTTCCAGATTTTTTGTTTCGTTTTTTGAGCTTTCTGGCTCTAGTCTTGCCGGTTGAGGGTAGCTGTGGCTGTTACCTCTCTACGGAGAGGAATAATTGTGCAATGGGATCGAGAAACAACAGAAAACCGATCACTCCCTGTCCGTGTGCTTTTATGGGCGAGAAGGAAGTTTCTTTGTAGAGTATACATAGAGAATGCAACTGACGTATAAATTTCTGAAAGATGAGCATGAAGTTTTTAGGATGCTACATCTCTCGAGAATGGTTGAGATGTTCGATAGTTGATGTACTGTTGTGCGGAGAGGGTTTGATTTTACTCTAGATTTGTAATTTACTATACTCTGAATACTCCTCTTTAACGTTTGCAGCTTTTGTGTTACGTTTTGCTAACAGATCTTGTCCACAGTGTTCTGTAGAGTTCTGGTAAACACCACTTGTAGGTACTCGATCTGGCCGCTGAATCCGAGTTGGTATTCCCACAACCTCAAATTAACTCTTTCTTTTGCAAACTGTGCGTGATAGCTGCTAGTAGTTGTGTGTCTGAAGAGTATAAGATGTGTTTTGCTTGAGTTGAGTGTAACTCTCCATCTTCAGCACCACCTTTCGACATGGTTCAGGGGAGTTTGAGCACGTCTTACGATGACATCTGTCTTGTGATGTTACGAGAGCAGTGTGTTAAGTAAGATAAAGGTCTTTCTGGGATTTGGAAGTCGCTGTTGTATATAACGTATAGTGCGAGTGAACGAATGGAAGCTTAAGGCGCTCCTGCTATGAAAGTGAGTGGTGTTAATTTTGCTATGAAACTTTAAACGTCTGTAGCCCAAATGTAGATAAAGTGGACTTGGTTCATTTCTATTCTGAACCCTCTATATACGAGGCATATTTTTTAAGTAAGTACCGTTTTGCGATTCCGCCGCCGCAGCGCTACGGTCGGCGTTCCGCGCATGAGCGCTGGTTACCTACATCTCTTGTCTACGCACTGACGCCATTACAGTCTGATTCTTCATTGTATACTTGTTTACTCCAGTGTCTAAGATGCCCAACAATCGTGAGTCACGCTGACAATCGAAACAACAATCCATGGAATAGCGACATTCATCATCACCCAAAAGAGTGAAGTTTAAGCAAACAATTTCTGCCCGGAAAATAATATGCACAGTTTTTTTGGGACAGAAAAGGAGTATTGTTAGTGGAGTTTCTGCCTCGTAATGAGACAATCAATGCAGCGTCTTATTCTGAGACATTGAAAAATCTGCGTCGTGCAATCCAGAACAAAAGACGTGGCAAGTTGAGTAAGGGTATCGTTTTGCTGCATGACAATGCCCGTCCACATGTGGCTAATCAGACCAAAGATCTCATCAAATCATTTAAATGGGAAACTCTAGATCATCCTCCATACAGCCCTGATCTGGCGCCCAGCGACTACCATTTGTTCCAGCACTTGAAGAAACACCTGGGCGGTCAGCGTCTTCAAGACGATAACGAAGTCAAAACATTTGTGATGCAGTGGTTAACAAGTCAGGCGGCAGAATTTTATCAGGAGGGTATTCAAAAACTGGTGCCACGTTATGACAAGTGCCTCAATATTCACGGAAATTATGTAGAAAAGTAGATTAAGGTACAGGCTTTCATGTAAAAATAAAATTATTGCCATATCTTTGCACGTCTTTTTTTAATTCCAAACGGTACTTACTTAAAAAACACGCCTCGTATATAATCTATAATAGTTATAAGCTTTAGTTATAATAATCTAAATAGTGAAAAATATTTACCTTTGTCATAACACGAAGTATTAATCAGTGATGGATTATTTTCAACTTCTACATTTTTTTCTACTACTTTTCCTGAAATTGGACTATAAATTTCACTAGCTGCTTTGACACTTTCTAATGCTCCACATTCATCTAAAACAGTGGTTATGTTTAGCATAGATAGTTAGTTTAATAGATCATATAAAAAAAAGAACTTAAAACCTTACGGTGATTATCAAATAACAGACTGTTGAATTATTGTCAAAATGAATGTTAAAATCCTTTCCTACTAGAATATTAAAAAAGTGAAGGTGCGCAATTACATAAAGTTCATTCGTTTACCAAATTCCCATCAGTAAACATGAGCACGTGTTGATATTCGCCGTCTCATTCGTCAAGAGGCTATTAAATATAATTTATTACCTTAAGCGAGACAGATTCTCATGTTACAGATCCCAACTTGCCATCACTTTAAATTCAAAATTAAAAGTGAAACTGGAACAAACCATGAAGTGGAGATATCCAGGAGTGGCTAGTATACCTGTTGAATACAAAGCACGTGGTGTTCGTGTGTATTAAGGTATAAAAAATGCTTATTAAAAGCTTAAAATATTTATTTTAAAGAAGATCTTTTCGGAATTAAATCATTCCATCATCAGTTTACTAAAAGAGAGAGTAAAAATACCAATATTAAAAAACAAGTAAGTTAAAATTTAAATATATAGAAATAACACGTTGGTTTTTTACTACTTACGTAAAAAGTTGTTAAAAACATTGTATGGCCACATAAAAACATTGGAAGGACATCCGTATTAAAAAATAATCCTCATGGTATTTATCAAGGTAAATGCAATGCAATAGAAATTTTAAGCTTTTAATAAGCATTTTTTATACCTTAATACACACGAACACCACGGGCTTTGTATTTTAAATTCAAATTGTATCGTGTTGATTTTTAAGTTAAGATATTGTGTTATATTTATGTTATAGTTATTGTTAAGTTATTTACTGGTCGTGTTATTTTTTAGAGTTTAGTTTAATTGTGATATAATGATTAAATTTCAAGAAATTCTTACACTAACAGTTTCAAAAGTAAATATTTTTAAAAATCATATGATACATAGGTCGTACATCAGTACGACCCTGTTTGGCTTACACGTGGTTCTATTGACGATTGGGAATTTGTAGAATGAATAGGGTTTAGTTGATATTAGAGGTGGATATAATACCTATATTAGGAACTGTATTCAATTTGCAAGTAGTGTTACTGTACAAATGTACAAAGCGGCGGTACAAAGGTATATATGAACGATGATATGCAAAAACCGCTTAGCCAATATACCCTTGAAAATTAAGATTCTGCTTGAAAAATATTTTCTTGTTTAGGAGGTAATTGACAACGAGAAGGAAAAGACCGGAAGAAAAAGACAAAATGAAAGTCGCAACAGAAAAGAACGAAAATATGTAATACCTTGTAATAAGATAAGTTTAAGTGAAAAACGTTATTATTGAACCAAAGCTATTCGATCCTAATTTTAGATGGAAATGCCCAAAAAAATTAACAGTAAAGGTTAACGTCAATAGAAGAAACAAATTAAAAAGTCCAGAACAAAAGTCTCGGATATACTTCGTTAAGACATACAGGTTTGCAAAAAAACAAACAATTCTTTAAATTTTGCAAATTAACCAAATTTTCTTTGAGCGATCTTCAGATTTATCGATATGTTGCTTTTAAAGACATCTCAACTTTCCATATGATGTCCATCCTAGACTAATTCTTCTTTATAGTACCTGTTCCTTCTTCTTTATATGTAGACATGACTCTGTCTGTTTTTCAATGTACCTTCCTACTAATCATCTTCCTATTGGGGAAGCCTTTCTTGTCGTCTTTACTATTTTATTTGTTTTTATTCGGCTTATTTGATCATTCCATTGTACTCTTGTATTTCTTACCCAGTTCTTGATGTTCTCCACCTTGCGTATACGTCGTATATCTGTACTTCTAGCTCTGTCCTATAGTGTCTTACCATCAATTTTTCTAAGTGTTTTCATCTCTGCTGTTTCTAACATCCTTTTTGTCCTATCTGTGTCAGGTCGATATATTAAATTGGTGCAGCATACGTTGTAAATCGTTTTCACTTTGAAATAGTATTGCGTCGTCTGCATAGCAGATTAAGTTGGTTTTCTCCCATCTCCCAGTATCCTCTTTTAGTTCTTACTTTTTTTATAATCAGGTTGAACAATAGAGGACTCAGCAAATCTCCCTGTCTTATCCCATTGCCAACTTCAATAGGGTTAGTTGGTTCTTCTTCTACTTTTACTTTTATTGTGTTGTTTTGGTAGATATTTTCGATCGTTTTGATTATTCCTAGAAGTATCTCTCTTGCGTACAATAAGTGGGTAACGCCCTTTAATTTGACCCTGTCAAATGCCTTCTTAAGGTCCACAAAACAAAGATATGCCGGTTTGTTGTATTCTAATGATTTCTCTTGCACTTGCCTTATTATAAATTTAGCGTCGGTGCATGATCTTCCTGATCTAAAACCTTGTTGTTCTTAGTGTTGCTGCTAGTGTTATAATTTCATTCAGTTTATTCGTTATCACTTTGGTTGTTAATTTTAGTGCTGTGTTTAATAAATTAATTCCTCTGTAATTTTCCGGGTTCGACCTGTTCCTTAATCCTAATTTTATTATCTCTATTCTAATTAATTTGATATCCTTAATACTCGGATTTGTTGACTTTTTGGATGATTTGGATCTCTAGAGATGTAGTTCCCCCGAGTACCAAATTAACCATGATTTTTGACAATTTATTCACGAGCCAACTTTTTTCGTTGCCTGCTTCCATTCTTTTATCATTGAATAGGCCTCTTTTACATAATCTGTTAACGGTAGTATGCAGTCTGCAAAGTGTATATTGTTTAATTTTTCCATCTATACTGATAACTTTATCATCCCAGTCTGTCTTTAAAGCATATTCTAGGCTTAACTACTTTTCAGAATAATGTATCATCATGTCTTACGACTCTCCATATGAGAAACTTCCTAATAGTATTATGGATATGAAGCAGATGTATCCGTACCTAGTCTATTACACATGGACGAGTTTTCACAATCGTATGTATTAGAATGGTGTCACATATTTTCTTAAAGTCAACAAAAACAAGCCCCAATGGCCTATTGCATTCTGTTGGTTTCTCGATGAGTGGCTTTGGTTTAAGAATATGATCGTTTGCTCCATATCCCGAACAGAAACCTGCGCGATCTACTGTTTGGTAAAAGTCTAGTTTGTCTCCAGTCTTTTGTGTATTATTTTCGTTAAAAGCTTGTGTAGGTTGGATAGTAAGCTTATAGGTCTGTGATTTTCTAAGACAGTGTCTTCTTTTTTACAGTATGTTAATCCAGCTTTGTGGTAATGACACATTACACAGGCAACAATAGAAAAGCTTTTTTTTTTCATTATAATACGGTGAGGACTCCAATTTTATTGATTCTGCGACTATTTGATATTAGCCTGAACATTATTTTTCATCTCTTGCAGTGATTTCTTACTCTTTTTCGTAGATTTATTACTGCCGTATTTTTCCTAATCTCTTTTAGTTCTTCATCCAAACGTCTGTTTCGGAACAGCTCTGTGTGAAATTCTTCTACTAGTTAGAGGAATTCTTCTCTATTAGTTTTTTCCTTGTCGTGCCTGTTCTTAAAGCTTTAAGATTTCTCTTTTGCCTTTGAAAGCTTTGTTCTAACGCCCTTCAAGATTGAATTTTCATCTATTGTTTCCTAGTGTTCCGTTATATTAATTTCTTTATGTTTATGTTTTATGAAATATCTTTATTTAGTTTAGATGGTATGACAGAAAAAGATGGAGGACATAATACCTAAATAGATCGTGAATGTACAAGCCTGAACGTTGCTGGAAATACGGCAAACAAAAAGGCTGGATAGAAGGCTTCAAGGTTAAATAATCCACTCTATTCACTGTTAGGTCACAACTGTCTAATAAATTTAGCATACATGATCGTAGTCAATATGGATTGTAACTTAAAAATTAAAAATTATTCAACAAAAAATAAAATTACATCAACTACATCAAAGAAAACAATAAAACAAAGAATTTTTGAATAAAATCCTTTATAAAAAGGTATATAAAAAACCCAGTTGGGCTATGTTAAGTTGACAAAACGTTTTCGGAATAAGTATTCCGTCATCAGTGTCCTAAAAAAAGTATTTAACCACCTAATTAAAAAGAACATGAAATAATTTAAGTTTTGACTAAGGTTAATGTAAAATGTGGTTAATACTTACTAGTTAATACATGGATGTAGCCACCAAATATGTGGGTAAAAACCCTTTAAAAATTATTAAATGAAATTTAGTTTACATTATGTCTAATTTACAATTAAGATGGTAAAGTTACCGTTGGATTGGTAACATGACGACATATGACTCTACATTAAGTTGCAAGTCCTGAGACGGTATGTCTACGAGGACTTTATTAAAGCAACTGATTGAAATGACAATCTTGGCAGGTTATGACGGAAGTTATGACAGAGCAGTCAGTGTAACTGTATATGTCTATTTAAGACAGAAGCCAACGTTGTTTAAAATTGTGAAAGTTAAAATAAAATAAAATTATAACAGTATCAACCATCAATGTTATTGTTATAAATTATGTATGTGAAATGAAATTGTGGTGAGAAAATTATGTGATTATAGTTAGGCAACCAACTATACAGTGTCAAGTCGTGTGATGAAAAGATTCTAATATAAGGCCCTTTATGTTTTAATAACACTTGGTACCTGGAAAATGGAAACTAGACACAGGTGGTTCTTGAAAAAGTAAAGGAATTAATATATTTAATACCTGAGAATGTTATTCAATGAATGAAATAAAACTATTATGATATAAAGTTCATGTAAAAATTGACTTATAACTCAATTATATTAGGCCCTGTATGTCAAAAAACAACATTTGGTACCTGGAAAATGTAAAACTTCTTGAGTTGCAAGTTCATGAATATAAATATCTGATTGGGTGTTGACAAACTGAGTGATGTAGTTATATTTTGTGTGTTGACAAGTATATGAAATGGACAAAATTTGATGGTTGGAAGTGGTTTTGTAATATATTGGTCGTAAAGTACTCAACTTATAACTTGAGAAAAGGCCCTATCTGTTATAAAGCAACACTAGGTACATAGGGAAAATAAAAGATTAAGTTATAAGTTGGTAAGTTGAATGAACTATTGGTCTATATTGACTATAATAGTAAAATGAAATTGTTGTAGGTGGCTGTGTTAAATTTGAGTAAAGAGAATGAAAATTAAGGTGTTTTTGAGAAAATTGTGATAAACGGATAGACTACGGAAGGCTGAGGTCCCCAGAGAACCGAAGCCAAACCCTGAGGGAATTGTGTAGAGAAGTAAAATAAGAATTTAATAATATGGAATGGGTGGTGGATGACGGATGATCTGATCTGAATTTGGAAGTGTCGAAATAGAAGCATGAAAAGTATTGGTTATAGTGTTAAAGACATGAAGTTTGGGTTGAAAAGAAAAGACTGGGATAGATGGAAAGTAAGATGTATTGGAAGAAAGGTTTAAAAAAAAAAAAAACTTTTTTTAGGACACTGATGATGGAATACTTATTCCGAAAACGTTTTGTCAACTTAACATAGCCCAACTGGGTTTTTTATATACCTTTTTATAAAGGATTTTATTCAAAAAATTTTTTAATATATGGTATACAGCCAAATACAGGAACTTAGTTTCCTTGTGGATAATAAAACAAAGGTTGTAGTATTTTTTTTAATCGTATAGTCGTTTATAGATTAATATTTAAGAATGGAAAGTTTTTAATCAACATTAATGAACATACTACCATATATCACATCGGCAGTAATAATGAGTGCTGGGATCCAACTGTAGAAATTAAAAGTCAAATAGAACGAGTCCGAGCTATGAGTCTGAGCATTTGTAAAAATAAGGAAAGTATTTTGCAGCCACAATCTTAGTATTGACTTTCGCGTTCGAATGACATACTGTTATCTCTTTCCAGTGCTACTGTATGAAGTGAGCATATGCTTAATCCCTTGAAAGCCTTTGAGATAGGAGCATGCAGACGATTACTAAGAATAAGTGGAGTTAACAGAATTAGAAATGCAGAGGTCCTTAGACGGCTGAACCAAACAACACAAATGGTCAATATAATAAAGAGGCAAGCTGGAATACTTTGGTCATATTATGAGACACCCTGAGACACATATCATTCAGGGAAAGATCCAAGGTAAACGTGGTCCTGGTAGAAGAAGAACGTCATGGCTGAAAAATCGACTACATCATTGTTTAGAGCTGCTGTCAATAAAGTCTCGATAATGAATATGGTAGCCTACATGATATCCAACATTCGATAATGGACATGGAACTAGAAGAAGATACTACCATCATTTCTTTTCAATTAAAAAAGCCTGCAACATTAAGTTTATGTGAATTGTTAATAATAAGAGCTAGGAATTGTTCAAAATGGTCTGTTATATTTATATATGTATGTACATATTAGATATTATCACTTACCTTTTTGTTTTACCACTGTATCTACATCTGGTAATTGGGCATATACTACATCACCTAAGGCTTCCTAAAAAAGGAAAAATTGATAGAGTTAACAAAAAGTTGACAATGAAAAGAATTATTTCTTAATAATCAGAAAAGATCAAGCTAGATAACAATGATGGATCTATATAAAGGCACATTCCCACAAGTCAAGTTTAGTTTATTAATTTAATTTGATCGATAAACTTTAGTCACAATTTATTCAAGTTTTAGTTGATATATTTCAATAGAGAATGTTTGACCAATCAGTTTTAAAATGGCGTAAAATGCAGTTGTGTGTGTATATGTACAGATATGTACTACTCACATAAGATCTACACGTAAATTTATAATAAGACAACTCAGTGTCTTTACGAAGAATTTTTTTTAATTCCCATTCTGAGCAAATTTGATTCGAACTCATTACTTTATTAATAGAAGATCACACTACTTTAATAATAGAAGAATTACAGCTTTATTATTAGAAGAATAAATAAAGTGTAAGCAATCCAAACAAAAACTGTAAGGAATATGGTTTCAAGAAACAATCTCACTTTTACTATTCCAGAAATGAAAAGTATTTTGTTGTAAATAAAATCACACTTTTAATGACAATAAATTCAGCCACTCTATATTTCTAGATATAGTCAGACATTTTTATATGCTTCACATGAAAAGCTATTAATTATTATATATAATAATTAATAGGAGCTATTATTATATATAATAATACACTCCTGCCACCAACTTCAATCTTCTTTTCCTTACTGTCTCATATACATTAAGAAATTTTAAATTACATTAGCAGATTTTATCTAGCCTAAGTTACTTGTATTAATGATTTCTTGCTCTACTGACATAATATCCTTAAGAAATTGGATTATTTTACTGGTCCCCTTTTACATTTAATCTTTTCTTCAATGATTAAGTATATTTTTGATTTTTTTTATAATATGATTGAAATACTTAATCTTTCTGTTTTACCTCTTTCTTGTTTTAATCTTTGACTAGGTTTATTATTTCTTCCTTTTTTTTCCAATCCATTGGAGAACTCCAATGTGTTAAAATAACACCATAATTTAAATTCCTGCACTTTTGTTTCTATTATCTTTCATGCCTCTACTACATACAATACTGTAGAGGGTAGAGAATAGGTAGCAACCAAATTATTTGGGTTTTTATTAAAACAACACTTTTTGTATTGTGTAATACATATATCTTCCTTTCCAATTTGTGCTTTTACTTCCATTAAGTGATCTTAAGCTGCTGTGTCATCTGCAAATCATAAATTATTAATGCTTCTTCTTAAAGTGCCATCTCCCTAGAGGGGTTGGCAATCATAATGGCTAATTTTATTTCTGAACTTGTTGCTCTAAACAAATCAATTGATCTGATAGGTACCAATCACATAGAATCATCAACCAAGAATTCTGCCTTCAGCTAACAGATCTTTCCCTGTATTATAAGTCTCAAAATTTCATATTTTGGTCCACACATCACGTGGCCTAGGTGTTCCAGTTTTCTGGTTTGTATAGTGGTGATTAGTTCTTTTTATTTACCAACTTTCTCCAGTACTTTTTTATTTGTGATTCTATCTGCGCATGATATTTTTAATACTCTGCGGTATAACCAGAGTTCAAAAACCTCTTATTATATTATTTGTTTTCTATACCTATTATACATTAATTAATTGAATTTACTTAATATGGTTGAATGTTTTTTCATATTTGATCACTATTATTTATTGAAATTCACATCTATTACAAATTTCAGTGGTTAGCATTTGTACATATAACTTTTAGATATATTATGTATCAGGATAATTATTCTAAATCAGTGTCTCTCTTTCTATTAAATTGTGAGGAAAATTTTAGTGTAGCATTTCCTACCCAATCAAAATTATTTGCCTTAATTATTGTGCACTTGGTATGTTCGTTGGGAATAAGTGACACTATAAGTTTAAAATGAGTTTGTTTTTGACATTTCAATTTCCACTTTGGAAATTGTTCTGAATATACAAAACATTAATAAATTAGGCAAATTTTGTTTTTTGTTACTTAGTGAAAAATTCTTCTAATAATTTAATTTTATCTGACTCATTTATATTGACAATTCAGACATACATTATAAAGTAGAGGACTTTAAAATGATATTGCCAATATTGCTGAGTTGCGTATTAATTATTGTGGCTGTGATATTATTTGACAAACAAATTGAAAACAAAAGATAACAGGGACAAATAGCCTTAGTCAAATTAAATATTAAATATCAGATTACTGTGGTAAATAAAAACATCTGAAACATTTTAAATATATAAATAGTAATATATGGTATAATTTAAATAATAGGAAAATATAATTAAGAATTGATTCTTGATACAGTAGTAGAAAGAACATAGTGATATTTGAAAAATCATTTTATTTAGGATTATATAAAATATACCCTAAAATTCATAGTTTTGACAAGCATAATCTAGCATACCCTTTCCTTGTTATTTTATTCATTAATTCTTAATGGTTTTAGTACTTAGTATTGAACAAAATATAGGCTTGCAAAAAGCTGTTTTAATTAGAGTTTACATTGTGGTGGTAGTAATTAATTACTTTTCTATACATGGTAGATAAATTATGTAAAATTATTATTGTTAAGTAACTTAAGTAAAGACGTTAATATAAAATTAAATTTAAACTGTTTGTTACATTTATCAAAAAATTTAGATTATGTTAACACTAAATGATAACCCTGTCTTATGTCAAGAACAATCTTGCATCATTTATTAACAATAACAATGGACATTACTTTTTCTTAAAATAGGAATCTTTGTTGAGGGTGCAGGGTTTTTCTTAAATGTATAGGTAACATTTATATAATAAATTTATGTGAAAAATATAGAGGTTAAGTACCAATTTAAAAAAAAAATAATTACCTGGGCATACTGTGATATTCCAACAACTCCAATTTTTTCGGTTACTTCAACCCATTCGTGTTTATTAGTGAATAGTCTTTCTAAAATTATTATAAACTAATTATCTTGTACATAACCCACAATTTAGGTACATACCTGCCCATGTGCACCTAGATGTATGAAAATACCTGGGACTTATTTTTAAGTGCTGACTAAAACTATGATTTTTAACTACTTGTAAAACACTAGCACATACTCGAGGAAGAGCCATCTTAAATTAAATTTATTTAAAACTGCTTAATTGATTGTTTATAGTCTTTATCAGCTAAGTGACGACATCTACCAGTAATGGCAGTAGCCAGTAGTAAAATAGCCGTTTATTATTGAAATATACATTAGGTAATACAATAAAATAATCATACTCTTATAAATTATTACAAAGTTGAGATTATATTGAAAAACAAATGATAAATATTGCCTCATTTTGTGTGATAAATACTTAAGTGATTTTTCGTAATTCATATAATTTACATTGCAAAATTATTTATTTATATATTTATTCCAACTTCTCAGTTTAGCGACACCTGTGTAATATATACTGAAATCAACATGAATCTGATAAAAATTACATCCTAAATATTTTACAGTTAAAAGTAGTTTACTACTTTTAAGAAAAGGTATTTCTCCCCCTAGCGGCTGCTAGAAAAGCAGGATTACAGGAATTTACCGATAGCCATTGTAGTCCTGTGTAGTGTAATGTTTTATAATAAAATGTTTTTATATCGAAATTATATTAGCGTACTTTTATTAGAAATTAGCAACAATTTTACTTTAACATATGTTTATTTTGATGTTTCGATTTCCGCTTCGGAAATCATTCTCAAAATAAAAATTAAACAAATTTTGTTATGGTAATTCGTAATACAAAACTTCTTCTAATAATTTACTTTTTTACTGCATTATTCTTCTTCTTCATGTACCATGTCCTTTCAGAACGTTGGTTACCATCATAGCTATCTTAATTTTATTCACTGCCACCCTAAATAGCATGATTGTATCAACACCATACCAATCTCACAAGTTCTTTGAGGTTCTTCTTCGTCCTGGACTGCGTTTGGCTGCTATTTTTCCTTGCATGATATTTTGTAGCAACCTATATTTGGTACCTCTCATTATATTATGTCCGAATCATCACATTACCAGCTATAATGTCCAACATGAATTTGATATTTTAATGTTAAGCAGGTAAAATTATACGTTCGAGTCAATAATTATTTGTATTCTTTTTGGTAAATCAATCAATTCGTTAAATTTTTAATATTTTGCATCCAGTCACATCAGTGTGCGCGATACGCAAGTTATTAGTAGTCTGTGATAACACCGCTCACATGAACGCTTCCTAGTGGTACAGTACCGGAAGTAAAATCTAGTTCCCTAATTGTTTCACAATTCGCGTTCTCCTCTCGCGTTATCAAATGGCCGTGCTGCCAACTGCTGTCAAAATATGTAACAAATAAAATAGGGATATACGTTAAAAATTTGAATAAGTTAGAGTTTAACACTGGTATATATTTCATCAAATTTTAAAAATAATAGCGAATAAAAGCGATAAGAAGAAAAGTAACCAGAAGATTAGTAATTCCCTATCAAATTTACAATGTCAAGACGTCTTCGACTGCCATCTTTCAAAATAAGTGCTTCCACCTATAAGACGTGTGAAAACGCGAATAGCAGTGTCTAAAAAATGACAATGAAGTATGCTTCTATATGCGGTGGTATTGGTCAAGTAAGTATTACAATTTTCTCAGAGATGGCGCTCGAGTTTTATTCACTTTAGTAAAGGATATTTTATTTTCTTTTAAAACCCTTACATGTTTTGCACTTATGGTCGATTTGTTGGGATAGTACATCGTGTAGGATATTATGAAATAATGAAGACGTAACTTTATTATCGTTATAAATTCATCTGTTCAGAAGCATATGATGAAAAATTGCAACGAAAAAAATACTGTGATGAAGAATTTGTATTCGTTATCATCATTCTGGTTTTACAACCCTACGTGGGTTCTAGCCTCCTCAAGAAATTCTCTCCAGTTGTTCCTATCCGTCGCCTTTCTCCGCCAAGCACGTACTCCCACATTTCTCATGTCTTCATCGATGTTATCAAGGAAGCTTGCTCTAGGTCTTCCCCTTCTTTTCTGATCAATGTATCTATCAAAGAGTGTTTTTCTAGCTAGGTCAACTGTAAAATTTATGTACAGGTACATTTACCAGAACAAAGTAAACAAATTTACCACAGAAGAAATTGGAAATCAGTGGTTAAAATTAATGTATTTCTAATTGTTAACACTATTTAGTTAAAAACTCATTCATGTGGTTTTCCGACTAGTATATTATTTTTTACATCTATATAGAATTAATATTCATTAACAAATATTGGGAAAATCCGGACAAAAAAGAAGAAGCCAATAGTTTGATAATGTGTGCGAGATGGCAACAAACAGCAAAAACGCAGCATAGCAAAAAACTCTTAAAACAGGTCGAACACCAAGAAAAAAAAGGTATAGAAGCCTCAAAAGAAAGAAAAAGCGTATCCAGAAAACGTTAATTGAGATACAAAGTATATTTAATAAAAAAAAAAAACAGGAAAATACTACAAACCCGTGAATATTAGCCGTCAATAATATACGCCAAGAATGAAAAATTCTAGAGATATTAGTGGTGAGATTTTACATGATACAAACTCAGTTCTTAATAAATGGATACAACGTTTTAGGGATAATCTCTATTTTAGATTATGTTGAAGAAGGCGACAACATAGAGAATTAACTAAACCTACATTAGCAACCACACATTGAAGCAAAAACAGGGGAAAAATTGTCCAATGATATCCAAAAACTTAAAAATAATAAAGGTGGTGATCAATTTTGGCAGTAATCCATAAACTAATAGTACTTATATGACAGAACGAAATGATACTAGAGGAGTGGCCAAAGGGAACAATATGCCTGTTGCATAAAAAGGGTGATTAACTCGATTGCAACAACCATAGAAACATTAGTCTGTAAGTATCTGCATATAAAATCTTCGACTTAAGAGTCATAAACTCTCTACAAATGATATTAGACATTAGACTATTTTATCACTGCATTATACCAAATTCACATATAGACAAATTTTGGAAAAGTCACTAGAATATAATATAGATACACACCATCTCTTCGTCGACTTCAAAGCACCGATGATAGCCTTTAGGATCAGCATAATGCAATGTTAGACTTTGGGATCCCACCTTAGTTAGTTAATTTCACAGAAGTAACAACGAAAAACGTAAGCTTGTGCGTTAGAACTAAAAAAAAATCTCTACGTATTTTAATATTGTTAAGACAGGTCGTGATATTTGGGATAAACCATTTACGAGTTCTTATGTTTCTACGCCTCTCTTCCTCTTCTTGTCTACTCTTTTCCTTCATCATCCCAACGTCCCCCCCGTTCCTCTTTCTCATTTTGACTTTTTAAAAATCGTGTTACGACATTTTCGTTAGATTTGTTCCATACAATTTTTAGTCAGACTTGAACTAGAAAGGTATAACTGGGTGCATCCCAAGGAAGAAATTATATGAAGATTGCTGCCTGTCCTTGCAGCGACACTACCAAGGAAGATGCCATTTCTTTCTCAGTCCAGCCATTTGCTCTAGCTGCAGCTTCGAATTGAAAACTATAACTTCCCATGTTGTTTGGCCATCGAATTTGGGTGGTTTTAAAATATTACTAGTTCGAATTATGCCTGGTTTATGCCTGGAATGATGGAGGAATTCACCAGACAGGCAAAACAGTTCATTAGAGAACATTTGCCAAAATTTACGGCAGACCTAATAAGCAAAGACAGGAAAACAGTCAAGGTCATAGTAGGTCTTCTAAAAGGGCACTGTAAGCTGAATAGGCACTTGAAGCTGATGGGATTATCAGATGATGAGCTGTTCAGATTCTGTCACCTCGAAGAAGAAACAGCAGAGCACATTTAATGTCAGTGTGACAGTCTGGCAAATGTGCGGTTCTTTGCATTAGGAGAAGAAAATCCACCGGCAAATAGCTACATGGAAGGTAAAATCTCGAAGCTACTAGACTTTATAAAAAGGGTCAGGCTAGAGAATGTTATCTAGGACTAGAGGACCACAATAGATCTGAAAAGGTCGCAGTGGAATAGGCCGAAAGGCCACCTCTCTTAATTTAATCTAATCTAATAACTGGTTCAACTATGGAAGATGATAAAGCTGGAAATTCATATTAGACCTTACTTACTGAAATAATATTAGATAAAAATGCTTGAGGAATCCGTAATAATGACAGGGTTTTTGATACTATTTTCTACCACAAAATTTATTGAATTGAGAATAGCGGTTAACTCGGCTGTGAAAATGGATGTTAATTTAGGGAGTTTCTTTAATATTTTTGTTTTATTAGACATAAATGCTGCTTCCACTCCATCTATAGTTTTAGAGGCATCGGTATGTGTAAGATTATGGTTACTGTATGTTTTAAGTTCTTGGAAGACATATTGATATAAAGCTTTGGGATGGTTATCTGCTTTTTTATATATGGAGAGTTTGGTATTGCTAGATGATATGGGAACAGTCCAACGGGGAACAGTGTTAATATCTGGTAAACAATAGGTTTCTGTAAATTTGAATTCAAGTTCATTGAGGTATCTATTTACCCTTTCATAAAAAGGAACGTCAAGCCTAGCACGTGTTTTAAAGATATTCCTAAAACGGTCTGAATTTACATAGTGGTTAGCAGGATTCATATGATTTGTGAACTAGTGAAAGTTGATTTCTTCGGAATTCTAGGGGACTTCTCCAGCTTCACAGTGTAAAATTTCAGTAGGACTAGTATAAAAGGCACTTCTTATGGTTCGCAAAGCGCTATTTTGTATTCGATCGAGTTGTTTTATGATATATGGTTTTGCTGAATCATAAATAATACAAGCGTAATCGAGTTTGGACCTGATCAATGACTTGTACATAAGGGTCAGTATTTTACTATCTGCTCCTCACGTGTGGTGTGCAACAGTTTTTATAATGTTAAGTGCAGATTGACACGTACTTGTTAGATCATGAATGTGGTGGTTCCAGAATAATCTGTTATCAAATGTCATGCCTAGACATTTAATTTTCTCAACATATTTTATTTCTTTATTAAATAGTTGTAATGCTAGAGTGATATAACTTATTTTTTTTGAAAATAACATAGCCTTTGATTTTGTTATTGATAATTGAAGACCTCTGGAATTTGTCCATAATTTGAGATTCCATAACACTTTCTGTAGATTTGTGTAAAGGGTTTTATCATTTATCCCCTTAACAAAAATGATTAAGTCATCTGCAAAGAGTCTAGCTTTTACTGGTAAGTCACAAGTAGAGATAATATTATTTATTGCAATAAGAAATGGGGAGACGCTTAAATTAGATCCTTGAGGAATTCCGTTTTTTTGAATTTTTATATTAGAGAAAGTAACGTTAACTCGTACATTAAAAGTTCGATGGGGTAGGAAATTTATTATGAATTGTGCTATATGACCTTTTATTTTCCTAAGTGTTTGAATAATACCATGTCACTAAACTGTATCGTATGCTCTAGTTATGTCAAAAAATACTGAGATACATTTTTGTCCACATGCCATATGCCATTGCTTCATGAATCTCAGATTCTAAACTAATAAGATTATACAGTTTTGAACGATTTTTCCGGGGCCAGTAATTTATTATTTTCTAAAAACCACATTAATCTGTTGGATATGATTTTCTCGAGACCTTTACACATTACTCAAGTTAGAGAAATAGGTCTATATAAATGTGACTGAGATTTTGGTTGATTTTGTTTATAAATAGGGATGACGATAGATGAAATCTAGATTTTTGGAAACTTGCTATGTTCGCATATATTATTATAGATATTCAGCAAGTGTTTCTTTGTAGATGAAGTAAGTTTTTGAAGAAATATTGCAGGGATGTTATCAGGATCGGGAGAAGAGTTTTTCGTATTATTGAGTGAGTATTCTAATTCATCCATGGTTATGGGATAATTTAAAGGAGAAAGGTCATCAGGCGGTATATCAATACATTTGGATTCCTCTCTTTCTTTTTTGGTCAAAAGATCTGGAGGAAGAACATCATCGCTTGACAATCTTTCAAAACTATTACCTAGAATATTGGCTATGCCTAGAGAGGAAGTGTATATTTTTTGTTTTTCTGTAAAGACGTTAATGTGGTTTGGGGTTTGTTGTTGTTTTATTTTATTTTCTAAATCAGTTTTCTTGTCGTTCTGTGGTTCTTACTCGTTGTACTAATTTATCTATTAAATTAATAATTTGACTTATCTCTAACCAAGAATTTTCGTAAATTTAAAATAAACCATTCATCTTCATCAGAATTTCGTTATTGAAGCTGTGTTCTGAAGGCATCTGGCTATCAAAATTCCGTCATTCGTCAATCCGTCTTTGCTTTCCACAACGAGGAAATGTTTTTAACTTCAGACCTTCAGGTTTTTGAGTCAGTTTAAAAGGGACAGTACTTTCAGAATTCTGAGAAATTTCTCTAACCTCACTCACCAAATTCTTACAAATTAAAATTCTTCCAATTCGGTTATTTTCAATAAACAAAATTTTATTTTAAAGATCTATGATAAATTTATTCTGCATAATATTTATTCCAAGAATGCATTCAATACACGTTATATGGACGGAGAAGACATGGAGTTCTGCTAGAGTTACATTCTAATTAAGGATGCAATTTGTAATCAGAATTATGGCAAGAATTAATAAAAATCTCGGGTACTAAGAAAATATGTACTACGTCTCTCTGCAATCATCTACTCAACTCAATTTTAGTTAATTTGTGACATGTATGGTTTTCTCCAGAGACCCTTCATATATTGATAAAGAAAAACAAAAATATTACTTATGTACTGAGATTATCGTAGCACTGAAAGAATTTGAAGGCGGCTCTGGTTGACTGGAAATGAGTTCAAAATGGCATTAAAAATAGAACCTTTTAGGGTGTGATATTTTAAAATCAAGACAGTAAAAAATCAGTTATTAATCTCTTAAATACCATAGCATCTTCAAAACCCTATAATCTTCCCGGAATCTTCCTTTTGTGTTTATGATATGATAGACAAAATAATAGGTCATGTTTCTGGAATTTATTTTAGCATTCCTGGGTAGCACAATTTGTTACGGAATGATAAAGTTTTTTATTAACTATCATTTTACATAAATGATATTAAATCTTGATATTTTAGGGTGATCTGTATAAAAAAAACATAAACACTTTTAAAATTTTTTATTTAAATAAAAACGCCAAACAGTATATGTCTACGCAATACGTAGTTAATAAATAATTGGAATGTCTTCAAATATAGTACATACAACTCTTTCTTATCATTTAGAATATTTAATAGTGAGCAATAGTCGCTCGCAGTGCGGGTGGGGGGACGCCGAAGGGGACCGAGCCCTCTGTTTTGGCCCCCCAGCGACCTCCTTCCCTAACGAGCCCGCCGCCACTGACAATAGCAAGCTCTGGCTCTGACCTGTCTTTCTGTCAGTCATAGGTGGGTTCAAGGTCAACCTTTTCAAAATTATTGTATTACTTCTTTTATGCACCAAAAACAAAAAGAAAGTACTTAATTTATATTTAAAAACTATCGAAAACAACTCATCCTTACAAAAACTGGAAGAAGTAGATATATTAACCTATTCTTACTAAAGTTCAGATACTTGATATGAGTTCAGATACCCTAAAATTATTCTAATAAGATCATTTTAGGGGTCATGTTTAGCTTACGAGATACTAAATTTATATCAAAATGAATATTTACCTATTTTGAATCAAAATGATAACTATTATAGGGTTTATAATTAAAAAAAAATCAAACTTAAAATAAAAATATTTTAAATGGATTTTGATAAAAAGGATAACAAAAAGTACAAAGAAAAAATTTTGTTAAATTTTAAGAGCATAGGCGCAAAATTTCGGGCCAATGTTTTTTAAATGCATTCATTTTTTTTGAATCCTGAGAAAACTAACAAATATTTTTAAAAAATTTAAACGCAGAATGAAAGATTACATTATTTCTGAGAACTGAAAGTCCCTTAGAGTAAACAAAAAGTTTTTTTGAATGAGATATTTGAAATTAAAAATCACACTAAATTTTCTCTTTTTTTTTCACCCATGTAACTTATTAAAATAAATATTATAGAAGTTTTCAGGGACTTTCGGCCCTCAGTAAAAATGTATTCTTTCATTCTGCGTTTAAATTTTTCGAAAATACTTTCCTTAGGATTCGAAAAAAAAAAAATGAATGCATTTAAAAAGCATTGGCCCGAAATTTTGCGCCTATGCTCTTAAGTACTTGGCTGTTTTGTTTTTCTGGTAAAATGTTTATATCAATTTCAAGAAATTAAACTATGATATTTATACTTCTCGATCTTTTTTTATTCAAACCTAATGTCATGCATATTACAAAAAAGAATTACAAATTAAATCATTTAAAGTTGACCTTGATCTATAGTTTGAAAATTCGTCAAACGCTGACGTCAGTTTTCGGTATGCTCGCTGTTTAGGGTGCAGTTTACAGCGTGTTGTTTTGTTCATAAGAAGGAAGTTTTTTATGATTTAATCTGTATATTGCTCCAGAATCTTGCCCTGTGCTAAGTGCCTAAAAATTATTAAACACTGGAGTGACGGTACGGTGTACAAACTAGGGAGATTTTTTTCGAGAGCGCGTCATTACATTTTAATCCTTTCTACGCAACTGATAAAATTAAAAATATTATGAAGATACGTTTTTGTTACGATTTTACTTCATTGCTGATATAATTAAGTGATAACAATTTAATTCAAATAAAATATTAAGTGTGTGCGTGAGTCAAAATGTGTCAATGTATTTGACCCTGTTAAGTTTTGAAAATCAAACTTAACTTACTTCTTAATTTCCTTTTTTTAGAAGTTTAAACACTGATAAATTAAATTATGTATTGAACTTGAATTGAAATTGGTCCTAAAAATACAAAAAATTAAGTCAACCTAAGTTTTTATATCTCGTTTTTCGAAGGCTCAAAATCTGTTTTTTCCACTTATGTCATGCTAATAAAAGTAGACTAATTATGCTTTAAATTAAGTAGAACTTCGGTTGACGAGGGCTGTATCATTAACAATGAAGAAAACTTGATTTGTGCTAAAGTTCTTATAGTTTTTATATTAAATAGACCGAACTACTTAGTTACATATTCCTTATTGTAGAATAAACAATCTCCAATTAAATATTATTATAACAATACCAAATCAAAATCTTTTTTAAACAATTTAACAAATTTCTAACAATCTCAGTAACGTGTAAATGATTATAATTGTCGGAATAACTAAATGGATTAAATAAGTAAAATAAGTAGAGTTTTCTTTACAAGTCTAGTAAAACAATCGTTTATACATAAATTAAGAAAACGAAATCAAGAAAAGAAATGAGCTTGGAGCTTCTGAGTCACATTTTTAAGTTTTATTGGCTGCTGAAGACAAACAACGACATTTTCGAATGTTCGTATTTTAACGAATTATTAAATAAAATCAAAGCAGTTCTCTAAAACAAAGATATAAACAATACAAAACTACAGCCGATATTGTGGTTGACTCATTATTAGTAAGCGCGCCACTTTACTAAAAATTTGGCGGTCGACTCGACCGCCAAAATAGTGTAAGTTTCATTTAGCGGCCGTTTACTCAACTCTACCAGTCAGCACGACTAAAATGAATGTGTTTAAACCAGTCAAGTATGAACTAAATTATTTGACAACTCATTACTGAACTTAATTACTATTTAAATGGGAATAAGCCACAATTAAAGGTTAAAGTACGTTTATTAACGTTTCAATTTCCACTTCGGAAATCGTTCTCAAAATACGAACATTATTATTTAAATGTTTGTATTTTGAGAACGATTTCCGAAGTGGAAATTGAAACGTCAATAAACGTACTTTAACCTTTAATTGTGGCTTATTCCCATTTAAATAGTAATTACTTTAAAATGCCACAAGAAAATAGCTTCAGAACAATATTACTAAACTTGTGTGAATCAACCTTAATGGTCACCATTAAAGTAGGTATACAAGGATCATATGCCCGCTGAGAATATTTGCAATTATTTGTTAGTGCTTATTGGAGTTTATTTATTCATTACTTTTGAAATTCGATATGTGAATATATTTGTATATCATAAATAAAATAATTTTTATCACTTATTATATATGATAATCAGCCTGAGCAGAAACGATATATTAATTTTGTAATGTAAAATATTCCTACAACACTTAAAAGTTCAATACATTGACCATACATAGTGAAATAAAGAAAACATATTATTTATGTTTCAGTTGATGCTTATATTTTTAAAGTTTTAAATATATATATCAAACGTGTACATAATCATCTTCAATGATATGATTTTCTAAAAGTTCCTAGAGAGGGCTACAAATGTATAACTTAATATATAATTATTTTATTGGAAAAATTTAGTCTCTTAAATTAATTTTCTACATCGAGTCGAAAAACGATTCTAATCCCATCACGCCTACTTAACAAATGGAAACAAGATTACGTGATTTTCTCAAATATGTAAGTACTTGGCATGCTGTATTCGCTTATCTTATCTTACCGGTGATACTGGAGATCTTATCGTCATATTTACTGCCGCTTGTAAAAGAGATTCGTTCGCTAATTCACTTAATTTATTATTTTTTACTTATAATTTTGTTGTATAAACAACGATGTTGGGAGGTAAGAAAACCCGTATATATGTGCTTCATTGATTTTGAAAAGGCATTTGATCGCGTTCAGCATACCAGACTAATTACCGCCTTGCAAAGCATCCAACTAGATGAGAAAGACATCAAACTTATTGCCAAACTTTACTGGAACCAAACAGCCATTATTAATACCAACAACAGAGAATCGAAGCCAATCAGTATTGAACGAGGCGTAAGACAAGGCTGTATACTATCACCCACCCTCTTTAACATGTATTCTGAGAATCTATTTAGGGAAGCTTTAAAAGATCAAAAACGAATTATCATAGGAGGAGAAATAATTAACAATATACGGTACGCCGACGATACTATGATTCTAGCTGAAAACATCGACGTTCTGCAGGAGCTAATCAATAGAGTTAACATGGAATGCACAAATTGGGGACTGTCGATAAATATCGATAAAACTAAATACATGGTGACCAGTAAAGTGGATATCGGCGCAACCCAACTGATATTAAACCAACAACCGCTGCAGAGAGTTCAGAGATTCAAATACCTTGGATGTTGGATTACCCAAAATCTAGATCCATCCTTCGAAATTCGATGTAGAATTGAACAGGCAAGAAACTCATTTCAAAAATTCAAGCCTCTATTATCCAATAACTCATTAAATTTGGAAATCCGTGAAAAGTTTACAAGATGTTACGTGTGGTCTGTACTTTTGTATGGATGTGAAACTTGGACTTTAAACGCCGATATTATGAATAAAATCGAGGCGTTTGAGATGTGGTTGTATCGAAGGATACTAAAAATTCCATGGACTAGCAGAACTAGAAACGAAGAAGTTCTTCGAAGAATGGGACATTAACGAACTCTATTAAATATTGTTAAGAGGCGTAAACTAGAATATCTTGGACATATAATCAGAGGACCAAGATATGAGTTCCTTCGGCTAATTCTCAACGGTAAAATCGAAAGAAAGAAATGGATAGGACGGAAGAAACTCTCTTGGTTGAGGAATTTGCGGCAGTGGACAGGTTTGACAGCGGACCAATTGCTACACGTAGCGCGAGACCGAGATCAGTATAAAAATATTATAAGCATGGTAGTCGCCGACGTTCCGTAGGGATATGGCACTCTAAGAAGAAGAACTTATAATTTTACTTTATTATTATATTTTTTATTGGATTATTAGATATAACAAACTGTACTTTTTACGATGTCCATATGTCCATTTTCCATATGTCCATTGTCCGATGTCCATTTACGATGTAACATTTTACATACCTACGTCCATAAAATTCTTCTTCTTCTTAAAGTGCCTATCCGTTCTGGATGTTGGCGATCATCACGGCTATCTCCATAAAATTACGTCCGTAAAACGACCAGATTTGTCTCGTATTTGGCCAGATTTGTTGCTATTGTGACTAGTACAATATTATTTGCGTGTCGTATTGTAAATAAAAGTACCGCCATTTTTTAAATTGTTTGTCGTGAAGCACCTACTTATGTTAAAGAGTGACGATACAATGAATTCCTATTTGACTCACTCTTATATTAACTACCTTTTAAAATTTACGGCCAAATATAGTGGAAGCCCTTTGACCTCAGTACAAGTTAACATTAATTCTTATATGCTTAATTCTTTTTGGAGGTGCTAAAGTTTGTAGATGGCGTTTGGTTAATGATGTCAAATTGTACTATAAATTTTTATACAATTAAAGATTTCTGTTTATTCTTCTCTTTTTCATTAATGGCGGTGGTTTGTTCATTTCTATGAGTTTCATTATTCTATAACGACAGCTCTTATATATTAGAAACGCACGTAAATAGTGTGCTAGGTGTCTGTCGTCGCTAGTCGCTAGTTTTGCTGTAGTTGTCAATAAATAGGTAATAGAACAAAAAATGGATTTTAGCTGTCTAACGTTAGAGATATCCAGCTGAAGTAACACGAAGAATGAAGTTAGACATCAAGCTACAAAAGCTACTAAAGTAACAGGCTGCCTAAACGATGTATTATGGAGAAATTAATATCTTGATATAGACATGCGTCCTTTAATAACAGCACGTCCTTTTATGACATACTGAAGACAAAAAATAAATAGAAATAACAGAAATGAAAATAGTGAGAACAATAATAATATTTTATATAAAAAGAAGTAAAATCATTAAAAAATATAGATACAAGAACGAAAAATAGAATAAAATAAACATTTTGATTGAATCGCACAAATCGGAGTATAAAGAATATCTGATAAAAATCGCAGATAAAGCGAAGGCGTATTCGGTGAGCTAAAAAACGGCGATAATTGAAAAAAACGATAACTAGTTGACATATTTTACTTGATAGTTTTGTTCGGTTACCTACTTAACGAATATAATTTCTACTGACATTGTTGCAAGTTTTACTCCAGTTTCAGTTTCCACACTACACGCATACCACTTACTACTACGTGTACTACATACAATTGCCTGTACCATACTCTATATGCTATCTTTATTGCCAATATTTTTTGCATGTGGTTTTTTTCTCACTATTCTTATCGGCCCTTGTCTCGTACAAAGAGAGACATGTTGTTCCAAACATGAATATATTATTCGTATAAAAGTGCTTGTATTGACTTTACCAGTTGTCAATAAGTCAAGAAATCTATTTATCACAAAAATATTATGCCGCAAAGACGTTTAGAACTAGTGCAGCTCGAGCAATTAGTTCGTTGGATCCAACAAAGCATAACTCAACAAGAGGTTGCTATGAGGCTAAATGTGTGGCAAAGTGTGATAAGTCGTGCATGGAATCAGTATGTAGCAACTGGATCTGCAACATACAGGCATAGCGGAGGAAGAGAACGATCTACAACTCGTCGACAAGACCGTTTTGTAGTTCTGACGGCAAGCAGGCATGCTGCTGAACTAGCGATTTCCAGTCAAAATGTAAGAAGAGGGTCACATGCATCCAATTTAAGGCTAGACGGCGCGCTACCCATCCACGACTAACTACGGAGCAGCGTGCATGCAGATATCGCTGGGCGATGGAGCAATATCAGTGGAATTTCGAAAATTGGAGGAATTATCTATTTACTGACGAGTCCAGATTCCGTTTGTATACGAGTGATGGCCGAATATTGATGTGGAGGGAAAGAGGACAGCGTTATAATAAAAATCTGAGAGTACCAACTACTCTTTTTGGAGGTGGATTCGTTTGCGTGTGGAGAGGCATATGTTTTGACGGTCGCATGAAGTTAGTCGTCTTAATTAATGAGACAATAGTTGTTCCCTTTTTTGGTGCAATAGGAGAACAATTTGGTCTGATTGATGATAATGCTCGCATTCACCGTGCGAGAATTATCAACGAGTGTATAGAAGCTTATGGCATTACAAGAATGAAGTGGCCACCGTGCTCACCTGATATGAATTGTATTGAACATGTTTGGGCCGAAATGTCTAGGCAACAAAACATGCTCCTTCCACCGCTCCAAACCTTAGATCAGTTGACCAATATATTACGCGCGATTTGGGAACGTTTACCGCAGCAGTTCATCAATAATTTAATAAGAGGTCTTCCAAATAGAGTTGAAGCACTAAGGCAACACAGAGGTGGACCCACACACTATTAATTTTTCTTTTCGGGATATTAGAAATTGAGCAGGAATAGAAATTTTAAGTTGTTAATTTTACAATTTTTGTTGATTTTCTATTTTTTTTTCTTAAAGAATTTCTTTCTTTCGGTTCATCTGTATGAAAATACGAAGTAAAAATAAATATATGTATTTAGAGATTCTACAGTATTCACTGCCTTCCCTCGCTCAACCGTTTCCATCTCTCTCTGTTGTTCCATTCTGCATCGTTTAGGCCTCTCTTACTCATAGCGTCGTCTACTTCGTTCCTCCAGGATTTTCGGGGTCGTCCTCTTTTCCTCCTTCCTATGGAGCTCCATTCGGTTATTCTCTTTATTCATCTGCTGTCGCTAGTTCTTCTTACATGTCCATACCACTTTTATCTTTTTTGTTCTATATATGTTAGTATGTCTGTTTCTATTGATGTTCTTTGCTTTATTTCGTCATTACTTCTCCTATCCATTCTTGTTACTCTGCAGCATCTTCGCATGTATTCCATCTCTGTTGCTACTATCTTACTGCTGTTTTTCTTGTTTATGATCCAATTTTCAGCCCCATATGTCATAATACTTCGCACTAATGTTTTATAAATCTGCGTTTTTGTATTCATATTTAGGTGTCTATCCCACCATACTGAGTTAAGTTGTCGGATTGCTGTTCTTGTTTGTCCTAATCTTTGTGTAATTTCTTCCTCTGTTGTTGCCTTTTTCGTCATTTAAACCCCAGGTATTTGAATTTATCCTTTCCTTTGATTGTTACCTTGTCATCAATCTGTAGATCTTCTATGTCTTCTTCACTTGTAGATAGGTACTCTGTTTTCGCGAGGTTAATATCTAGGCCAGCCTTGGTATATTCTTCTTGTAGTTTCTTCATCATGTAGCTGAGGTCGTCTTGGTCTTGTGCAATCATTACCTGATCGTCTGCAAAGCTTAACGTATATATAGGTATTCGTTCCGTACCGGTACTCCCATGCCTTCGCATTTTCTTTTCCATGTAGTTAAGGCTTTTTCTAAGTATATTTTGAATAGGGTTGAAGATGTGGAACAACCCTGCAGGAGCCCTTTTGTTGTGGTGAAGTCTCCTATGATTCTTGTTCCCATTTTAATGGACACTTTATTTTCTTTATACAGAGCTTTTGTAGCTTCTATGAGCTCCGTTTGTATTTCTAATTTGTACATTGCCTCCCATAGTTCTGACCTTGGTACAGAGTCATACCCCTTTCTCAGGTCCACAAATGCCAAGTGTATATCTCTATTTTTTGCTTTTTTCTTTTCCAACAGTTGTTCCAGTGTGTATATGTCGTCTATGCATGATCTTCCTGCCGTGAAGTCTGCCTGATCCTCTCCGATTTTGCCTTTTATCGCTTGCTCTATCTTTTCTCGCAGTATCTTCCCATATAATCTTCCTATTGATGATATTACGCTTATTCCTCTGTAGTTTTCGCATCGTTTTCTATCTCCTTTGTAAAAAATAAATCTTTACTTATATCATTCCATTTTTCTATTTGACCTTATAAAAAAAAAAAATAAGATGCACATTTTCATAATATTCACTTCAATTGTTGAGAAGTGTATATCAAATTTAATGTACCTACGTAATTATTATTCATGTAAATATTTTGAATGTTTTAAGAAGACACAACTGAAACATAATACAATACAAATTGTAAAAGACAACATTAGTTAAAAATTAATGCATTCAAACTAAATTATTACATTGTGTTGAAGTTTTAAAAATTATTGTTTAAAATTGGCTCTCGTGTATGGAACTTAGTTTCATTCTATGGTAAAAGTATCAAGTTGATTAAACAATAAAAAAAATTATTAAGAAAAGCTCAAATTTAGTTTATAAGATGCAATAGTTATACTTATTCTCCTTTAATTTAGATTAATGCAATATGAGATAACACAACTTTCTTATAAGGATAGTAACAGATAAGTAACTAATAACAATAAACTGCTTTCTTTTTTGAATAACGTAACTACAACTATTTATTATTATGTCGAAAATACAAGACAAATGGTTATTGATAAAAAGCGTTTACTGTTTAAAAATATGTGACTAAAACAGACAATATCGATTAAAAATTGTATAACTAAATACAGCAACCGCAGGATAGAATTCGCAATTCGCCAAAAGAAATTCGCATTTTAATTTAATGAAATAGAACAGAAACGAGCATTATGATCGTATTTATCCTAATGATGATAACTATTACCATGTTTGTAACTGCATTTCTACAATATAGTTGAATTAGTATACTTCAGTTAGTATACTACAATCAATTTTATAATTATTCAATTTGAATGCATTTAAGTCAGAGGATTTAACAACTAAATAAATATTTAACATTAAGTATAGATGATTCTGGTCAGTATTGCAGAAAGGTTCTTTTCAATCGTAATAATTCATTCATTATCAGCCTCTCTTGGTCAGACGCACTCACAATTTGACTTAATGCGTAATAATTAGTAATAATTCTGTGGCTCTAATTTATTATTTACAGTCAGTGTCTCTAGGTATTTCATTTTGTTGGCTACGAGCGCGTGTCCTACCTATCATTTTTGTATATATATAATTTTATTACAATAATATTTATAATACAGTTTTAGAATTTCGTTTACCGTATTTCTCTTAACGGTTTGCATATATTATTGCATATATATGCGTGGATCCCTATGAAGATTGGAAACAAAACTTTGAAATTTGAGCAAAAATACTTTTGTCGTCTTTTCCATCATTCAACAATAACCTTGAACAAGTTATCAGTAATAAAAAAACATTTAAAATAGAGTTATAAAAAAAGGTTATAAAAAGTAATTAGAATAAAGAATAAAATCGGATCATAGCAAATGTAGACGATGACAAAGAATTAAAATAGATTTAAATTAACAGTGATGATAAAATATCTGTAGTTATCAGGACCATATTACCCAGTCGACTAGTAAACTAGGCGGGATCTGTAGAAATTCAGACCATCATGGACATTTTCCATAGGAAGCTATTTTTTTGCTGGAATTCCTTCAGGATGTGCCCAATATCGATAATCACGATATGCACCAGTCGCAAACCCTGTGCTAAATTTTTTATTTAACAAAATCTGAAAACAATTGAAAATTTCTCATTTTTTTGCTAATATTTTCGTTTATAATTCGGAAAATATTGATCCTAGAGAAAAAATTATACGAAGTTAAAAGTTTCATTATTAAATTTTACACAATATTTCGTTAGCTGTAAATTGAAAATTTTATGTTTATTGTTGAAAAAATAGCAATAATTGGAAAAAAAAGTAAAAAAAAATGGAGTTAATCCTTTAAATGTTTTCGACTTTCTAAACTTGACTTACAAGCTCCATGTTCCGCCTAGAAAAACCTTTTAATATGTTTAAAACGTGTGCTAAATTTTGTTAAGATCGGTCAAATAGGTTTTTGCATAATAATTTTGCAATCCAGCCTACTGGAAAAAAATCGCAAATTTTCAAATTTCCAGTAAGCAATAAATAAGGCTCTCAAATAGTTGCAAATTTTTTAAAATATAGAGGAAGGCTCAAACTTTCAAACGCTTTTTGTAAAATTCAAATCGGTTCACTAGGAGAGCCTAGAAAAGGCTTTTAGGCTTATAAACAAATTGAATAACTTTACGAGCTTTAAACATTACAATTTCAAAATTTATACACTTAAAGAACATTAAAAGACGCTTTTTAAAAAAAACGATACATTCGGCTTACTGGTTGCCGAGATATTGAAGGTCAAGGTCAGACCTGAAGATTCTTGTCCTTTCAAAAAAAGAAAAAGACTTAAAAAAATGATTGAAGATTGAGTCAAAATAAAGTTTATTTATGAAAAAAAATTTTTTTTTTCGTTCGCTTTTGCTTTAACAATTTAAATTATTTATTAACAATTTATAAATACATATTTGTTTACTAAAAGTAACAATTTACTTCAATGTATAAATTGCAAGCTCAAAAAAATGCATGAAGATAAAATTCAATTACTTGTTTAACATACAATTGTTTATTGCAAATTTCCCAATTTTCCAATTAAAAATGGTGTTTGAAAATATGATATTTGAAATCCTTGTCGTCCGAGACATCGATTCAAAAATAAAAGAGCAAAATTCGTTAACAAGAAGCCGAGATAATGCAATTTTTAGCACGCGCTGTGATTTTGAACTCACCGATTCACATTTCGAGTGAATGTCCCCCACCACCACCTCTCATGCATTCCGAGCGACATTTTACGCGAAAACGGTTTTTTATTTGTCTTTTTTATGGATGTTTCAATAAAGCCCATTACGTAAAACTTTTCATATAAAAAGTACTTGACAAGACGAAGGTATTTGTTTAGAAACTAGCCCTCTATCACTTATAGGTACACGGCAAATATATGCCAACTTTGACCTTCAATATCTCGGCAACCAGTAAGCCGAATGTATTTTTTTTGAAGAAGCGTCTTTTAATTCTCTTTAAGTGTATAAATTTTGAAATTGATATGTTTGAAGCTCGTAAAGTTATTCAATTTGTTTATAAGCCTGATATATATAAAAAATGTTTAAAACTTTAAAAAATTTTCTAGGCTCTCCTAGTGAACCCATTTGAATTTTACGAAAAGCGTTTGAAAGTTTAAGCCTTCTTTGTCAAAATTTGCAACTATCTGAGGGCCTTATTTAGGGCTTACTATAAATTTGAAAATTTGCGATTTTTTTCCAGTAGGCTGGGTTGCAAAATTATTATGCAAAAACCTATCCTACCGATCTTAACAAAATTTAGCACACGTTTTAAACATATTAAAAGGTTTTTCTAGGCGGAATATGGAGCCTGTAAGTCAAGTTTAGAAAGTCGAAAACATTTAAAGGATTAACTTCATTTTTTGTACTTTTTTTTCCAATTATTGCTATTTTTTCAACAATAAACATTAAATTTTCAATTTCTAGCTAAGGAAATATTGTGTAAAATTGAATAACGAAACTTTTAACTGCTCATAATTTTTTCTCTATGATCAATATTTTCCGAATTATAAACGAAAATATGAGCAAAAAAATGAGAAATTTTCAATTGTTTTTAGATTTTGTTAAATAAAAAATTTAGCACAGGGTTTGCGATTGGCGCATATCGTGATTATCGATATTGGGCACATCCTGAAGGGATTCCAGCAAAAAAATTGCTTCCTATGGAAAATGTCCAATCCAAAACAGATCCCGCCTAGACTATAGGAACTTTCTTGCAGACTAGACAGATACTATAATTTTTAGAAAGCTCTCTATCGAGCATATTTCTAAGGTGGATTGTTTAGTGATAATATTTTCCATAGCTGATTATGGGTTTTAAAACCATTACAATATTTCAACGTTTTAATATTATCTAAAGTATGTTATACAAAAAACCGTTGAGCAAAATCATGTCTGTGTATGAAACTTTAAAGAAATGTTTTTTTAATATATATTAATATTAATAAGCAAATATTATATTGTTAAAGCAAATTTCAACATTTTTACCAACAAATACAATTACATATCATTCTCGTTCATACTCATTTTTGACATGAATACCTTAAGTAAAACACAGTAAGATGAAATAACAGTATTTTACCAAATATCAAACTTTTGTTTCCAGGTACATCGGCCTCTGTTGAGGGTTAGAGCTCGTAATCCTGTACATTCCAGATTAAAACCCCATACCCATCGCTTTTAGGGACGTCTTTTTCCCAAAATCTAAAATGCACTGGCCCACAGACCTCTACTAGTGGGGAATATTTAGTGTCGATTTACGTGCTTCCTAACCTAAGTTTTATTTAGCTGGGCTCTGTGCGTGGAGTAGGTATAAAACAGGAACGTCATATGTACATGGGTTATAAAAACATCTCAGGATAAAATAACGCACATTTGCAAAACCTTAGTATATACGAAAAGTTTGTACAACGTTTACTAATAAACTTTGATATTATTTGGACATAAATTCATCGAATCGATCATACCAAATATAAACAGTATTTACAATATTGGAAAGATCTAGAATTCAACTTATATATTTAAAATAGCAGTAATTGGTAGCAAGTAATAGAACAACTTTACCCAAACTCTTGATCATCTCCTACGGGGCTAATGAAATATTTTAAATTATCGCCTAAAACGTTACCAAGTAATTTTTCGAAATTGATAATTTGATTTTGAGAACACTTACGAATATTTGCATCAGAATATAAAAGACGGTTTACTAAAAGATACACAAAATTATATTAATAACATCAGGATTTTGAAAAAGTTAAAGAATATACCAGTAAAACAGAATTAGAGTGTCTAACAAATAAAAAGCCTTTTTCGTGACACTCTTTAATACAGGTATCTAACACATGCTTTTGATAAAATTGGTAATAATAATATGTAATTAACAAAATATGTAAAAGATTGAATGTCATTTTTTACTTGTAAACAATGTATAAAAAATGTAAGATCGCTATTTCATTTTAAAATCTAAAGATGAAGACCGACAAATTATATGGAAAAGTGACACAATTTTGTTGAAAAACCATAGAAAATCCTTTAAAATGTGTGTGTAAAGCTATTTTTGTTAATTAGTTGTTTAGTTATTACAAAAATAGCTTAAAAATTCGTTTTTTAATTCATTAATAACTTTTTAAAAATGCACAAAAAACTTTGATTTCGCGTGATAATAGAAACAATATGACATATTGTATTCAGCAACAAAATTTTCAAGAAGTGTTACTTAACAGCTATTGCAAAAATGAAATTGTTTATCCGAGAAGCCTTTTTTTTATCAAATTAAATCATTTAATGGTTAAAAAAGTTATTTTAAGGGCACTTTGTTCGAACGCTAATCAAAACGTGATTGTAATCAAATATTTCATTACAACCAAATACGTCACAGCAGCTGTCAAAATAATTAAAAATTGCTTATTATTAATATTGGTTTGTAAATAAAAACATGAAATTAACATCAGAAAGAGTTTAATTATGGTTTGTTTTAAATTAAAACGCAAAATAATAAAATTGAATGAAATAAATCAGTCAACATAACCTCAAAATGTGACGTATTTGATTTTAATTAAATATTTTATTACAATCAAGTTTTGATTAGCGTTAGAACAATCGGCCCTTAATATCGTAAAATAGGTTTACAAAAGTACAGTGATGTTAAGCATATAAAAATTTAAAATCACTCTGACGCATCAACACATAGGAAGTTAATTTCTTTTTTTCGGAATGTCGGCATTTTTACACGAATTTGAAAAATTTAATATCCTACGACCCTTAGAACCCGAGCATTTTATTTTTCTCTAGATTTTAAAAACTGAATTCATAAATTCACAATAAAATTCGCGATGAATCTGGTTCTAATCAACAAAAATTGATGTTTTTTTGACTATTTCACTCATCTTAAAATAATCACCTAATCTGACCAATCACAAACCAAAGACAGCTTGTGTTATCGCAAAAACACCAACTGTCTTTCAATTCTGATTGGTCTATCAGCTTCGTGTTTTCAACGACGTAACCATGGATACCGATCGCAAAGCAAAGTTTGACGTTTGCCAAAAAAATTATTGTAGCTGTATACGTCAAAATGAGTCGTTTCGGTGGTACTTCAAACGAAGTTATAAACCAAAACATTGAAGAAAATATACCGAGTAACACAAGAAAATCTAAATCTTATATATGGAGACAATTTATGATGTTCTGTGTGGATCGCAACTACAAATTAGATGCAGAAAATAACAACGAAAGACTAGCATTCATTCTAAAAGACTGGGCCTTCAACATGCGAAAAATTGATGGTAGTAATTACAAGGAGAGTGTTATTAAAACCATATGGAACACTACTGCAAAATTGGTACAAGAAAAATATTTCTGTGAGTATCAGAGACATATTGATCCCTTCAAAGATATAACCTTCAAGGAAGCGAGAGCGGCTCGTGATACTAAGAGAAAATTGTTGAAAAATAATTGTAACAAATTATTTATAGTTATAAAAAATATTTCATTACAACCAAATACGTCACAGCAGCTGTCAAAACAATTAAAAATTGCTTATTATTAATATTGGTTTGTAAATAAAAACATGAAATTAACATCAGAAAGAGTTTAATTATGGTTTGTTTTAAATTAAAACGCAAAATAATAAAATTGAATGAAATAAATCAGTCATAACCTCAAAATGTGACGTATTTGATTTTAATTAAATATTTTATTACAATCAAGTTTTGATTGGCGTTAGAATAATCGGCCCTTAATATCGTAAAATAGGTGTACAAAAGTACAGTGATTTTAAGTTTATAAAAATTTAAAATAACTCGGATGCATCAACACATAGGAAGTTAATTTCTTTTTTTCGGAATGTCGGCATTTTTACACGAATTTGAAAAATTTAATATCCTACGACCCTTAGAACCCGAGCATTTTATTTTTCTCTAGATTTTAAAAACTGAATTCATAAATTCACAATAAAATTCGCGATGAATCTGGTTCTAATCAACAAAATTGATATTTTTTGATAATATGTGGCATCTCGTTGCAAAGATTATAAACATTCAGTTAGTTAATTTCTGAATTATTTATTGAACCAAGTAATTTGTTTAAACAATTTAAAATAAATATTTGTTTTGTAAAATTTTACTTTTCTTTTATTAGTACTACGAAAAATTAGGAAAGGAGAGGTAATTTACATAAAGATATTTATGTATTATAGCATGATAGTATAATTAAGAAGATAAGATATTGCGCATAAGTCGTGACGTAATTGGAGAGTTGCACGTTCGTAATGTCAGTGTTTTGTATGTGTCAATAAATAATCTTTAATAAATAGTTTGGAGATATCCTTTTGTGTACGATTATTGTAATTATTAAACCTTTATTTAATATTATTATTTTGCTAATTGAATAATTTCATCACAGAATGCATAAAAATCCCATTTAACTTTAACAAGAATTCAAATTCTACTCTCCAATGACGGCATGCGCGAACACGACCGATTTTGTGCTACGGGAAGATCCTATCTTGTTAGTCATAGTATCATGTATTATAGTTATAGATAATATCTTTTAAAAATAAATTTAAAAAAAAATTAATTTTTTATTTGAAAATTAAATCTAGCTTTTTAGTTTTAATTCGTCCATTATTAAGTTAGGAGGTATGCTTGGACATGCATTGGACAGAATTAAGCAGACTGATGGAGTTATTAATCTTCTCGCTTCTAGTATATTTCCATTTACTATTATCTTCTTTGTTTTTGCTATGAATTTATCTACTAGGGTTTTAGATGATAGATATATGCATATTCTACCGTTTGATATACTGGATGCGAAAATTATATTTTTTGCTTTTGAGTATGATGTATTTTGTAGTAGTTGACAGGAAGATGACATCTTTTACATGGATTTAAAATCTGATTAAAACCGTTGTTTTTTTACAGCTTTCGCTGTGAAACCAGTTCATGGAAATTGGATAATACTTACAACTGATTGCAGTGATTTACTTAAATATCTAAATCCAAATAGATGAGAAAAGTATATTTTATCTACTCACGACTCCAATATTCAGTATACAAATCACTTTCACTTAGTTTTTTACTTAATTACTTTTAAATTTACTTCAATAATTACTATTTAACTAGCACGAAAAATGAATGCCTAAAGCAAGTCCTTGTCTTGCTGGTCAAACATCGACTCCAAAAAAAAATAATAATAATAAATAACTTTACAAACCCTCATTTTAAAGGATTTTCTATGAGTTTTTAATAAAATTGTAACACTTTCCCATATAATATATACTGGTCTTCGCCTTTAGTATTTAATATCAAATAGCAATCTTAGATTGTTTATATATTGTTTGTGAGTGAAAAATTACGTTTAATCTTTTGCATATTTTATTTAATACATATTGTTATCACCAAATTACCTCTATCAACCAATTTCAGGAGAAAATTCTTAGTTGTCTGGTCTAAATTTAATTATGTCCAAATAACAAAACAAAAGTTTTCAAAATATATTTTCCCCGTTAGGCACACCTACAGTCTTTCTTTAAAGTAGCAGTAATATTACATCAGCAGTTTGCAAACTTTCAAAAATAGTTTTTAATTTAAAAAACTGGTATTTTGATCAAAGAACTAATGTATTAAAAAGCACAAATTTTAACGAATATTATTGTAGTTTTAACGTACTAACCTACTTGAACTTTTTGCCCACCGATCTCATACCTTTTTGTATATACATTTTTAAGAAAATCGGATGCAACCTTTAATTACCGACAATACATCTTAGTTGCATCGATTCTCTTTATTTGTTGCAAAAATATCCTGAAACGTTTGTTGAAAATTATGTTTATCCGCAACACTAACAATTTTATTAAATAATAATTCTAATATCAGTACAAGTAACACAAATTATTAGTGTCGCAGTCCGGAAATTCCAATATAATATTTTTAAAAAATGTTTTTAACACGAATATGCAAATGTCCATAGAGGAAGAATAACAATGTCTCTTTTTATTGCATTATTTACGATTTATGTCATTGTGAAAAGTTTGGAATTGTCACGTTTACAAAATTTTATACGCTTTATTAATGATTTTTTTAAATTTAAAAACAATAAATATAAAGGAATTTTGAAATTTTTTTTAGGTCGGTTTAAGCAGATGTTTTTAACAATTAAAAAAAAATAATAATATTTATTTGAACTAACGCTCAAATTATCTTTATTTGTCTCATTATTCATTCAAATAATTAAATAGCTATAGTACTCTTATATATATGTTGTGAAATTTAATGCATTCTTTAAGTTTATTTATCTTATTTCTCATTTTTGTGTCTCTTTGTTGATATATTTAGTTTGATGTCTTCTTTTTTTAATTACACAGGCCGACACATTTGGTGTTTTGAGTTTGACATGTATCCTTAGCTAATACGGGTATGCTAATTCTAAATATGAATTCGGTTTAAACCCATCACGTCAAAATTTTTCCCAAAATTAAAAAAACCTTGTGAGATATTCTGTATTAGCACAAACAAATACTGATGGAACTTTGTCTGATCTCTACCAATTATTAAGCGAAAGCTTATTAAATTTCTTTCCCCAGCGTGTACAGTACCAAATATTTTAGGACCATGGACTGTTAAAGAGTTTCATTCGATATATGGAAGCAGGCTGGCGATAATTCCTCATGTGTTTGGTTTGATCGGGTTGTACTTAAAGAAAAATAAAGCGTAATCAATCGATACTACACCTTTAGTAACTAGAGAATATTTACAAAAACACTATTACTAATTAAAGAGTTTGTTTTAACACATTGTTTACTTTTATACCAGCGTTTTTGGAGAGCGATTCAAAAAATAAACACAAAATTCAATATCCTGATTTACCTTCTAGTAAATGACCTATATTTCATACAACAGGAATCCCTATTTCTCCACCGTTTCTTCACACCATCCAACATCAATCATCAGATGAAAGTTCAGACAAAAAAACCGATGAAGATGAATTTAATCCTGAGATAGACCAACCTCAAAAGTTGATCCATGCTGAACTAAATGACTTTGTGAAAGACTTGGTTGAGCCTATTGAAGGATGTTGCACAAACCTTAAGATCACAACTAAAAAATAACAATCTCTTCGCTCCAGATACCACATTTTCGTGGTATATGCATCGTGAAAAAGAGTACGCGGAAACTTTTTCTCAAAAGGGGTCACTGGTGTATTGTCATAATATTCCTGAAGTAGTTGAAGCTGTAAATACACCGAAGAGTAATTTCAGTGTATTTCTGTTTTATTTGATACAAGTTAAAACACCGAAAAATATTCTTTCAATTCCTCTTTGCGTCGCCGAGTTGATATAAACCATTTTAAAGTTGTTTATATATCATTAATGGTTATTTCCTCGGTATTCTTTGATCGAAGCAGCTTAATATTCTGCGTTTCAAATAAATATTCCCGTTTATACGTTTTGTTTATACCAAGTTAAGCGACTGATTTTTAAGAATTTACCCACTCTCTGTAAGGTCGGCCGCTGTTAAAGGCATGTTTAGTTTTATTGGAGTCCGAATTCAGCTTCAAATTCGCAGTTTTTTGTTTTTTCGCCCTTTTATTATGGAAATTGTGTAGTATAGTAGCAGTTTGCTACTAGCAGTGTAGTATAGTAACAAATTTGTTAGTTAGAAAAGTGATTTTTACTCAAAGTAATGTGTCTGCTTACATAAGAGTAATTACTAGCTTTTGTTGTATGCTGTCTCTCATATGAGATATTTGTAACACGGTGATTATAACAAATTTAAAAAATACCCACATTGTTCGAGTTTTTTTTAAGAAGCCCAGTTTAAAGTTTGTATCTAGTGGCGCAATTTTAACCTCAATGTCCTAAGCAGCCGTTTCAGGATACCTTTTGATAGTTCGGAGATGCAGTTTTTTGCGTTGCAGGGAGAATCGTATAAGTCCAGTTCCTACCCCCAGGAATTTAGAGTGAATGTGCATTTTAGTGCAGCATACTGCACTGCGTGAATTAGTAGCATACGCAGATGATATAAACAAAATAAGCAGAACAGTGAATGCAGCGGAAGAAACCTACGTTGAGTTGAAACAGAGTGCAGAAGTAATAGGGCTGGCAATAAATACAAATAAAACAAAACTACTCATACAAACCAGATCAAATAGACCGGCGAAACAACACTTTATTGACGATATAGAACATGTGAGTATATTCATATACCTAGAAATGGATCTGGTTGCAGGCAATGAATAAGAACCGGAAATTAATAGAAGGCTTATGCTGGCAAATAAAGCCTATTTCGGTCACATGGCCACATATTCAAATCGCGAGACGTACACCGGAAAACAAAACTCCGGGTCTATAAAACAATAATCAGGCCCATAGTAACTTATGGTTGTGAAACATGGGTGGTGACACAGAAATCTGCGAAATGCATTACATGTGTATGAAAGATAAATATTACGTAGGATAATGGGCCCAATAAGTGAAAACAACAACTGGCGAATTAGGTATAATAGAGAAATATACGAGCAATATAGCGAACCAACTCTAGGACAATACACTAAACTGCAGAGATTACGGTGGTCAGGGCACGTGGTCCGCATGCATGAGAATAGAATCCCCAGAAAATTACTAAATGCAAGAATGCAGGAAAAAAGACCTGTTGGAAGACCTAAAAAGAGATGGGAAGACGAAGTCGATGAGGATGCCAGGAAGTGCCTGGGAACGCGTTCATGGAAAAGAACTGCGGTAAATCGAGATGATTGGAGAAGCTTGTTGAAGGAGGCCAAGGCCCGATGTGGGCTGTAGTGCCATTGGATGGATGGTGCATTTTAGTGAAATCCAGGTAACTTTTTTGTTTTGAACTTTCAAAGTAAAAATAGACATTTTTTATAATAATTTCCTTCCATAACAATTTAAATTGTAATAATTAATATTGTAAATCTTAGGTTGTGGCCATAACTGTCATATAATTTATTATATATTATATATTACTATATTTATTATATATTACTCTGTTTTAAAATTCAATATTGACATCTGATAGCTAGTTTTATTTTTTTGATATTAGTTTGTTTTGTTTTGTCTTTCCGTCATAGAAGGTTTCCTTGGAAACAACAGGTCTCCAAACTTTATTTTCTAGATTCCCACGTTTACTATTTTCCCGAAAATCTTGGAGCTGTCAACAGGGAGCAGGGACAGAGGTTCCATCAAGATATAAAGGAGATGAAGACACGTTACCAAGGAAGATGGGATATAAGAATGATGGCTGATAACTGCTGGACCTTAAAAAGGGACTCGATCAAAAAATCCATAAAAAGAAGACCACAAAACGCAGTTTTTATGGAAAAAGAGAACGGTTTAAAAAAAACCAAATATTGTCTAATTTTTTCAGTATATTTGGCAGTTTTCTATGAAAAATTTCAAACGCACTTTTCTTGTAAATCTGACGTGCTGGAAAAAAATTAAGAACAGATTCGAATGTAGGCCAGTGTTATTTATACCTTTTACGTGTTTAAATGTAAACCTTTTTTCTTTTATTTATCTTTTTAATTCTTATATTGAAACAGATCTCGCAGAAAAATCAAGACATGCCAATCAAAAACTACATAAATTTAACAAAAATGATGAGCTTCTATGATATTGATTTTAATTAGTATTAAATTTTGAATAACAACTTTTACTGTTATAACCTTATCAATAGGGCCATATTGTTATTTGTTAAAAACAGTTTTATTATAAAACTTGGAAAATCCGGACAGTTTAATTGTTCTCAATTTCATTTAATTTAAAACTATAACTAACCGAGTCTAGGCTACCAGCGACTAGAACGTAACATGAAATAAAAATTTAAACATTATTAACTTAAACTTTTTTTTATGATATCCGTCTTAATAATAGGAAGTCCAAAGAATACTCTCACAATATATTCCCATTCGATACACGTACAAAGTTTTTTCAAATATTTTCATTAACATTATAAAAACCTTAAACCAAACCTATTGAATTAGTTATTATTAATTTGCATTTATACGACTACAAATTGACAAAAATAAGTTGAAATACTCTGTAGCTGGTGCGTCCTGGAATTATATTCTTTGAACAACTTTTAGATAAACGATGTGTCGAGATTCAATGGTGAGATGAAGACCTTGAAATAGAAAACAGAGACAATGTACAGACTCGATGTTAAGTGCAATGATTATATTCATTACGCTCCATTTTTAAACCTCGTTTTATTCTGAGGTAGTTACTAATTTCTTTTAATTTCTGTAGTCGATTCCGGTACTTGGTATCGAGCTACAAGACAATTAAAAATTCATAACGTAGATTCAAAGAATGGCCATAACTACTTATTCATTGAATTAACATCGGTATCTTCTAAAAATGAAGACGTTTATACTTAAGTCTTAACGAATCTGTGTTTTCTTCTCCAGATGAAAAAGTTTGAAAAATATGTACAACGACTCATCATATTGGGAGAGAAGCCCTAATTGAAGAGTGCTCAGTTCTTCAATTCTTTATTCCGTGAGATATTCACGATATCCAAAAATAGCACAAAGTAGCACAGCCGACTGAGCGATATATTTAAAACATTTTATGAGAAATTATTTTGGTAATTATGTTACAAATTAATTTATCCTTAGGCAAGAGATTCTTAGCAAAAAAGTAAAATAAACCATTTTGCTTGATCTGTAACAAGTAAATACATTAAAAAGACCATCACTCTTCCGCTAATATATATCAAAATAACATCTTAGTTTGTGATATATATATTTTTATACAATACCTCCAATACCTCGACTAAATTTAAGCGAATCAAGTTGTGAATTGTCGGTGCCAAGGTACTGGTGATTACGTCCGCCGACAATCGATATTTGATTGGTGCTAATCTCAAAGAAAAGCTTAGAGAGTCCGAGGTGTGGGTATTAGCGTTTGGACAATCTGAAGGAGACTGAATGGGTCTCAAGCTAATTGCAGCCCAGAAGCAAAGGCGATTAGAATTTGCTCTCGAATATCTGGATTAGGACGACTATTATAGAGTCAGGTATTATTCTCCGACGAAAGTAGGCTCTACTTACACGGCAACTAAAGCGATCTGCTGAACGTTGTATACGAGAAACTGTGTCATATGGAGGCGGTTGTTGTATGTTTTAAGCAGACATTTTCATGGATGGGAAAACCAAGTTGGTTTTCGCGTTTATCGTTACATTAAAGACATTTTGGACGACTATGTGGTTCCTTATGCGAGATTTATTGATGATGCTTTATTTAAATGCACCATAATGCATGATGCCAGACCGTATGGGTCAGCACAATTTATCTGACTGGTATCGGTATACCTACATTTAATAAATTGACCTACGTTAAGCCCAGACTTAAATCCAATAGAGCATGTTTGGTATAAACTTAAACAAAGGGTCCAGAACAGAAATCTTGCACCAGGGAGCATAATGGAATTGAGAGATGCGCTTAATGATGAATAGGAACCAATGCCTCAAGAATTTATTAGAAAAATCATCTAATCTATGCGAAATCGATTGAAATTGTCTTTCTTGCATTTATTCCAATAATGAATATTTACGAAACTCTGTTCGTATTGCATTTGTTTTCTAGAATGTGTCCTCCAAATGTGGCAATAGCAGTGTTTGTAGGTTCAATAATAAAGTTATTGTTTGCACATTACATATTTTCCTTTTTATACTTACACTTCTTCTTCTTCTTCTAATGGCGCTACAACCCTTTGTGAGTCTTGGCCTGCTTAACAATGTTCTTCCATTCTGCCCTGTCGGATACTTTCCTTCGCCACTGCCTGATGTTTTATGCCTTTATACTTACACATACATCTTAAATTGCAACGGGAGGTGTAATCTCAAATCTCGCTTTTGAGTCGATTGTTTTTGCATTCAAGTCTATTATATATATATATATATATATATATATATATATATATATATATATATATATATATATATATATATATATACGTCTTCATAACAAGGCGAGATCCGATTAAATCGAGGACAACCCGAGATCCACCAATAGGAAATTAATTATTTGAGTATATTGTTCATAACTATCTTTATAATTAACATATTAATCATGGCACACTTAGAGGGGAAAAGATTTTTAAACTTAAATTTTTCTGATAAATTAAAAGCGAAACGAGATCCGTAGCTGAAAAGGGAAGGGGAAGACTTATATACAAAATTTTTGATATTTTCCGATCAACGCGAGATCCCACACTGTTGCCAGCTCTAAAGGGTATTAGTCGAGCGACCAGAGCTCGTCTTGTATTGCATATTTCCTACTCAAGGAGTAAAGTAATTTGCGGTTACGGTGTTTTATATTTTAAAAATGTCTCGAGGGCAGCGGTTAGTTGAATTAGTGAAACAAAATTCAAAGATAACAGAAGGTAAGTAATGATTATAATTTTTCTGTATATAATCAAATAATTTAACATAAACTTTATAAACCGAATAACTAAAATGCTTTGTTTTATTGAATTTGTTGAATTCTATTCTCAAAGTTTTTTTTGTTTATTATTTATGTACAAAATTAAAAAGGAGAAATTATTTAAACTTAACAGTTTATCTGTATAAGAAAAGCTATCATTGTAACATTCTAATCGTGTTTTTACATAAAAATATTAGTTTTGCACAAGAGTAAATACGTTCCATATAGTAGAGTAAATCGACTGACAAAAATGTATTATTTACTTATTTGTCAATAAATTTGTTCTGTCTTAAATTAACTATGCGGTGGCTTTTTAAATGTTGTAATTTTTTAGATATTGGTCAGTAAGAATTTCTCACTGTGATTTGTTTTAAATAATTCCCTTGACTTTAGTAGACTGATTTATTTTCTTTTTTTAATAGGTCAGCACTTAGAAGGGCAAAAGTGTAGAATGTAGTATGCGGAAAGGAAGGGTGTGAAACAAGAGAGACCGCTGCCTATACTGCAGTTTGGACGTAACAAATTTTTCGAGGCATATTTTTAGAAAACATCCTAAAGAGGAGAGTGTTTTAAAAATAACCATGTTACCCAAAAGAGATTACTCGGGTTACTCGATTAGTACTCGACTAGTAACGACGAGAAGTAGATCCACCAGGCTTGAGAATGGCAAGTGAGACCTTGCCGAAACGTCGCCAAAACAATGGTTTTCAAGAAAACCAGCATTTTACAACGCGGAGTCAAACCCGGAAAAATAGTGACAGCATATATATATATATATATATATATATATGTGCAAATTTAAGACAGTATATATCACGTAGGAGCACGATCTGTCAGTCCTAGTATTTTAATTGGTAAACACTAGCATACTATGACCATTTCAACCTCGTTTGATATCATCAGGCATGCGTAGATGTGTATAAACTCAAATACGAAGAACAACAAGACATCTCTGGAAATCTTTTACCCAAGTGGTAGTGTACAAAGGTGTCTTATACTTTGATGGCATTGAACGAAAACAATTTATTATTTTTTTTATAGTCGTGGAGGAGCCGGAGTTTTTACCTTGTTTAAGCTTATGCTTTTTCAAGGGAGGGGTACTCCTCTTTTTTTTTTAGGAATAGTGGCGGGGAGAAACGTGTTGAGAGATGTTCGTGTGGAAAAGTAGTGAACTAAAAAGGAGCAGGGGGGTCAGAACGTGGCGTGTCAGTGTGGGCGATGTTTCTGAAGCGCACAAGAGGAATTTGGGTGAACTTTGCCAAGCATGCCAAGGAGGTACTTACAGGGGTTACTAGCCATACAATGGAACGGTGTGTTAGCTGCGATATTTTATGATTCAAGAATTTAAAAAGACTCATCAGGAAGTTCTTGTCCAGTGTTGTGTAGAATTTTGGCTGGAGGGAACGGAACTTTTCTTTGAGGAACCCTGGTGAGTATTTCATGGAGTCTTTAGTATTTATTTGGCTCTGTTGTTCGAGCCGGCAATGGTTCTAAGGACAAACCTCCTACTGAGGGATAGAATTCTATTCTTGATTAGCATTATGTTGGCCAGTATGTATATGTGCCATGATGGGTAATTCCATCTCACCCTCATACAGGATCTAAGGATTTTTCGTTCAGTCGCTATGATGGTGTTGATTTCATATGGTTTGAGAGAGGCATAGATGCATGCCCTGTATTCGTTGATGGGTCTAACAAATGTCTTGTACCGCTGGATGCCGTTCCGCCCTATTTGCCGGATAGCACTGCCAGGAGATTAAACCTTTCTCATCCTGTCAAGGGTATTTTGAATGTTAGTTTTCCAGTTGAGAGTCCTAGTAAAATAAACTCTCAAGTGGGAAACCGACTTTCTGAGAACAAGGTCCTCTCCTGACAGAGTTATTCGGCCGCGGACCTCAATGACTCTGTCCAAGAAATTGTGGGCCCTTTCGAATACGAACAATTGTCTACGCTCTCTGTGTGCTCCTGATATGAGGTGAGCAGTGTCATCAGCGTACATATAGCCATCGTATGCAGGTGTTTATCGATTTAAATAAGAAGAGTGACAGATTGTGCTCTTACCACATAAACCGTCTTAAATACATCTAAGCTATAGAACGCTTGTCTGTCTTCCTTGTTTCTGTTGTGGATGTTCTTATAGATTCAAATAGATTATGCACTAGTAAAATAACTTATTAGGCGACATTACATTTTACTTTATTTAGGAAATTGATACAATAGCAACTATACCAATTTCTCATTTATACAAACTAATTTTCAAAATCTGGTTTAATAATATCTATCTGCAGTTGAGTTTCAGTATGAAACACTTTTGGGAAATATTTCTTTCTTTTAGAGAATAATATTTCATTGTTGTCTATTCGTATCACAGTATTCCTATCAAACTTTCTTTTCATAATGTTTATGTTTCTTTCTATTCAGTAAAATAAAACGTTTTTGAATAATCCAAACATTTGATTCGTCCTCTTGCTTAAGGATTAATTTTTTTGTAAATATATTTCATGTCATTTTTGTGCCCTTTTACATAAATGGAATACTGTTAATCATACATATATATCTTTCAACATATTTATAACAACATTATTACAATTAACGTTCTAATAGTAAATATATAATAAATAATATAAATCATCGATCTTTATATAAATCTAAACAAGTTAAATTAAAAAGGCACTAAAAATAAACTCTATGTAAAGACCTAATACAGGAACAACAAAAACTTTCCCTGCAACCACAAAAGAAGACGAGAACATGTCATCCCCTCATTATCACTCCCTCAGTATCTTTTGGTGCCAGAGTTAACGTGATAAAACATAAAATCATATTGTGAATTTTCATTTCATTTCATTCAGGAAAATTTGACATCACCAATATTTTGACCATTTAGTTCTTGAATGTGTAAAGGGACTGTTTTGTGTATATTTTGATGAGTAGTTCAACACTAATCTAAAGTCTGAGTTAGTAAAAAACACATAGTTCTTTTAATATGTCGTCACTTTTTTGCTGTCGCTATACATTTAAAAATGTGCTCTTGATACTATTACGAGTGTATATAAGGGCCAACTATACCTTTCTGTTTAGTTTTAAATCTTACTTTATTAAAAATATCGATAGAAATACGGCGTGTAGATATTGTTTAAAGTAATATGCAATTGGAATTACTAATAACTGATTTGTACGAATTTTTTCATTGTGTGGTATATATAGCATTATTTGTAAATCTTTGTGAAAATTTGACTGATTTTGCTTTAAAAGCAGTGCATATATTATGTCAAAAAATCGAGTATACACTAGTTATTAGGTATAATATTATATAGTTTTATATGTTTATGTGCAGTTTTTCCAGTTATATATTGGCAACAATTTAAGGTAAATATGAATTAGTTGACTTAATTTCAAGTATGTAGTTTGTTTTTAGCACCAGAATTTCAATCTAAATCCTGATATTTCCTATTCTCATTTTTTTGAAATTAAATAGTATTGTCTGCTTTTTACCTATATATATATATATATATATATATATATATATATTTATATATATATATATATACGATGATGTCGGATGAGGGAACTAGTTTTAAATTTTATACAACTTATGTTTCGTTCCTATACTTATATACTAATAGTCTTCTAATAGTCGTTAATATTTGTGAGTTTCCATATACTCAAGAATTTAATCACGTAAACCTGCCTCTATATTGAACAGACGTTTATGTTGCTGACATTGAGGAAAATTAATTATGTACTGTTATTATGTTTGGTATAAAAGAGTTGGCAATATTAACGGTGACATGAAATTTTGATTTTTGTAAGATTAATCAACTATATCTTTAATATTAGTAGTCCGATGTCCAGTGTACTGTAGGACTTAGATTTAAATTCTGAACGTAAAATCTAGCTCTTTATAGAAATAAATGAATCGTAATCAAAAGCACATTTTTAATTTGAAGAAGATCCGGCGCTTATTTGTCCGATTCGAGTAGCACCAGGTCATCGGCGACCACATCGGAGATGTGTAGGTATATGATCCAGTACATTAAGTTGAAGCACACGAAGCACACCGGGAACACTATTCTGGAGTATTTGTCGATGTCCGAGGGAGTGATCCCGTACAGTTTGTTTATGTCCTTGTTGGGGTGAATGATGTGCTGGGGAATAGGAGCCCCTGCTTCTTCGTCCGGTCCGGCACCCCCTCTGTCGCCGCCTCTACCGCCGTTTACGGTGCTTTCGAGGGTGCCGCCTTTGCTGTGCGCTTTCGGGTCGTGAACTTTGAAGCGTACCTCCTGGAACAAACGTCCCCACTAACAAGTACCCAAATCAGTGCTAGTCTCTACTATTTAAAACTAGAAAAAAATATTTAAAAAATGTCATGCATAATAAAAGTTGGCTCAAAATTTATATACTCTCTTAGTAAATCAAAAACCCAATAAATAATAACTATTTAAATGCATGCTTGTCTTTTAAATTAGATTATATATTAAAAAGTAAATACCTAATTGTACATTTGTTATTACGACTGTATAAAAACAAACTTAGAATAAACAATATTATCAAGCCAAAATTTAATGACACTCATTTTGTGAGTACTTTTATATATTGTTACTGCCTTTAATATAAGTTCATTATTTCAAAGCAGCAGTAGAAATTGTTGTTATCCTTATACATTGTACAAGTACTGTTAAACTTGACTAACAATGATCTACAAAGACCTCCTTGTTAAGTAAAGATTCTTGATGGAGAAACATCAACATTCATTCTTGAAATGAAGAATATTAATAATTTTAAATTAGAATCATAAAATCTTCTAATTCAGAAAATTTCTAAATCCCACACCTCAAAGGTCTGCGTCACGGTATCACGGGGGAGGCAATAATCCGCTTTTGATAGATAAAAACAAAAACCCACTAATCCGTCAACCTATCAATAGGGACATACAATATTAGATCAATGTCCAGGGATGAAAAAGTACATGAACTGAAAGAAGAATTAACAAACATAAAATCCGATATCAAAGGCCTATAAGAAACTCGACTACAAGAAGAAAACCGAATACAGCTAAAATCCGGTAATCTACCGTATTATAAAGAAAATAAAAAGAATAGTAAATTTGAAGTAGGATTTATAATTAATAAAGCTATAATTTAGTATGTCCAAAATATCAAAGGTATATCAGATCGTGTCGCCTATGTTATACTTAAAATAAGAAGAACATCAATTAAAATTATCTAGGTATATGCCCCCACGACAGCTTATGATGACGAAGATATCGAACTATTTTATGAAGATATATCAGAGAAAAAAAATGAAAAAGACAGCAAAGATTTGATTTCACGTTCAAAGCGTCTATGTATCTGTTGATACGTATTTCGACTTAATAAGTCTCATCAGAACAGTTATTCATAGCCGTTCTTAACGTGAAAAATAATCTTCTATGTCTTTTAGGAAGCAACAATAAAATGACTTCGTTATGGACGCAATAGCGACATCTGATAGAAAAATCGGCAAGATAGTTTCGAAACAAATTCAGATTTCTGCTTTAATCTGAACCTTCTATAAATGCAAGGTATAACAGACGTTGATAAAGATGTTAATAGAGACATGGGGAATCTAAAATTTGCATTCCACGACATGTCTATCAACTAAGCAGAAATCCATAACGAATTTGTTTCTTGTACTCATACAGAGTAGATCCGAATAAAATGAAAAAGACAGCAAAGATATGATTTCACGTTCAAAGCGTCTATGTATCTGTTGATACGTATTTCGACTTAATAAGTCTCATCAGAACAGTTATTCATAGCCGTTCTTAACGTGAAAAATAATCTTCTCTGTCTTTTAGGAAGCAACAATAAAATGGCTTCGTTATGGACGCAATAGCGACATCTGATAGAAAAATCGGTAAGATTGTTTCGAAACAAATTCAGATTTTTGCTTTAATCTGAACCTTCTATAAATGTAAGGTATAACAGACGTTGATAAAGATGTTAATAGAGACATGGGTAATCTAAAATTTGCATTCCACGACATGTCTATCAACTCAGCAGAAATCCATAACGAATTTGTTTCTTGTACTCATACAGAGTAGATCCGAATAAAATGAAAAAGACAGCAAAGATTTGATTTCACGTTCAAAGCGTCTATGTATCTGTTGATACGTATTTCGACTTAATAAGTCTCATCAGAACAGTTATTCATAGCCGTTCTTAACGTGAAAAATAATCTTCTCTGTCTTTTAGGGGCTATGGTAGAACATAAAAATAGTCTTACACTAGTAATTGGAGATTTCAATGCCAAATTGGGTAGAAAACTAAACAAAGAAGAAACTAAAAGAGAAGATTTCGGGTATGGCCAGAGAAATGATAGAGGTGCTACTTTGATGAACTACCTAGAAGAAAAGCATCTATACGCAATGAACTTCTTTTACAAAAAGAAGCCCCAACGAAAATGGACCTGGATCAGCCCTAATGGATCCACAAAAAATGAGATCGACTACATACTGTCCATGGAACGATATATCATTAAAAATGTAACAGTTCTTAACAGATTCACAACAGGTAGCGATCACGGAATGGTCAGAGCAAAAATTAGTATTGACGGTAACTATGAAATGAAAAGAAAAATAATTAGAAACTGGGATCTAGTAGATAGAAACAAACTAGGGCAATATAAAGTATATACAAAGACTTATTAAAAGAACAACTTAACCAAAATTTAGACAGTGATGATAAAGATATAGACGAAATAGACAACATACTTACAGCAACGATGATTAAATCAGGAAAAGAACTAGCAAAAAAGGATCTAAAAAAGGCTATCTTTAACTTAAGGCTAAAATAAGAAATGTCAACTCAGAGCTACAGCCACAAATAAGCAAATCACAAATAAAGATAGCATTAAAAGAAATGAAAAGCAACAAAATCGCCTGGAAAAGATGGAATAACTGCAGAGATGCTGAAATATGGTGGAAAAGTAGTAATTAATACTCTAAATTCCCTTTTTAACAAGTTAATAAAAGAAAAAAGAATCCCAAACAACTGGAAGGAATCGGTAACCATTATCCTACACAAGAAAGGGGATAAAGCAGATGTAAAAAACTACCGTCCTATAACACTCCTCAATGTAATTATTAAACTCCTAACAAAAATTTTAACAAATAGATTGACGACAAAATTCGACGGATACCAGTCATAAGAACAAGCTGGTTTTAGAAAGGGATTCAGTACAAGTGACCATTTACTAAGCATGGAAATACTTATAGAACGAGCAAATTAATACCACATTCCTCTATATATATAGCGTTCATAGATTTCGAAAAGGCTTTCGACAGTGTCGAACATTGGGCAGTGAAACGTTTTTTGATTAACAGCAGAATTGACCACAGATATACAGAACTAATAGCCCATATATATAAGGAAGCCAAAACAAGAATTAAAGTATATTAAGCAACAAAATCCATACAAATAAATAGAGGCGTGAGACAGAGTGACACAATATCACCGAAACTTTTCAATCAGGATCTGGAAGATATTTTTAAAAGATTAGAACGGGAAGAAAAAGGTATAAAAATTTGTGGACAACGCTTGAACCATCTAAGCTACGCTGATGACATCGCATTAATAACCGATAAAAAAGAAGAATAATTTGAAATGATGAAAGGACATAGAAGTTGGAAAAATATTCTTTAATATGAATTACAGCAAGACCAAAATTATAACACTTACAGATGAAGACATCACAATGAGGATAGGATAAGATGAAATAGTTCAGGATTATATATATATCTGGGTCAAACTATAAAACTTAACAAAGAAAACCAAACAGCAGAGATAAAAAGACGAGTTAGACTGACATGGGCGGCATTTGGCAAACTAAGCTACATTTAAAAACAAATGATAACCACAGCATCTTAAGACCAAAATATACAATCAATGCGTACTCCCTGTTTTCACTTATGGTTCCCAAACGTGGACATTTACAAAAGCAAACATGGACAAAATCATGAAAACCCAAAGAGCAATGGAAAGACAAATGTTGCACATAAGACTAATAGATAAAAAGAGAAACGAGTGGATAAGAGAGAAAACAAAAGTAAGGCATGTTAGATAAGAAGTTGCAAAATTGAAATGGAGATTTGCCGGACACAATATAAGACAAAAAGAAGACCAATGGAAAAAAATTCTTATAAGTTGGAGACCGTGGGAGTATAAACGAAGCAGAAGAAGGCCCCAAATAAGATGGGCAGATGATATCAAGAAGCACGTGGGCTCTAGGTGGATGACTGTAGCGACAGACAGAGAAGAATGGAAAAGGATTTGGGAGGCCTATGTCCAAAGATGGACCGAAGAATGGACTTCGTGCATCCTGCTTCATCAGGATCAGAGCTTTTTTCCGATTTAGATGGATTATACAGATCAGACGAACCTCTACTAAACAGACTAACATTATCAAAATCAGATTCTGTACCACTCATGATACAGATAAATAATGAAAAACACTTAGAAGATAAATAAACAGTTGTGTAGAAACACACGTGGTCAACTTTCGTAAAATGCACTGCAAGAATATGTTAGACTGTTAGAGCAATGGACTTAAATCGACTGAATCATCGACTGAATACTAAACTTTTACTTCCGTTAATTCCATTCGAGGCCAAGCTAACGGTCACAGCTAAAGCGTCTCGACGTTTGGCAAAAGATGGGGGCAGCTCCGGAGCTGCATCCTTCTTGCAGCAAACAATTTCGGAGGCAGGTACATAAGCTGTTATAGGTTTACTATTTATAAACGGATCTCATTCTTTCTTGCATTAATCGATTCAACTATTTTATTACATAATATGCATCTATAAACTAAAATTTGACCAAAAATGGAGCTGCCCCCTTCTTGCAGCAAGGTCCTCAATTAGAGAATTTTTCAAAATAGCACAGCGTTATAAACGCCAATGCCTGGAGTAATCTCCAAGTGCTTACAATTCCAAATTGTTGGTTATAATTTTTTTATGGCACTTTTAAGATGCAAAAACGTTTCTTTTGAGTATTTTATTTTTGATATAAGGTTGAATGCTCGAAGAAATGAACTTTGAAAATTAAAGGCAAATATCGAGCACAATTTTAATAATCAAATCTTGCCCAAGTACTTTCGCTTTCTACAGCATCATCAGGGGCATTTCGTCAAATTTGGGCTATCCAGCAAGCGCAGAATGTAATAAACATGAAATTAAACATAAATTGTTCATAACACTACACTAAAACAAGGACAAACAGTTTAAAATTATTTAAAAATTATTCTCCGCTACATTCTTGTCGCCAACAGGAGAGAGAATGTCATTCTCTCTCCTGTCAGACCTTTGATACAATTGAAACATGGGAGGTTGATGATTTGGGCTCCTCCGCCATATACTTGGATCTTAAATTTATTAAAGCGATAGTAAGCTTTTACTGATAGCCAGGGTTTTACTGACGTCAGTCCAAAAAAGTATAACTAACTATTTGTATGGGAAAATAAAATTATTATTTTCACCATTTTCTTTACAGTTTCATCATATTTTCTTCTATTTTAAACTTAGCTTGGACTTATACAAATATGTCAAAATCAAAATTAGCCAAATCCATCCAGTCGTTGTCAAGTTGTTACTAAAAGTTAAAAAAAAAACGAGACGCAATTGGGTTAAAAATAAAAAAACATGCAAACACCCAAATCAGACAAACAACCCACAGTATGGTGAAGATATTAAAGATAATGTTCTCCATTTGGCATTAGGAACCAGAAGCTACAAATAAATTTCTGATGGATATCAAAATAAGGAAGAATTTATCAAGTTCACCATGAAACAAAAAAACAATAATTCACTTCCTTTTCTGAATGTGCTAATTACAATAGAAGACACAGGATATGCAAATAAAGTCTACAGAATACCATCTCACAGAAACAGATATTTAAATTACCACTCGAACAGCAACGCAAACGTCAAAAAAGGAATTATCATATCTTATCAAAAAAACTGAAGAGAATAGAAAAAAATCACAACACCACAGCAAAATTAAAAATGACCAACACAGGGAGATATATCATGTCAAAAACCAAACCGAACAACATACTAGATAAATAAAAAAACTGCATATATAAATACCGACTGAATGCCACAATTTCTACGTGGGAGAAACTGTGTGCTAGAAACCAAACACTTAGTGTTAGAATAAACTAGAATGAAACATACATCAAGAACAGAGACATCGAGAAATCCTAGATATGCAAACACGCCTGAGATAACGAACACAGACCGCAATAGAAAGATGCACCAACAATCATACAAGAAACAGACATGAAATAGAGAAATGTCGAAGAAGTAGTCCTCATTCTACTTAACGAAGAAAAATGTGTACCAAACCAATTAGCAGAATGTGGCAGGCTCTGTTTGCCAATACTAAAAGAAGAAGTCAACAAAAAGAATATACCAATAATAGCATAGTAACGGGAAGTCGAAAACGACAATTACAATCTAAACTGTGAAGACGACAAAAATAGAGTAATTATAATTCTTAGAAAAAAAAAACTGCGACTGAGCGGTTAAGTCAGCTTTGGCAAACTAGGTCATTTAGTTCACGTATTGGAGCCGGTTCTTTGAACTAGTTTGCTCATGAACTACACACGCTACTAATGATCAAAATCTTGTCCCCATTTCTCAAAATTTAAAACGGATGAACTGCAATAGATGAATCCAAAATTTTATGTAAAATCTAAAAATAATAGTCTCCCGTTTTATACCGCTTCGCGGCTTTGGGAGTATAGCAGGGTAGTCTGCTATATCTAGGGCCTACGGTCTACAAGGAAGGTAACATGGCCAGTGCTCCGCTTCAACCGACTATTATTACCCCTGGTTTTACCCAAGGTACTCATTTTATTCAGGCTGAGTCGACCTGGGGCCTATAGACATTTTTAAAAATGTCTAGTTGTTCTTGCCGGCGGTAGGATTTAAACTCCGGACCACCGGCATGCGAGGCAAGCATCCTACCGCTTGCGCTACGCAGGCCCTATAATATATAGAATGTTCTTCTAAAGATTAATATTTTAATGACATCCGGTTTTAGCGAAAGTGATCAAGAGCTGCAAATACTTTAGCGTATCATTCAGCTACAGCAATACAAGTTCATTTGCACTTTATACTTAAACAAGAATAAAAATGAAAAAAAATATTTTTTAAAGTCTTAGAATATACTGCCAACTAGACGACTACTCACTGTTTGCTTTGGTGCATGATCATCGGGTCCGCCATCTACGTTCAATTTTTTCTGTTCAGCAATTTTTTGTATCGCCAAAAATCTATTTTTTCGCATCTGTATTCGTTTCGCCATGTAACCTACGGTGGCATATTCTACAAAAGAAAAATATTTCTAAAGTATTCAAAACATTTAAAATAATATTCGTGTAATAATAACTATTATAAAGGTATCAAGAAGTGTAGGCCATCGCGGCTGTGGCGTGTTATAATGATACATTACTTTCGACGTTTATATATCACGGTTGGAAATTATTTCATTTTGACATTTTAACATCGCATTTTTAATTTTATACAGACATAAAAGGAAATACAACAGCAATCTGTGAAAGGAAAATATAATATAATATAATCCAAAAGATATGTGGTACCACATGGGGGTCCTCAGCCTCCGTACTCAGATGTCAGATCATCTGCTATCGGACTTGTATACTCGACAGCTGAATATGCTTCCCCAGTATGGCTCAATAACAAACACACGAAGATTATTGACACCCAATTAAACCAGACAATGCGAATGATTTCAGGTACAATTAGACCAACACCCAACTATTGGCTTCCCATCCTGAGTCACATTCCACGAAACTACGAAGAAGTCACTCCCTTCTCAGAGAATATCGAAAAGTCCAGTCTAACCATCAACTACCCATCCACCATGATAGGCGTGATATCGAAATGAACAGACTGCGCTCCAGATATCCTGCCATGTTAAGGGCCACCTCCTTACATCAGGAACATTTCGACCTCACCAACGCTTGGAGAAGACAATGGGAGCGCGACTCACCACAGGAAGCACAGCAAATGGCCTGTATCGATCAGAAATCACCAGGCTTTGAACTGACCCGGAGTACATGGACAACGCTAAACAGAATAAGAACAAGAAGTGGTAGATGTGCTGACAGCTTACATAAATGGGGAAAAGCCCTTACTCCGGAGTGTGACTGTGGTGCGCAACGACAGACCGTCCGTCACATTGTTGAAGAATGCCCCCGAAGGCGGTTCCCTGGAGTTTTTGACGAGTTCCTGAATGCGACCGAAAATGTTTTAGACTATATTAATGCATTAGATGTTCGTTTGTAATACTCCATGTAATGTTTTATATTGCTTTTTAAATATGTGTTCTTATTGTATGCCATACGATAAATATAATAAATATAAATATGTGAAAGGAAATACTGCAATGATAATCTTAGTTGCTGATGGCATTTAAGTACTTTCAGGATCTGTCTGTTGGTTTGAAACGGTACAGAAATTTTCGGTGTGTCTAGATAGAGGCTTTGTATTCAGTAGCGTTGAGATCACCTAGCCTGTAAGTAGTAATGGAATATCCTACACTTAATATATTCAATAATTGATTATAGATGTCTGCCATAGTTGTAGACAATTCGTCAAGGAGAAGTAATTACAGACACGACACATAAAGCTTGACAATTATATTTCAAATTAAGTTTGCAAACGATTTCCGTAGTGGAAATCGGGACGTCAAAAATGTTAGTTAAAAATGTAATTTTCATTACAATCAATTGTGACTTAATTCCATATAAATGCGATATTTAATTTCAGAACCTATAAATGTGTATAAAACGAATTGTATTTAGAAAATTTTGTAAATAAAAACGTAATATTTATAAAAATTAAATAAAAATTAGACAACGGATTAAAAAATATTACTCTTAACAAAGAAAGATACCCCGGAATGCCCTATTAAAAAGCCACCTCGTACATAAATGATGCGCCGCCATGTTTCGCATTCATCGTGTCTATAAAAAGATTCTTTTATCCATCAGTCGTAAAATTGTTGCTCCGCTGAGGCCCTTTTCTCATTCTTCGACCTTTAACATTTACTCATCTGGGATTACTGGAAAGGCTCAATCACGAGCGTGCGAGAAGTATTTTGCATAAGAAAGTTATGCAATTTTGAATTATATTTATTATAAATATTTTGTTTATAATTTAATTAAATCATGGTAACCAAATACGGATTAGATCATCCATAAAATTAACACAATTAATTGTTACAGTAATAATTATTATAGATAGATTAATACAGTCCATGCCTTTTTCGACAATTATTTATCAGTCAAATTTTATACCAAGGCGAAAAAGTGTAATAGTTATTTTTACAGCAGTAGCAATACTAGTAAGAAGGAGAATGGAACCTTATTCTGGGTCTTCCTCTTGTTCTCTGACCAATGGGTCTATAAAGAAGCGTTTTTCTAACTGGGCCATTTTGTTGCATTCACATAACATGCCCCATTCGCCTAAGATGTCCTATCTTAATATGTTTTACGATACCTGGTTCCTGGTCTACATGACAACGCAAGACTCCCAATTAAGGATGCTGACTCTGACACGTAGTCATATTATTTTAGAAGAAAACACAGTAAAAGAAAAAGTTTTTATATATTTGTGTAAGATCTGTTGATCGAATTGTTAATAAATTAAAAAACTTAACAGCTGATATTTTGACTAATTGTATGAAAAACAACCGATACAAGAAATAAACAGAAAAGTAGGTCATTTGATTGTTTAACAATTAAACTTACTAATAAGTTGGAGACAAGCGAATATCATCAAAAATGCTATAAGTAGTTGACAAATTTATACGGAAAAAGAAAAATTGAAGAAAATGAGAAAATCAATTTAAATACATCAGAGCATGACGAGATTTCATTGGAGAACCGATAAAAAATCGTTATTATTATATTTAAAATTTTAAAAATTAGATGAATAAATATGTTTCTTTGTTTACTATGTATAGTCACTGTTATTCAAACAAATTATTTTTCTATCGAAAAAATTCCTCGCAATGTACACATATAAAATCATATTAATTGTGAATGTAAAATTTCTCAAATTTTAATAGAATTTTTTTCAATTCTATTTATAGGAGAAAATGCCGAGAAAATAAAAGATTCTGCTATTGTATCGTTAGCAAAATCTTTTGCTCAAAATGTTATTTATGCGGTTCATCCATAAAATTCATTAGTTAAAAATGTTCTTTTTTTCATTCAACATTTTTCTTTTCATTATTTTCTTTTTACTTTTCAGTAAATGGCGCCATAATTGGCGAATCTTTCTCACAGGACAGGTTAGTGGAAAGTGGAGTGCCTCAGGGTTCCGTCCTTGGACCTCTGCTGTTTACGGTTTACACAAGCGATGTTCCTTATTATGTCTCAAGTAAAATATCGTTCTCCGCTGATGACACAAAAATGTATGCCAATCCTATCACAAACCAGCTAACCCTCCAAATGGACTTTATTTTAACTTGGTGTTACCAGTGGTTACTACCCTTAAACGCGGAAAAATGTGTAGTGCTTCGAATTGGTAAAAATAACCCACTTGTGCCGTACTTTGTTAACGGACAGCCATTAGATTCTGTGTTTTCGTATAACGATCTTGGTGTTATCATAAACAGCAGCCTAACTTGGTCCGACCATATTACCTCTATTTGTAAACGTGCGAACTCCAGACTGTATCTTATTCGGAGGTGTTTTTCGAGAGTTTCAATGCAATCATTCTGTAAACTTTATACTCTGTACGTTAGACCCATACTTGAATACGCTGGACCAACGTGGTATCCCGATCTGGTCCGAGACAAGACTCTGTTGGAAAACGTCCAAAGAAAAGCCACTCCAATTACTTTCTGACCGAGAAGACCTTCTTATGCAGAAAGGCTTAGCATGGCTAACCTAACTTCCTTTGAACTTCGCCGACAACGTGGAGACTTAATTACAACTTTTAAAATACTAAAATTAAACTTTGGAAATCTCGATGAAATGTTTACCATTAATCAAAATGAACGACTCAGAGGTCATCAGTTCAAACTGAAGAAAGAAAATTTTTCTACAAGATCAAGGCAGAACTTTTTACCAAATAAAGTTTTTGAGTGCTGGAATAACCTTAACGATAACATTGTCTCTGCTTCCTCTACCAACTCGTTCAAAAACAGACTTGACCATTTTACATTATAGTTAAAATATTGTTTTTCTTTTAAACCAAAAATTGTAATTTTATTTTTTTATTTGTAATTTTTGACGGACGAAATACTAAACTTAATGAAAAAAAGAGTATATAATAACAAACATAAATCATTTTAACAGTAAACACAACGAAATACGGCGACAAATAGCAAAAGAAAATTGGTTAAAGAAAAAATGTGGTAAAATAGAAATGCTAGAAAATAAACATGACAGCTTTAATTTATACAGGAAAATAAAAGAAATACCAAGAAGACTAGAATACAAATAAAATATACTAGTTGATGAAAAGGAAGACACAGTAATGGATACAGACAACAAATTAATGGCATGGGAAAACTATATAGAACAGCTGTATAACGACAAACGAGACAAAATAAATAACGAATATTTCGTTAAAAAAACTGGACCAGAATTAACAGAAAGTGAAGTAAAACACAAAATTAAAGTTTTTAAAACTGGGAAGACAACTTATCGCCTACTGCAATATATACATATAACACGTGATGACAGATATGAATTATAAAACTAATAATGCAGGGAAAGATTCAAGAAAAGCGCAGCATAGGTAGAAGAAAAATGTCCTGGCTGAGAAACCTCAGAGAATGGTTTGGATGCAGCTCAACTAAACTCTTTCGGGCTGTAGTGTCAAAAATTAGAATAGCAGTGATGATTGCCAATCTTCGTCGCGGAGATGGCACGTAAAGAAGAAGTGCGTATGGCAACGCGGGCTCTTATTTTTACAATGAGAATTTAAACCAGCCAACATTTGTGCCCTAGATCTTGTTTTTCTCTTATACACGCTACAAACCGAGCGCCAGTCCCGTCGTAAGCGATTTATTAACGATTAAAAAACAATGTTTTAAAATAAAATAGGCCCAAAATACTTATCGATAAGTTTTAAATTATTTATGTCGAAAACGATCAAATTTACATAAAAATTATAACAGACCTATTTTGCTCAAAATGATCCAAAAAATTAAAAAAACATTTGTCCGAGTCGAAAAAATTATTTTTACAATTTATTTACAAAAAAAATTAAAACAATTTGTTTAAAAACATTAAAACAAATTTGTTTTAATTTTTTGCTCTTGAGCCTTGTTTTGGAGTATCTCATAAAAGTGATTATGCAAAAAAATTCTCATGGGAATATTTTTTGGAACGAACCTGACCTTTTCGGCTAGTCTACAAGATGAGCATCGAGTGCCCTGATATAGTTCTTTTTTATGTTCATTTAATAATTATTTATCTAAATCCTGTTAGTTGCATCACAATGTATTTTTCTGATCGGAACGTATATTGGAGTACGTAGGATTTGTAACAAATGGGAGGAGAAATTGTTAAATTAAACTTTATTATTGTTGTACTTTAGTAAAGTATGATTTTTTACTAAATATATAATATATATATATATTTCTAAAGTATTCAACTAGTGAATTCAGAGGTTTAATCGGTCATTCAGGTTGGCAAATAAAAAAAGAAGTCAACTACTTCATAAGTTTATTGAAGACGTTTCGCTTTATATTTCTAAAGCTTCATCAGTTCTAACTCAATATGTAGTATGTTATCGATGTTATCATATCTACTGTACACTTTACTCCTTATTTAAAACTAACTTAACCAAAAAAGAAAAAACAAAAAACAAAAACAAAAAACACACAAACTTTGCAGAAAATAATGTTCATATTCGTAGATATGAATATTTAAAAAATTTTAAACGAACATATATATATATATATATATATATATTTATTTATCTTGTAGTGATTGTCAAATTAAAAGCGGAACAGAGCTTTAAATTCTACAATTGCAGTAACAGAGTAAGAAGTATGAAAAGAGAGAAGAAGCAGGTATAGATTATTAACAATTAAAAAACAATCTTAATAAAGGTTTTACCGTTACGCTCCTGTTGGAAACTAAAGGCGGCTAACAGGAAAGGCATCTATATTGTATTTCCAGTAGTCCCTTTCTTTTTAACTTCTTTGTTCGCGTTGCTTTTAAAGATGCAAGTAATTGGACGTAACGCGCAAATCATCTTTGTTGATTCTATATCGAATTTTGAATTATAACTCTACGGAAAATTAAAACGGAGCTGTTTTTTCTCTTTTTTTTTCCATTATTCGTAAACGACTTGATACAAATTTAAAGCTTTTTTTGCATTCTGTTACATAGAATTATAGGTAAAACTCATAATTTTAAGTATATTTTTTGTAATAAATAAAATTTAAAGTAAATCAATTAAAATACTTAAAGTAAATTTTTTGTAATTATATAAAAGTATATTAATCTAAATATAAATAAAAACAAAATAAATGTAGCAATATCACGTTTAAGTAATTACTATTTAAATGGGAATAAGCCACAATTAAAGGCTTAAATAAGTTTATTGACGTTTCAATTTCCACTTCGGAAATTGTTCTCAAAATACAAACATTAGCAAATTAAACAAATTTTGTTTTTTTTTGTTACTTGGTGAAACATTCTTTTAATAATTTGATTTTATCTGACTCATTTATATTAACAATTCAGACATACATTATACATTTTAAAGTAGACGACTTTAAAATAATATTACCAATATTAATGAGTTGCGTTCCTGGGACGACTTTATTGTAAGATAGTTGATTTGATTACATAAAATCAACTTTAACTTTAAAATACCCGTCAGAAAAAATCATAGCATGTAATTTGTCTTTAAAAAGACAATCGCATGCCATGATGACAGTTAAATTCTCCTGTTAGTGATTCCATAGTAAAGCCAGAAAAAAAACCTCATAATACTATCCCGACATGGTAAATATTTGGTCGTACATTTAGCTTACTTTCAATAAACACCAAATTCTGATCTGATATGTTTGTTATTTAAAAAACATAATTGATGTATCCTCGATATGTTACCGACTTACTAATACTGGTATTTTCCTATTAATAACTTCCTCTTTTTAGATTGATAACCAGATCCTACTACATTCTGCCGAGGAATTTGCAACACAATTGGTCTCATTTAGCATAATTAGAGCCGCTTCTTTGATTTTTTTATTTTTACCATTCGTTTCTTTTAGGACTATACTTGAATCATTCCATTCATGCATATGTTCATTATCCCATGCGTGTTTCCATATTTCAAATCTATCAAATTCTCTATTTTTAATTTAAGATTGATGTTCACTTAGTCTAACATTTAATGGATTTGATGTTTCACCTAAATAAGACTGATCGCATTCACAAGATATTTGATAAATGCAATTTTTTGTCCATTCTTGTTCATTGTTAGGTTTGGTTTTAAACAAAATAGGTCTCAATGTGTTTGTTGTTTTAAATGTTGTTGAAATTTTGAATTTATTTCCTATCCTTTTAAGTTTTTCTAATAATTCTTTTATGTATGGTATTGTTACTCTCCTCGTATTATTCCTTGTGTATGCTGTAACATAATGCTGTGTTAATACTGTAGGATCTCGTTCTAAGTTGTTCTCTTCTATTCGGTCGATTGTTGAAAATTCCTTATTTATAAACGATAAAGAATAATCATTCTTTTTTTTTTTATTTATTTACGCTGTAACCACCAGGGTTATTAGCGACCTAAATATATAATACAGGTAAAGTTATAAAAATTACAATAATTGATACAGTCCTGAGTCTTTAAGATAACTTATTGTGTTTTTAATGTTCATGTTTTTTCCTAGGGCTTCCTTTATATTATTTGGTATAGTGTGCTTCTTTCTTGCTGCTTCATATGTTTTGCACTGAGTTAGTATAGGCTTCACGGTGAGTGTTACTTGACAATTTTCACACATTGGCGGCATAGTTCGCGTAAAGAGGTGTTTATGTGTAAAGTTACTGTGTCCTAGTCGCAAACGTGTTATTCTCACTTGGTCCTGTCCATTCGCTGTGGGTTGGAACCATGGTTTCACTAATTGTTTGATTTCCTTGAGTTTATTTTGTGATGCACTCCACTTATTTTGCCACGCACTTAACACTTGATGTTTTATTTCTGACTTAAAGTCATCTGAAGAAACCTCATTAATAAGAATGGAGTCCTGGCTGAAGGATGCTAAGCGTGCTAGTTCATCTGCTTCTTCATTTCCTTGTATACCTGAATGTGATGGAACAAACATGAAGTCAACAGTGATCTTATTATTATTTAGAATCTGTATTTCTGATTTGATATGTGAGGCAATTGGATTATTGGTATATAAACGTTTGAGAGTGAATAATCATTCTTTAATAAAACAGATGTTTTATTATAACAAATGTTTTTCCTCAAAAAAAAACGAATTTTTGTTAGATCAAGCAATTTTGGCTCTATCGTATAAGGACTTAATGATTTCCTTTTTAATATTAATATTGTGATTTGATTTGAAATTTAAATATCTGTTGGTGTGTGTGGATTTTCTATACACCAAGGTCTCATATCCATTATCGTTCTTGGAGATTAAAACATCTAGGAAAGGTAGTGTGTTATTATATTTCTTTTCCATGATAAATGTTATTGTCTCTTCTTTATCGTTTATATCATTCAGGAATGTGTCCAACAACTCTGATCCATGATACCATATTGAGAATACATCATCTATATATCTCCACCATATTGGGATTTTAAATTTTGTTTAGAAATAATATTTGTTTTAAAATCTTCCATAAATATATTGGCTAATAATGGAGATAAACTAGAGCCCATTGCTAGACCAAAATTTTGTTTATAGAATTCATTATTTAGTTGAAAATATGTATTGTCAGTACATAATGTTAATAAGTCCATTATAGCTGATATGTTTAGTTTTGTTCTAAATGCCAATGTATCATCACTCTCTAATTTTGTGTTGACTATATTTAAAGTTAAAAAAAAAAAAAATTGGAGAAGACCAAGCAGGGTTCACAGTAGGAAAATCATGCCTAGATCATACGTACACATTAGAACAACTGATAGAGAAGAAAATGGCAAAAGGTAGACCGGTCCATCTGACCTTTATTGATCTAAAGAAAGTATATGACTCAATACCTAGAGTCAAAGTATGGGAAGCAATGAATGATCTCGGAATCCGACAAACACTAATAAAAGCAGTTAAAGCACTATACAAAGAAAACAAAGTAGCTATTAAATGTGGAAATAAAGCCTACAATCCATTTAAGACGACAAAAGGACTTGGCGACAAGGCTGTGCTACGTCCCCTACTCTGTTTAAAATATTCTTGGAAAAGACACTCAAACCATGGAGGAGAAAGTTCGAAGGAATGGGCATACCAGTAAGAGAAGAATACCTATACACCTTAAGTTTTGCCGACGATCAAGTAGTCATCGCACAAGATGAAGAAGATCTCAGCTTTATGCTCAGAAAACTAGAAGGAGAATATAAAAACATTGGAATGGAAATAAACTTAGAGAAAACCGAATACCTAACAACAGAAAACAAGGATATGAGAAACCTAGAGATAGACGAGGGAAGACAAATAAATGGAACAGATAAATTCAGGTATTTAGGAACTATAATATCGAACCAGGGAATAACAGAAGAAGATATAAACAACAGACTGAGACAAACAAGAAACTGTATAAGACAACTAAACTCAGTGTTGTGGGATAAGAACATTACGATAAAGACAAAAAAGAGAATATATAACACCCTGACAAGAAGTATCCTGACATATGGGTCCGAAAACTGGACAATAAACAAGAGAAATAGAGGTAGAATAAGAGCAGTAGAAATGGAGTTCCTGAGGAGAAGCTGTAGACTTACAAAAAGAGACAGAATTGAAAACGCAGAGATTAAGCGGAGAATGGGAGTGCAATCAGACATAATCGACTGTATAGAGGAGAAGAGACTATCCTGGTACGGCCACGTCAGAAGAGCGGACAGAGGACGCTGGATAAACAAAATCACAGAATGGAGCCCGATTGGAAGAAGAAAGAGAGGAGGACCCCGAAGGTCATTCAGAGATGAAATCGACGAGGCTATGGAGAAAAGAACCCTGCGAGATGGAGACTGGAATGACAGGGAAAATTGGAGAAAACGGTTGAGTGAAGGAAGACAGTGAAAACTGTGGAAATTCTTAGTAGTAGTAGTATATTTAAAGTCTTATCCAATGGTACATTTGTAAATAAACTATTTATGTCACAACTTACCAAAGTATTATTTTAATTAAAATCAATATTTGATAATTTATTTAAAAAATGTTGTGTATTTTTTATAAATGTGTAATTTTTATTTGCAAAATAAATGGTTGTATAGTATTTAATAAAAATTTTGATAGTTCACTATAAGGAGAATTCATGGTACTACAATAGGTCTACTACAAAGTGGTATGTTCGTTTTATGAACCTTCGGTACTCCATAAGAATGAGGAGTCTTACTGTAATGAGGTGTAATTAATCTTCTTTGATAACTTGTTAAACAATCTTTAAACTTGAATACAGTTTTATATGTTCTGTTTTTTAAAGGCTTTGTTAAATCCTTTGTTAATTCTGTATAAGGTCCATTTATTATTAGATTTTTAATTTTGTTTTCATATTGAAATTTATCCATTATCACAGTTGCATTCCTTTTGTCTGCTAGTAGGATGATTATCATTATCACATAGCGCTACAACCCTGGGTGGATCTTGGCTGACTGTACAACTTTTTTCCAATTTGTTCGGTCTTCCATCAACCTAGGGTAAAATAGTATGTTCATTTTCCGGAGATTTGCTTGGATGTTATCTCTCCATCACATTCTGGGACGTCTGAGTAGTCTTTTGCCTGTGGAAATCTTCTCCTGTATCAGTTTTACAAGTCTCTCTACAAGTTATGCAGTCTGTGCACGTGGCCTGCCCATCTTAGTCGCTGTGATTTAATTTTTTGGACAACATCGGCATCATCGTGCTTTTAATTCGATATTGGTTTTGATCTTACACTGGTCTGTGGTGATACCATGGTGAGGTTCGAAAATTTTTAAGTATTTTTTGTTCAAAGCGTCTGAGCTTTTCTTCGTTTGTTTTGGTCATGGTCCACGTTTCGCATCCGTATGTTATTACAGATCTGACGATAGATTTATAGATTTTGATCTTTGAACTTCTTGTAAGATGTTTTGATTTTATGAGCTTATCCAGTGCCAGTAGACAGCGGGTTGCAGATTGGATTCTGTCTTTTATTTCTTCAGTAACATAGTTGTCAGCTGTGATTACGGCCCCCAGATACTTAAAACGTTGTACTTTTTCAAAATTGAAGGTGTTGACCGTCACATTTTATTCTATTCTGTCTCTTCGTGTCGTTCCATTTATACACATATATTTCGTCTTCTATTCATTAATCCTTAGGTCTACTTCATTTGTTGCTCCCTCCACCTTGTTGGAGATGTCTTTCGTGGATAGAATGGAGTCTCCAACGAGATCTATGTCATCTGCATATGCGAGTAATAGCTTGGGACCTTGAACCGATAGCAATTCTGTTTTTATTCCGGCCGACCTCATGACTTTCTCTAATACAAGTTAATAAAGTAGTGGAGATAACGCATCACCCTGTTTGAGTCCACTATTGATTTCAAAGCTACCAGACAGTTTATTATTTACACTTACTTTGGATATTCCACGCTCCATACAGACTTTGGTCATACGAATGAGTTTCTTTGGTATTGAGAACTCCGCCATGGTATTCCATACTTGGCTTCTTTCTACGCTATCATATACCTGTCAAAAGTCTATGAAAAGATGGAAGTAGGATGATTATGGATGGTAAAAAGAGAAAAATCAAAGAAGCGGCTCTAATTATGCTAAATGAGACCAATTGTGTAGCAAATTTCTTGGCAGAATGTAATAGGATCTGGTTACCCATATTAAAAGAGGAAGGTATTCAAAGGAAAATATCAGTATTAGTAAGTCAGTAACATATCGAGAATACATAATTTATGTTTTTTAAATACCAAACATCTTAAATCAGAATTAGGTATTTATTGGAATTAAACTAAATGTACGACTAAATACTTACCATGTCAGGATAGTATTATGAGGTTTTTTTCCTGGTTTTTCCCTCATAATTTACTATGAAATCACTAACAGGAGAATTTTATTGTCATCATGACATGTGATTGTCTTTTTAAAGGTAAATTACATGCTATGATTTTTTCTCACGGATATTCTCAAGTTAATGTTGATTTCATGTAATCGAATGAACTATCTTACCAAGAATATTGGCAATATTATTTTAAAGTCGTCTACTTTAAAATGTATAATGTATGTCTGAATTGTCAATATAAATGAGTCAGATAAAATTAAATTATTAGAAGAACTTTTCACCAAGTAACAAAAAAACAAAATTTGTTTAATTGACTAATGTTTGTATTTTGAGAACGATTTCCAAAGTGGAAATTGAAACTTTAATAAACTTACTTTAACCTTTAATTGTGGCTTATTCATATTTAAATAGTAATTACTTTAAAATGCCCCAAGAAAATAGCTTCAGAAAATGACTACTTTAAGGTTAGATTTAATAATGGTATTATTTCTACCGGTCCTCTCCTTTATAATCATATTGTGACTGATTATCAAGTTGTACAGTTCTCTCCAAAATTTTCATTGTGTGCGACATTAATTTTGTCCCTCTATAGTTTTCACAGTCCTGAATATATCCTTTAACTTTATACAATGATACCATCACACACTCTCTCCGTAAATTGGGAATACTTTTTTTCTCACATCTCCTACTCATATATTGCCACAAAATATCACACCCTTCCTCTCCTAGAGACTTCAAAACCTACAAAGGTATTCCATCATAGGATCGGATATAGAATGATGGAAGATAGGATGTTTTTTTTTTATTTTTTTTTTGGCATAGACTTTTAGTCATTCAGCCAGACTCAACATGATAGGATGTTAAATATAAATAAATATGGTTGATTAAATAGATCATTTTCTATTATTAATGTAGAGTAGATAAAGAAGAATATAGAGTATTGTGAAAGCAACAAATACTTACAACATTATAATACATATCACATTCAAAACAGTTAGTTTGAAAATTATTTTATTAACTGTTAATATATTAATTTTTTTCAAAATCCTAGACAAAATTTTAATATTTTTTATCAAGCAACATATTTGCGGTAACCTAAATATCGTTAAAGGTCAATATCATCCGAACATTACTACTGTAATTTAAGATAAGAGTCTATCTGCTTAGTAATTGAACTATTATTATAGTTTTAGTTGTAGCAAAGGTGAACATAACAGTGCCTAGACCGAAAAGTTTTCCAATTTAAACTCACCTAATAGACTAGCAAAGACCATCACGAAGCAAGTCCCCAGGTAGACGTCGATCGATTTGACGTAAGAGATTTTCGGGAGTGCAGCGTTCGTCGACGACATGAGCGTAGTCATGGTCAGCACAGTGGTTACTCCTAGGGCTACTCTGGCAGGGGTTGCGTTACGGTTCAACCAGAAGCTTACCTAAGAATAATTGCTATTTTAATATTTTGGCCATAAAGTAATCGATACATATATACCCGTACAGTAAAAACTAGAGAATTACAATTAGTGGGAACTATTAATTTTATTTTTTATTTGTGCATCTAATAATAATTATAGTTATTTATTGCACAAGATGATAAAATTGTACTTTATCTTTGAGAGCGTTTTTAATGCGAGAGATAATGCGATTTTATCGTCGTGTGCAATACAACATTTTTTTCTATAACAAGACTTCAAGTTCAGGTGAAAAATAGAATTTCAAAGAAAATTGTAATTTTTAGCACAAAAATCGCAATTGTGTTGCTCCGTTGCTAGGGATATGAATTACTCTGTTAACAAATGTCAAACAAATGTTACGTTTTGGTTTTTGCGGAGAATATTGTTGCTTTTTGTGTACAAAGTGAATAAATACGAAATCAACAGAAAAGAATTGACACAAGAAAAGGAAAACCTGCCATCAGATGTAGAAAATGCAGCGTTGAAAGCAGAAATTGACTAGCAAAATCATAGGCGTTACGTTTAGTTTTGAAAAGAAGTAAAACTGTCAACAAATACTTTTTTACAAGAATAGCGTTAATATGGAAAAAAATATAAATTGCTGAAGTCTCTACCGAAAAACATGTCTAATTATCTAATACACATGGTATATTCCATATTTAAAATTAAAGTTTTGCGGTACTGGAATGAAGGGGATTGAGAAATGACATATATGAGGGTCCTAGTAACAAAGTCGGCAATCTCCATCATTTTGACTTTTGAGTAAAACGCAAAACAATTATACGGCTGTATTTTAGGTGATATCGAAACAAATATATTTTAATATATAAGACAATGGCAAATGACAGCAAATGGTGAAGAAGTTATTAACTAAATTATTAACAGTTTTTTTTTAAATTGAAAAAAATGATGGAGAATGCCGGTTTTGATACTAAGAGGTGTATATTGTCGGTTTTGATACTAAAATTCGGCAAGAACATAATAAAAGTAACATAATAAGTATTTATGTTACCTTGGAGAGTTTTACAGGTAATTTTATTTATGATAGCTCATAAAAATAAAACAGCTTTGTTTTCAGAATAATGTAATTTAAGAAACAAAATATTATATAAATATTATACTAAAATAGAAGGAAGTTCTTCAAAGAACTCACAAGTTGCTTCCTCCATTTTTTCAGTATCTGGAACTGTATCAGCACTTCCTTCCTGAACTGCTAGCTGCTCTAGTTGATTATTATTAAAGATAATATCTTCAAAAAATTTGAGTTCTTCCATGGTTCTCCAAGTATTTCCAAAGTGCTTGGTGAAAAGTTTATCAACATCTTTAAGCTTAAGTGAATTTACTTTTTGCAGACCACTTTCTATAATAACGGGGTCAATCATATAGATCGTACAACCTTTCTTTAAAACACTTTTAAATGTTTGCAAATCAGTTCTGTAATTAATTTCTCCTCTAATGGTAATATTTCCAGTTTTGCATTTTCTTAGGAAAAAGCGCTTTGTATTTTTAAAAGAAAAATGCCATGTACCAGTGGGTCTAAAAATACTTGAGATTGTTTCTTTCCAATTAAACACTTTGCAATTTTGCCCTAAGTGAGTAAGTGTAGCTATTTTTGAAAACAATTCCAAATACGTTTTTGGGTGCGATATAACTTCCAGTTTTTTAATATCTTTTTCAATATTACCAAAGACCCTATCAGCTGGCAAGAAAGAATGGCCTACCACCGGAAAAATTACCTCGATGTTTTGTACATGTGTTGGTGCTCTTGATGAAAGCCATTTGCAACACATTCCAATTAGCGTAGTGTTCTTATTTTGGCCACTGCAGCCATCTGCCATCAGTCTAATGGTGGTTACTTCAGAGTGAAAGTCAATTTTGTTAAACCTGTCAAAAACGGCGGAAGAAATTTCGTTGGAACCTTTTCCAAATTCGTCCTCTGTCCAATAATACGAAAATACATTTTTTTCAGTAAGCTTTGATTGAGAGGTTCCCTGGACTATGGTAAAATTATATAAATACAGTTGCCTAGAGTAGTAGGCACTTTGGTCGGGGACCTTAGAAAGTACAAGGTTTTTTTGACAATCAAAAGATAGTGTTATCAAATCATCTCGTGACTCTTTAAGCAACTCAAAAAATGCGTTAGCCCTTAGCTTATGAATTTTTCTTTCAACAATCAATTTTTTCTTCTCTTCTTCATCCATAGATCTTTTAATTTTTCTGCAAACTCAATGCATAGGGAACACATATCCGTACGGGGAGTAGTAAAGCTAAGGTTGTACTTAGTATTAAAAATCATTCTAAAGTATGATGGTTTTACTCTCTCCTCTGGAGAACACTGATTAATATACATTTGGAACATCTTTTGTATTGACAAATCAGAAGAAAGGTAGCGCATACGTGTGGAAGAACGACAATAATGCGATTCAATACTTTTAAAAGTATTAATAAATTTTTGAACTGATTCTTGTTTTCCTTTAAAATTTGAAGTTTTTCTGTCACCGCCTCTTTTTTCCTTTGGTGCTTTTCCTGTTTTTAAAAATGATTTCATAATGTAGGTGAGGCGATGTTTCGTAATATTTAGTATGTTTAAAAAAGCTTTCTGGCACACTGGAATATTTTGCTTTATTACACTATTCCGTACAAAGCATTTCACAGACGTTGTTTTTGCTTCATGTCTAGAGTTTTTTGGACGGTGACGTTTAGGTAGTTGAACTGTACAAAATTTTAGAATAAAGGAATCTTGACTAAGCTCGTCCTTAACTGCGTAAAACGCATCATAAAAACACTTGATATCTCTCATTGTTAGAGAAGAACATTGATAGGCCTTCGTTTTGTGGCCGCAAGTAGGGAATTGTGGTAACTGTGATGAAGAGTACCTGAAAAGATAACATATTTCAAAAAACTAATTATAATACTGACCTTATAAAATTAACAGTAGCTTGAACAAATCATTTGTTTTTTTTATTAGTTTTTTATAATATGTAAAATAGTTTTAATAATAAAATAAATCAAAAAATTATATGAATAAAATCTGAATACGGATGACATGTGCTCTTAAACCTAACCTTTCGAGTAAAAACTACAACTAAATTTTAAAGAATGTACCTCATTTTTTTCCGCACATTTTGCTGCCATGTGGACGGATTGCGAATTCGTTTGCGAGCTTTGTTGTTTTCAATAGGAGTTGTAATAGTTTCTATTTTAAAAAAGTAACAAAATAAAAAACAAACAGCTTGGCACCTTGGTTAAAAAGAAACTACGAGAAATTATAACGACAGCGACTCCAGACGACTCCTAGTGGTATATCACATGGTCACTACGAGGATTCTTATTGGTCAAACAGGACATTGCCGACTTTGATTCTAAACCGTTCATGGAGATATTGCCGTGTTTGATTCTTAGGCTAAATTTATATGCTATTTTATAGGCGGATAATGCCGTTTTTGATTGTTATTCTCTTTATTTATGTATAGTGTTTTAAAATACGAACAATTTGGTGTAACTAACTCAATTTTGGTAAAAAGTGGAGATTGCCGACTTTGATACTAGGACCCTCATATCTATCATATCTACATCATTGGAAGATGTTCCCTTTGGAATAAAAATCGACTTGTTTTAGTATTTAAAAATAATCCCGTAATTATTACAAACTATGAGGGTGGACCTTTCGAGTGGCCAAACTTAAACATATAATTAATTTTTATTTATTAGATTTTTTTCAATATGACTTTACAAAACAAAGAGTAACTTTACACTTACCCAAGAAATGATGACAATAAGGCCGGACGGGATGTAGATTTGGATAAGATAGTAACCCATTGATCTCACGAATTGTATTTCGCAGGCCAATCGCGAGTAGTTTCCTAAATAAAACGAAATTGTTAAAGTATTCAGCAGTTACACTTAAAAACAACTTCATACTGCTTTATACCACTAAATAGAATTTTAATATAAATTTTTTTTGCTGTATATATTTAAAAACTTTTTTTTTACAAATTACTTAATTTTTAAAGTATAAATGTAAAAATAATTAACATTAATATTTCATCAAGAGATATTTTATAATTTTATTTAATTTTTTGTTAGAGATGTAAAGATGCATCAATAGAAATAGAAATAGTCAATGTTTAGATAGGAATTCTCATCAACAACTTATATGGTTTTGATATAAATCATGATTAATGGGTAATCTTATCCCATCGTACTACAATAAACAATATAGAGAGTCCATAAAGAAACTAAGTTCCTGTAGCTGGCTGTATACCATGTATCACAAAAAATTTAAGTAAAAATCCTTTATAAAAGGTATATAAATTAAAAACCCAAACGGGCTATGTCATGAAGACAAAACGTTTTCGGAAACCATGTTCCATCATCAGTGTCTACGTGTACATGTTTTGAGCCACTAAATATCAGGGTAAACACCCGTTAAAATTTATCTAATACAATTTGGTTTACATTATTTGGTATTATATTTTAAGATGTTAGAATTACCAGTGGATATGGTAACATGGAGTCGGATCACTTCACATGAAGTTGCTTTTGCACAGCAACTTCATGTTTTATTTACTCCCAAACTATTTCTATAGGTTTAAGTCTGGATGATATGGCGGAAGTATTAAAAAAACATGTCCACATTCTTGCAGCACTTTGTCAAATTCATATTGAATATGATCTTGTTTGTGTCGTTTGATAATTTCATACAATTGCGGTTTTAACATTGACGTTTCAAATGGTAAATTTTTTTCTGTCAAACAAGATTTCATATCCATTTTTTTTGGATTACTGGTGGGTGCTTTATTAATTTGTACATTATGATATGACGCATTATCAGTAACAACAACAGATCCAACAGGCAAATTGGGAATTAACTGTTCTTTAATGCATTTTTCATAATTTTCTAAATTCGTATCATCATCATAATCTCCTGTCTTAGCTCCTGACTTAAGAATCAAAAGGGCATTTTGTATAAAACCCATCTCCCCATCACCATGTTCAATAACTAACCTACTTCCTTTTTTGGTTTTTGTATGTTTTTGAACAATCCTTTGTCACTGTCATCTGTCCAGCTATTTGGCGTAGTGTGTCCTGCATGCACATAGGTTTCATCAACATTTACAATTGACTTACCTTTACTTCTGTAATATTTAATTTTTTCCAAATATTTAATGCGTAGAGCACGAATATCATTCCGTTCAATTAATAAACGTCAATTATCTTTCGTTTTCTTCCATTTAAATCCCAAATCTTTCACAATTCTGTAGAGTACTCACACTTTCAGTCCACTCGTACACCTCTTCAAGCCTTTTCTATAAAAGCTTCAATGATACACGACAACGTTGAGTCTCATAAAAACAATGAATGGTATTTCTAATGAACTCATACTCATACTCCCTCAAGTCTACCACCGTTGCTTTCCTTTTAGCAAGTGTTATAACTGAAAATTTTAGTGTATTATTTGACTATGCGTTTGTTAACATACTTGCTGGTTGAATGATCCTTTCTACTGTACGTAAAGATACTCCAGTAGCTTCACTCACACGTTGTTTAATACTGGTTCGATTATTTTCAGGAAATAGTATTTGCATATATTTAAATACATTGTAAACTATTTCTTTTTATTCTGGTGTCAATAAATCTGTTTACTCGTACTACTCTTAACCATCTCCATTCTACAAAATAGTTTTATTACGCGTGGTAGCACCTTTCTTGTTAAGACTCGACAATATAATAAGACTAAACTACAAACTCGTTTGAAATCCAGTGACTAGAAATTCTCGGAAATAATTCTCATCAGTTCTTTGTATGTCCTGAACGAATCGTTAAGGAGTCATTAATAATGACTTTATAATTACGGTTTTAAGGTTACTGATACTAAATTAGAAATTAAGTTTTACCAAACTTTATAGAGTATCAATTAATAAAGATGATATTATAACAAACAAAAAGTTTGATATCTATAAAAAAATCTGTGTACAATCAAACTCCATTTATTATTTAAGTGAGTAATAATTTTGTCATTGGTACGATTTCAAATAATTTAATTTGTTTAATATTGCAACGCCACTGCACGGGTCTAATCATAGATATTCTATCGTCTGCGTGGTTAACTATTTCGTGGAAGGGCTCGCCACTCGATTTGAAATAAGCTGTAGTTTCGATAGAGCTACTTTTGGCATCGACATGGGTGTCTTAAATTATAACCTACCTTTTTCTTACGTCTTGTAAACATTTTCAGAGATATAGACGTACATAACTAAAAGAAAAAGGAACGTGCTGAATGTATTATCTTCATTACTTTCGTACTTTCTTCGATATGTTATTTAAGAGAAAAACAATATTTACATTTCTATTAGTGGCATAAATTCAAGTAGAAGTTGGTTTTAATATTTTAAACTGGAATGTCACTATTTAAGAAAATTCTTACATAAATAATTATTGTGTACTTTACAACACACATTAGACATTTAGAATGTACTTTTATAAGACACTATTTTACTACAAGAACTCACTCTATAAGTTATTAAAATACTAAGATTTCACAGCTATTGTATAAAATTAAAAAAGTTGCATGAAATAGAAAATATAAAAAAGTTAAAAACAGGGTATTAAAATTTGAAAAGATTAATGCAAAAATATTTCATAACAGTCAACAGATTCGCACTGTTTATTTTGCAATTCCTGTTTACTTATAATCTATAAATAATATTCAACCCAATAATAGGTATTACTGGGGCTAGGTTATAGGATTATAGGTATTATAGAAAATTGGACTGTTTGAAAAATGTGAACAACATTTTTCAGCAATTTATTATTGTTAAAATCTAAATGTTATTATATTTTAGATATAAAAAAATGTCAAATGTGTTATAAAGTATACAGTCAAATTATTGGCATTACTTATAGAAAAAGTAATATTTCGTATTTAGGAAATTGTTATTGGACATGCAGAACAAAATTATTGACTTATTATTATAATAGGTGTTGCGTGCATAACAAAGAGAGATACAAAACATTTATTTTTATATTTATGAATTTCGGTAGAAATTTACATGCGTACATCAAATTATGTAGAATGGTTTCGAAGTATGAACACAATTTTAAAAATTGGACCTGAAATAAATATATTTTTCCGTAGCCGTCCTGAAAATTAAACTGTCGATATTTCTTTAATCGAAATGTCTACTTTACAGATATCGTACTTTCTGTAAATCGTAAATTTACAGGAAGTAACTATAATCGGGACGATTTTTTTTTATTTTTGGAACGATTTTTATTTTTGGAACAACAAATTAAAACAAGCAATGTAGAAATACTTACGAGAAAGGATTTAAAGATGACAACAACACCATATGTAAAGGATTTATTAGAAAAATTGAGAAAGATAGGAAATAAGTACAACATCAAAACAACATTCAAAATAACCAATACACTGATATTTATCCTGTAAAAATTCAAACAAATCAACATACAGAAAAGATTAAAGAACTGTGAATGCAACATATTATATGTGGGAGAAACCGCACAACCACTAAGTGTCAGAATAAACGAGCATGAAGCATACATCAAGAACAGAGACTTCTACAAATCTTAGATATGTAATTATGACTGGGATAACGAATACAAAGTACAGTGAAAAGATGCATCGATAGTCATGAAAGAAACATACGTGAAAAAAAAAAGTCAAAAAAGCATCTCTTATCCTACTTAATGAAAAATAATCTACGTTATTCTGCGATAAACAAACATTTTACAAACATTACGAGTAAACATTATACAAACAAGTAAAACAATAAAACACACAAAACAGTTATATTTTGATATTCCGAGAGTAAAAGTACCACCCTAATTTTTTTGGCAAATCAAAAAAGGCTTTGCCTAGATCAAAGCCAAAACAGTCAGCTTTGAAAAACATATTCCAACTTAATATTTTGCTGGTTATACTTTTTGCACAATTTTTTAAATAATTTTCATTGCAGTCAATTGTGTCTCAATCCCATAAACGTAATATTTCCAAAAGGGTTAATTAAAAGAATTTTATATGGCACAGATTTTCGATATTAATCCAGTTTTAATAGATTCTTTAGCCAGACACACACACTTGTTTCAATTGGTCAATTGCTTTTCGTTAATAGCTCATCAAGACGTTTTTAACAAACATATAATACTGGACCACAGATAAGGACCACCAAAAGCAACAACCAATATATATATATATATATATATATATATATATATATATATATATATATATATATATATATATATATATATATATATATATATATATTATTTGCATGAACACGTGAAAAGAATCACCTCGGAGGAAAAAAATTTAAGACCCCAAAAGAAAATTTTGTAGGAAAGAATGAAATAGCAAATAAGAATTAGTCAGGGGCGCAATGGCTGCAGTATGTGATGAAGAATTTGAGAGCAAATGAGGTCAGACCTCCACAAAAAAAAAAAATATTATAACTATGAAAAATCAACAAGGCCAACTAGAAACAAGCAAAGCTCAGATATCAAACATAGTTGAAAACTTCTATACCGAGTTATACCGCCTCAAGAAACGATCCCCCCGACTCTTCAAAGCAAAATCTGAAAAGACAAATAACAAACGTAAATTCTGAAGTAATGCCCGAAATAAGCGAAGTAGAAATAGAAAATGCAATTAAAGAATTGAAAAGAAATAAAGCACCGGGTAGTGATGGAATTCTGGAAGAAATGTTGAAAGAAGGCGGAGAAGAAGTCATCAGGTACTTAAAAATACTTTTTAATAAATGCCTATTTAAAGGAAACATACCAAAGGAATGGAATACTGCTAACACAATATTAATACACAAAAAAGGGGACAACACAGATCTGAAAAATTATCATCCAATATCACTACTATCACAATTTTATAAAACATTCACAAAAATAATTACAAATAGATTGACAACAAAGTTCGATGTATATTAACCAGTAGAGCAAGCCGGATTTAGAAAAGGGTTCAGTACATGTGACCATCTTCACACACTAAAGGTCCTAATAGAAAAAGTTAACGAATACAATTTACCAATCTGTTTAGCATTTATAGACTACGAGAAAGCTTTTGACAGCATAGAATTATGGGCTATTGAGGAAGCACTGGTCAACAGCAGAATAGATTCTAGATATAGGATATTATTACATAATATATATCAACACGCTGAAATGATAGTCACGATGGATAACGGATTGAAAACGAGGCCAATAAAAATCAACCGAGGAGTAAGACAGGGAGACACCATATCTCCAAAACTATTTACTGCCGCACTTGAAGACATCTTTAAATCACTAAATTGGGAAACGAAGGGACTATCGATAAACGGAAAGTATTTAAACCATCTAAGATATGCAGATGACGTGATACTAATAGCCGACAGCTGGAAAGAACTGAAGACGATTGTCGATGAGCTTCATACGGAATCCATAAAAAAAGGACTGAAAATGAATCTGAGTAAAACTAAGCTAATGTCGAATAAAGATGATCAACCGACGATAACCATCCAAGGAACAAAAGTGGAACATGTAGAAGAATACATATATCTGGGTCGGAATATCAAGGTAAACAAAGAAAACCAAACTACCGAAATAAGCAGACGAGTAAGAATGGGATGGGCCGCATTTGGAAAACTCTCATACATACTGAAAGATAAAAAGATACCCCAAAACCTTCGAACCAAAGTGTTCGATTCTTGTATCCTTTCCGTTCTCACTTACGGAGCTCAAACCTGGACATTCACAAAAAAGAACATGGACAAGATTCGAAAAACTAAGCGAGCCATGGAACGACAGATGCTTGGTATCTCACTAATAGATCGGCAAACGAACGAAGCAATCCGGAACAAAACAAAAATAAAGGACGCCGCGAAACAACCACCTAAATTAAAATGGATATGGGCTGGACACAACGAACGTCTCGAAGATGGTAGATGGAACAAAGAAGTCGGAAACTGGCGACCGTACGATGCGAAGAGACCAAGAGGAAGACCTCAAATGCGCTGGAGCGACGATATCAAAAGAGTCGCAGGACTAATGTGGAAACGCCTAGCACACAACAGGGATGAATGGCGAGAAATGGGAGAGGCCTTAATTCGACAATTCGGATAGAAAAAGGGCTATAAAAAAATTCACAATATTATTTTCGTATATTTTTACTTAGAAAAAATTTGATAAAACTTTATATTCCACATAGTTAAAAAATTCTATTTCACTTAGTTTTAAAGAAACAGATAGCGTACAAAGATACACTCGCACAAACTTTACTCTTTACTGCTGTACTGCAGTGCTAGTCATAGAGCAATAAACAATTAGTTATGTACTAGTCTAGTGATCTGAAAACTTGGGCAACTGTGATCCAAAAGTCCCGATAAAGACTCTAGAAATGAACAAACCAACGTGTTGGGACTCGTCAAATGATTAACGTTGATATAAATAATATCAATGTTAATCATTTTATGAATGTATCATTTCCTATTTCATCCATTTTGGCTATAAGCCTTCCTTTGCCTTGCCGATTGATCTTAATAGATCTAAAGTTAATGCTGTTGTGAAATATCTTATTACAAGAGAGGAAAACATCTATATCTTCTTCTATTGTATATCTATGCTTTCCAAAAGCTAAACATTATCTTAAAATATAGGAGCACTCAATATATTGTTATTTAAGTCAACTAGAAAATTTAAAGCTAAGTGGAATTAAACAATGAAGTAGAGATGGTACAGTACATACTTATTGTATCTATAATTATGACGATTTTTATTATTCATCAAATACCCATTTTGCGTGTTTTATGGGCTCTTAATTTTAATGCATCAATTGAAATTGTTTTAATATGAAGTTGTATACATGATTAAATACATCACATAACAAAAATTTAGAAAGATATCTGGTTGTTTTCCTTAATAAATTTTTACAATTCAGGACTTTTCTTGATCATTCTTTAATAAAAGTGGGGTTACTGTTATTATATGGTTTATGTCCATTCTATTTATTTGAACGTATAAAAAAGTAAAAATGTTAATTTTGAAAATGAATAAAATTATCAAATAATTCTATTGCTAATAATTATTTCAAGAAAAACAATTAATATTTATTAGGTATAAAATTGGGTTCATACTTCATAAAATAATTAAAATATATGCAAACAAAATAATGGAGGGGTTTCCAAAAATTTTCAAAAATTGTTGTATTTCAGATTTAGTCTTAAATGGAAAAGGTTTATATATTTTACACTTAAGTTAAAACAATGTTATAAGGCTAAGTTATCAATTATTTTGAAACAAGTAACTACGTAGTTATATACCTGGATTATATTTTATTTTAAAATTGCAGCTTTACTTGTTACTGGCGTGGCATGTTTACTGTAAGTACTATTTTTGTTCGAAGTAATCCATAATTTAAGTTTAAAATAAGTTTATTTTTTACGTTTCGATTTCCAAATTTTAAAACTGAACGATTTCTGAAGGAAATCGTTCTCAAAATACAAAATATTAATAAGTTGAATAAATTTTGTTTTTTGTTACCTGGTGAAAAATTCTTTTAATAATTTAATTTTATCTATATATATATATATATATATATATATATATATATATATATATATATATATATATATATATATATATACAGGGTGAGTCATGAGGAACTTTACATACTTCTACCATATGTAGAGTCCCTCAGGGAGCATATCATGTGGCCACTAAAAAATGTCAACTCCTCTTCTTTATTAATTAACAGGGTGATTTGTGTAATTGACCATTTATTTCAGTTTACTGTAGTGTTTATACGGCTCATTTGATTTTTTTAATTTTTGCATGATACAGTACACTACTATTAAGCATTCGACTGGTATTAGCTAAACTAAAAAATTCCAGGACTGGTTTTGGAAAAATTATTTTAGGGATTCGTATTAAATATTACACCCTGTATAAATTTTTTTTAAAATTCAATAAGTGATTTTCGAACTACATAAATAGCCAATGAAAACGACATATGCGACAATGTTGTCGCACTTTTATTAAATTTTTAGTGAACGATCAAATCTTACCAAAAATAGAACAACCATAATGAAGTATCAAATTATAAGGTATTAATTTAAACAAATGTTATAAATTTCAAACATTTTAATTAAAATCAGTTCCTACAACATAATCTAATACGTAGAAAATTAACATCTTTACTGTCACTTTGTATTATCTCTACGATAGAATCAATTGTTTTTCAATTTTAAATTTTTACTCATAGATCGTATTGGGGCATTATTTTCGATAAATAATAAATTAAATTGATTAAAAAGTCAAACCTCTTGTATGTGTTAGTTTTTGTTGATTGTAAATGATTATGATTTTATGTCAAATAATAATACATTGCATCAACTGTACTAAATAAAAATAAATCTAAAAAAGTTTAAAATGAAGGTTGGCGTTGACCGTTTGACCTTTCTTGATATTTTGTACCCATTGTCATTATTGTCATTATTAATTGTTATTTATGTGTACAAGAATACATATTTGTTCTGTCATATCTACGTTCAGTACATTGTGTTAGTTTTGGTAGAGCTTTTGTTACTTTCGTTCAAAATGCCACATCAGTTTTCGACCACAGAATATGCAGACATAATATTTGTTTATGGATTCTGTAATGGGAATGGTAGGGCTGCTAGTAGAGAATATCACAGGAGATTTCCTAATCGTCGAACTCCCAGTCATCCAACATTTGGGTCAGTTTTTAATTATTTGCGAGAAAATTACACTTTTCCTAGTGGAACAACAGAGCGACATGTAGATGAAGCGCAGGAAGATGACATTATGAACGCAGTTACTATGAACCCTACAATAAGCACTAGACAAGTTAGTCGAGAACTCAATGTTACTTAATCAAAAGTAAGTAGAGTCTTACAAAAAAATAATCTATACCCATATCACATTCAAATGGTTCAGCGACTACATGCTGGAGATGAGATCGATAGGTTGGAATTTTGTAGATGGATTAACAATAATCGACCAACGCTATACAGGACACTATTTACAGATGAAGCCCAATTTACCAGAGACGGGATAAATAATTCACGAAATTCACATGTGTGGGCAGAAGAAAATCCCCTTGCTATTCGAGAACGTCGTTCCCAGTTAAGGTTTTCGGTTAACGTGTGGATTGGTGTCATAAATAACCAATTAGTAGGTCCTCACTTTTTTGATGGTCCTTTAATATGGCAGGTCTATTTGAACTTTCTACAAAATATTTTGCCGAATTTGCTTGCCAACGCAAACGTTGCTATCCAAGAGATGTATTTTCAGCATGATGGGGCACCCCCACACTTTTTACTGACAGTGAGACAACATCTCAATAATGTTTATGGCAACAGGTGAATAGGACGAACAGGTCCTATTTCGTGGCCTTCAAGATCCCCTGATTTCAATCCCGTTGATTACCATATTTGGGGACGATTGAAGCAACTAGTTTACGCAGTGAATATTAATAACCGACAACAATTAATTGATAGAATTATACATTGTTGTAATACTATTAGAAACGATCCCCAGAGTATCCGTAATTCAATACGTCAATTAACAATTCGGCAACAAAAATGTGTACAGGCTGCAGGGTTCCATTTCAAAAATCTATTTTGAATTATTTTTATTTTGTTACCATTATTGTATCTTTTCCAGTTCTAATTTATGGGTTTATCATAACTATGGACATATTTTTAGTTTTTTTAATTGTTCTTCGTTATTGTTAGTAGTTACTGTTTTTTGTTGTGCAGTGACTCAGTTTATCATTTCAATTAAAATGTTTGAAATTTATAATATTTGTTTAAATTAATTACCTTATAATTTGATACTTCATTATGGTTGTTCTATTTTTGGTAAGATTTGATCGTTCACTAAAAATTTAATAAAAGTGCGACAACATTGTCGCATATGTCGTTTTTCCACTGGCTATTTATGTAGTTTGAAAATCACTTATTGCATTTTAAAAAAAATATATACAGGGTGTAATATTTAATACGAATCCCTAAATTAATTTTTCCAAAGCCAGTCCTGGAATTTTTTAGTTTAGCTAATACCAGTCGAATGCTTGATAGTAGTGTACTGTATCATGCAAAAATTAAAAAAATCAAATGAGCCGTATAAACACTACAGTAAAATGAAATAAATGGTCAATTACACAAATCACCCTGTTAATTAATAAAGAAGAGGAGTTGACATTTTTTAGTGGCCACATGATATTCTCCCTGACGGACTCTACATATGGTAGAAGTATGTAAAGTTCCTCATGACTCACTCTGTATAATATAAAATGAAATAGTGTTGATCACAGCTGTTAAAGTTAGAAGACAAACTTTGAGATTCTTTGGGAAAAACAGCTGAAAGAATAGGCTAAGTGTACTCTTTATTCCTTTATTTTTCCAATATTCCGTCGATAGTCATCGACATTATCGGGGATAAGAATTTGAGATTAGCGCCGTAATGAAAGCTGATCAATGTTATAAAAAATTGTATAAGTTTTCTTACAAAATTACAAAAAACATGTAGTGTAAATTCACAAAACTGGTATAACAACAAATAAAAAGTATCTTAATTCAGAACCTGAACCTTATGACATGTAATGTGGTTAATTTGTAGGTTTGAAAATACTAGAAGAGTGACATAAATTTACCAAAAACAAATTTAATTACATTTGGTTCTTGCTAATATATTTTTTGTATTCTTTTATTGCATTGTAATCTGATGATACAACAATGGATGAAAAGTAACTAATATATATATTTATTCAAAAATAATTCTTTTAGTCTATCTACATTACAGGGTTACCAGGTCCCAAAATCAGGTACCTGTCGTAAGGCTGATCTCCATGGCCCTTTGCCTGTGTCCAAGAACCTTAAACTGGGGCAGCGAAACTTCGTTGGAGACCCCCACCGAATTGGGACCTTCGTTCCACTTATACCGGATGTCTCGCATGGTGTAACCGACTGCAATCACAAGCCAGTGTGCCAAACTCGAGAATAGTATAATAACCAAAGGATTTTGTGTGTACTTTTTGTTATTTATTAGATAATGTGACGTACAATACTCTATTTTTTTTAATAAATTTAAACATCATTTATATTTCATAAGACCAGAAGTTTTTAGAAGAAGCTAAATAAATTTATAAAATTTATAAATTAGTCCAAAACAACTGCTTTTTTGCAAATATCTATGTAAATAATTTATCAATTTGAATTTAAAAAACGGGAAAATAAAGATATTCTTGATTTAAAAAAATGGTATAAATATTGTTTATGTAAAATATAAGAGAAAATCTTATAGACAGAATTATAGACAAAATTATTTAATTTAATTATTGTTTAAAAAAAAAACGCAAGGTAAAAATACGAGTACTTTTTCATCTATTCGTCATCTAGTTACCCCCACCTATATATTAAAAGCTTCAGAAATCTGCCAAAAATTTTTCGATCTTTTTTTTTAACCAGACTGGGCTAAACATAAATCCGCAATGAATATAAAGTGATCTTAAATATAAAAATTGGACAAGTTGAAGTATCTGGACAATACCGTCGGATTTCAATAGGAATTTCGTTCCTATTGAGTCACAAGAAATTGAGAAATTTAGAGTTAAAAAAAGGCGCGTTTTTCTGAAAATTGAATTTTTCGAACTTTCCGCACCTGTCTCAAGGTAAAATTTTTCATTTTCATGACCTGCCGTTATGCGTTTTTGTTGCTTATTGTAGTCAAGTTGCTTATTGTGATAATTTTTCGACTGTTCTAACAACCATTCAAATTTTGTGTCATGTGGAACAATTTCACCCAATCACGTCAACACTAGACTGATAATTGCATTCAGTGCAATTTTCAATCCCTATGACAACACTATCGAGTTTGACAACTTCATCCAAATAAATTTCAAAATGTCACGTTTCGGCAATAAGAATGTTTATAGTATAAATCCCCTAATCAAATAAAAAATTCCCAGAAATACAACCTACAGTCACAAATATATTTGGGGAATATTTATGGAATTTTGCTGCGGACGAGAATATGAGTTGAATGAACATAGAAGCTTAGAAGAATTGGCGTTGATACTAAAAGATTGGGCCGTCAATATGAGAAAGAAAAACGGGGACGAATTCAAAGAGGCAACGGTGAAGACAATGTGGAACGTTTCGTGCAAACTATTGCAAGAAAAGTACTAAAATGACTATAATATTATGATTGACCCGTTTAACAATATAGTGTTTAAACCAGCCCGAGATGTCCGCGATGCAATCAGGAAGAAACTACAAGCAGATCCATGTAAACGTAAGGCCAGTTCAGTTTCATTAAATTGGTCTGAAATTAACAAAATAATATTGCTTTGGGATGAAGATACCCCTGAAGGTCTTATGCGTAAATTTTACCATATTGCTGCTGTAGAATTAGCGTGGCGAGGAGGACAGGCAGTTGCTTGTCTGGTGGATTTTTTTTCAAATCGAGAAAAATAACGATGACACTCCAACAAATCGCATTGAATACAATCCGGTATTCAGTAAAACGTGCCAAGGTGGTTCTAAAAGCTGTGCAAGTAGTAAATGGTTGGTTATCAATAGTGAGAGACAAAGATGCCCTGTACGTCTTTTTCATAAACTGATATCAAAACGAGGCGACAATATTACCTCACCACGACTGTTCTTAAAACCAAATCGACACTGGAAAAATGAAAATGACAAATGGTACGATAATGTACCTATTGGAAGAAATACAATGAATGGATGGACTAAATCTTCTGCTAAAGCAATTGGCTTGAATGTAAAGGAGAAAAAGATAACAAATGACTCGAATAGATCAACTGCTGTTAGCGAATTAGCAAAAAGTGGTGTAGAAGAACAACAATTGCTAAAAATTACTGGTCATGGCAATCAGAATTCTATAAAACCATACTTGAATCTCGATCAAGAACACCACAACAAGATTATAAATATTATGCGTGGTAATAGATCGTCTATAGTAGAGAACAGCAACGAATCTAAATTTTAATAATTGTACTTTCACTAACTGTACTTTTAATAAATAAATGTTTTGTTATGTTGAGTTATGATTTTTTTTTTCGAAAAATTATCCGCCGAATATCCCTCGGACATTGATGAATGCCTCATAATTTCATGACAAATTTCTCAAGCTCGTTGCTTGGTAACAGCACTCAGCCTTCGGCTTCGTGCTGTTACCAAAGAACGAGCTTTCGATTGTCATGAAATTATCTCGTCTGTTATCAATGTCCTACTGATATTACTACTGAAAATTAACACACGTTCAAGTGACATGAAGGAGAAAATCACGGACATTTACTCAAAAAATTACATGTTTAGGTTATGAGAAACACCCATAGGGCACCGATAGCACTTACGACAAACTTTTTATTAACAGAATCAATACTTTATCGATTCGTAAAATGACAGACGGAGAAAGTTAAATAAAATCCAAAAGAAAATTCAATTTTCACGAAAAGATCCCTAGCAGACCACACATGTTTCACATGTTTTACGCCCTTTAATTTTACTTTCGTCGGAAATCTAACGGTCTATTAGTGCGCTTCTAAAGTACGCCCCATCTATTTTATGAACCCTTAAGCTTAAACTTAGAACTTTTTATAGAATAAACTGAGGCACCTGTGTATTATTTTTACGACTATCCGGAAGTATCCGGAAAAAAGAAAGCAGAATTATAATTTTACGCTATTTATTTTTATCACTTTTACTCATTTACTTATACAACCTCCATTTAAATCTAAACACTTAACTTAACGTCCAGGCACACCCGAAACTAGGTCAAGGCCATAATTTATGATAATGGTGTTCCAGGCCTGTAAAACTGACCGAATCAAACCTTCTTTATCTCGTGGCGCTACTCGTTCCACTTCAGTTTTCATCAGTCCCCATATGTTTTCAATGAGGCTAAGATCTGGAGATGTTGCTGGCCACGGAATTGTTGTCAATTCGTGTTCTTGCATCCAAGCTTGAGTATAAGCAGAAGTATGGCATCTTGCATTATTTTGCTGAAAACGCCACCCTCTGGATATAAAACATGAGCCGTTTCAAGAAGAAAACCATTAAAGATGTCACAATATTTCGCACTATCAACAGTACCATTACCTATACAGAGAGGTGTAGCACCAAGCTGAGATATTGCTCCCCAAACCATTATTTTAGTAAGAAGTTTGGAAATTTGGACAGTAAATTTTCGCTTAATAGGACTTTTAGATGATTTGCACAAAGCTGGAAACAACTTGTATCAGATATAAAGACATTATTAAAATTATCTTCTCGAAAAAGTTGACAAAAATCTATTCTTCGTTGCCTTTGCGGAGGTGTCATTGTAGGGATTTTTTTGGATTCCTTGATATGTAGCCTTGCTTTTTCAGTGACATGCTGACAGTTTCTGGGCACACTTTTATTCTTCGTTGATTTTCAAATTGAATTGGAAATTGTATCAAAAATATCACACAAGAACATAAGAAATGTGGAAAAGAGAATCGAATACAAAAGAATGAAAGCGATGGTTAGAAGAAAAATATGCAAAAAGAAAAATGAATCCTGGGAAAAAAAGTGCACCATGCTAAATACATACATTGGTGAAAGACAAAGTTCGGAAAGCTGGAAACTGTTAAAAAATTTGAGAAACAACATAAAAAGAGATTATCCAGTCCATATCACCGCAAACTTGGGAAGAATACTTTAAATATTTACTAACAGAGACAAGAGAGCCCTTCAAATAGATAGAGAACTATGGTCTACAAGACGTCAGGCTAATAGGATCACCAATCAGAATAAATGAGAGAGAAGTCGCAACCGTGTGGAGACATCTAAAGAATGGCAAAGCACCTGGCCCAGGAAATGTAGATCCGGAACTCATTAAACATGGACCCAAAATACTAATTCAACGGCTACAACAAGTTTTCCACTAATGCATAAATAAACATGAAACACCTGAGGAATACAAAGAATCGCATATGAGCACCATCCATAAAAAGGAAGATAAATCGAAACCTGAAAACTATAGAGTAATTGCAGTTACTAGTAGTATTAGCAGAATATATGAAAAATAATAAAAAATCGAATAGAAGAAGAATACCAAGATATGGAAGCCAAAGAATAGGTTGGTTTTCGTGCAGCTTGATCTACAATAGACCATGTCTTCTCTATTACTCAGATAATTGAAAAGAATGTTGCTCGTGGCCAAGAAGTCCACCTGACGTTCGTAGACCTTAGGAAAGCATATGATAGTGTCCCACTTGATAAATTATGGGAGGCACTGTGGAAAACAAATATAAATATAGAATTAATTAAAGCAGAAAAAACGTTGTTCTACCAACAAACAACAAGAATTAAATCAGGAAATCTGCTTCACCGGGATTCAAAGTGACTAAAGGACTAAGACAAGGATGCTGTATATCCCCAACGTTATTCAAAATATACCTCCAAACAGCACTCAACAAATGGAAGAAAAAATGTACGAATATGGGCATACCACTAATGGACTTAACTTTGTACACTCTGTTGCGAATGACCAGGTCATCATCGCACATTACTCTGAAGACCTTAGTTACATGATGCAGAAACTATTAGAAGAGTTTACAGAGTGGGGTTTGGAAGTGAATATGGGAAAAACTGTGTACATGAGTATCGGAGGGGATCAACATAACCTTCTCGTAGAGGAAAATCAAGAGATCAAAGTATGTAACGACTACAAATACCTAGGAGTAAGGATCACTCAGGACGAAAAACTAGAGGCCATTAAGCAACGAAATACGCAGGCAAGGAAAGGCATAGCCTTACTGAACAGCGCACTGTGGGATAAAAACATCTCTAAGGAAAACAAAGGAAGAATATACAGCAACATAATAAAAGGTATCACAACATATGGATGCGAAGTGTGGCCCCTAAAAGACAGAACAGAGAAAAAGCTTAGAGGAACAGAAATGGACTTCTGGCGCCGCTCGGCGGGAATCTCCAGACGCGACAGAATAACAAACGAGAGAGTCCGAGAAATCATGGGGGTTACACATAATATTGTTGATGACACCAAAACGACTTAATTCAGATGGTACGGACACGTAAGAAGAATGTCGGATACTAGAATACCAAGACAAATTCTTGAATGGCAACCAAGAGGTAGGCGGAGACAAGGAAGGCCTAGAAGAAGTTGGAGAGAAGGAGTTGATGAAGAAATCAGGGAAAGAGAACTGGAGGACGATCTATGGAACGATAGAATGAGATGGAGATTGAAAATCGAAAGATGTCAAACAACATATATATGATTTCCAAATCTGTTCGCGAATTTTTTAAACCCTAGGCACGGATTTTGTCGTCCTAAAGCCACTAAAGCATTTAAATTGTTTCCGCGAATCTTACGCGGTCTACCCGAAACTGGTCTATGTCTCATATCTACTACTACTAAGGATTTTCACAGTTTTCACTGTCTTCCTTCACTCAACCGTTTTCTCCAATTTTCCCTGTCATTCCAGTCTCCATCTCGCAGGGTTCTTTTCTCCATAGCCTCGTCGATTTCATCTCTGAATGACCTTCGGGGTCTTCCTCTCTTTCTTCTTCCAATCGGGCTCCATTCTGTGATTTTGTTTATCCTGCGTCCTCTGTCCGCTCTTCTGACGTGGCCGTACCAGGATAGTCTCTTCTCCTCTATATAGTCGATTATGTCTGATTGCACTCCCATTCTCCGCTTAATCTCTGCGTTTTCAATTCTGTCTCTTTTTGTAAGTCTACAGCTTCTCCTCAGGAACTCTATTTCTACTGCTCTTATTCTACCTCTATTTCTCTTGTTTATTGTCCAGTTTTCGGACCCACATGTCAGGATACTTCTTGTCAGGGTATTATATATTCTCTTTTTTGTCTTTATCGTAATGTTCTTATCCCACAACACTGAGTTTAGTTGTCTTATACAGTTTCTTGTTTGTCTCAGTCTGTTGTTTATATCTTCTTCTGTTGTTCCCTGGTTCGATATTATGGTTTCTAAATACTTGAATTTATCTGTTCCATTTACTTGTCTTCCCTCGTCTATCTCTAGGTTTCTCATATCCTTCTTTTCTGTTGTTAGGTATTCGGTTTTCTCTAAGTTTATTTCCATTCCGTTGTTTTTATATTCTTCTTCTAGTTTTCTGAGCATAAAGCTGAGATCTTCTTCATCTTGTGCGATGACTACTTGATCGTCGGCAAAACTTAAGGTGTATAGGTATTCGTCTCTTACTGATATGCCCATTCCTTTGCACTTTCTCCTCCATGGTTTGAGTGTCTTTTCCAAGAATATTTTAAACAGAGTAGGGGACGTAGCACTTGGGGCCTTGTAGAAGTCCTTTTGTCGTCTTAAATGGATTGTAGGCTTTATTTCCACATTTAATAGCTACTTTGTTTTCTTTGTATAGTGCTTTAACTGCTTTTATTAGTGTTTGTCGGATTCCGAGATCATTCATTGCTTCCATTCTATGCCATTTTTTTATCCTCTTTATTGTCTATTAAGAGGTAAATTTATTTACCTAATTTACTATTAACAATATTATAATGTGTGATATACCATTTGAAATATCTCCTTGTTTTAAAAATAAAGCGAAAATCAACATAAACAATTTTAAATATTTTTTTTAACTATAATAAAGTTTTTAAAGTTTATTTAAAAATCTTGAGTATACCTTATTACTGAAAATTTAAAAATTAATCACATTCGATTTTATAAAATTTTGGAAATTTATTTATTACAGAACCATAAAATTCTGAACAATGATAAAGTGTAATAAAAACAATTCCGTTTATTATCTAGCTATGAAATCCAAACATTATACGTTTGTATTACACACCAATTTTCCTTGACCATTAAATTTCACAACCTTATAAAACTAATTTCTTATTGTACGTCACATTATTATATGAGAAATCCTTTGTGTAAAGTTTACTATCCTTGTGCCAAACGCGTTGGATACAAGCAGGGAAAACAACACACAGCAGCCGATTGTTTTTTGTTTTTAGCAAAATGAGAGGTAGCGTAAACAAATAAGGGATAAGCGAGATGTAGGGGAGAATACAGCACTATACCCATTGTTGTCTGTTTTGATGAGACGTTGAACTCATATAATCTTTATAAATACGTAATATGGCGTCTTAAAACAATATACAAGAATACATAATACAAGTTAATTTAAAGAAGCTTAAATTAAATAGTTACTAAATATAAGTATCTCTATGTATATATATTTAGTATGAGTGTATAGCCCCCCTCTGTTAAAGCAACTTAACATAGTAAAATAACAATATTTTACATCTTTCAATAGTTCTTTCTTTTCTTTATAGATGAAATATGTGTTAAGCAGTGCTTTGTTAGACTGAGAGTATCCTGTGGTATTGGATACCTTCTGGTTATAATTTTTAATGATTTATCTATGGGAACATTCGTAAAAAGCGAGACCACAACAAAGCTGACTAATAAATTTCTTTTAAATATACGAATCTCTGCCCCAAAAATGCCACTTGATCACTTGCGATCACTCTCCTGCCGTCAAGTCAGTACAAGCCCAGATAGTAGTTCGGCAATGAATTACAACATTTTTTTAAACCCTCCAGATAGACGGCGAAATTGATATCATCCACCCAAGAGACACCAGAAGCGACGAGATATTTAAACTCCTAAAAAAATCAAGGTAAAGCAGACCCAAGGAAAAACTGCAGGATAAGACAGATGAGGATATCACCCCAAAAATGACGTCAACTAAGAGACAAAGAGTACGCCAGAGCAGTGAGAATAAACAGTCCGAACTGGCGAACTTAAAAAAGCTGCTTCAAGAAAAGATCGAGGAAATTACAAAACCAAGACAAAAAGTCTCAGAACTACAAGAGACAGCGCTAAAATCACAGGAGAAAATAATAGGACACATGAACAACAAATTTGATAAATTAAAGGCTCTGACAAAGATCAAGAATGTGGAAAACTAAACAAAGCCAAAGCTGAACCCAAAGCGAAAAAACCCAAAAAAGCGACAGAAAAATGCACTCCCATCGAGAAGACCAAGGAGGAGATGACTAAGAAATCAAAACTCAAGGAAGATTTCCCGACCTTACCAAGCAGAATACCCGAATTACATAAAGAGAATACCGGTAAGAACCCTAGTATTTCTAAAAAATATAGTAAACGCGATGCTAAGATACAGGCACTTCCCAAATCGATGTAAGAAGGCCCATGCCATAATGATATCAAAACCAGGAAAGGACAGCACGTTTTCACAAAACTACAGGCCGATAAGCTTACTGCCAGCAATCAGCAAAATAGTAAAAAGAGTCATACTCAACAGACTCCAAGTTGAAACAAACAGGCTAGGAATAATAACTAAAGCACAATTTGGATTTAGATCAGAGTACTTTAGCGAGCTACAAGTATTCAGACTAACAGTATATAGCAGCTAGATTCATCGATAAACTAAAGGGCTAATCTACAAAATGGGAGGATAGGGATACAGTGGGTTAATGGCGAGACTAATGTCATCGTATTTGAGCAACCGGAGATTCAGAGTTCGAATAGGACAAGTCCTGTCCGACCTTGGAACCCCGGAGGCTGGAGTTCCACAGGAAACCGTCCTGTCTCCACTACTGTATACAATATTCATCGCCGATATTCTAAGAACACCTGGAACCTTACTCATCTTTTATGGCGATGACACACCGATAGCGGCCAAACATAGAAAAATTGCAGTAAATAATTGCAATAAAGTAAGTATTTTACTATCAACTCGTTTTAACCTTTTTCTTATTGCTTAAAACGTTCTAAACGTTTGGCATTTCTTTCCTCAGGTAGCTAAGCTTCCTCCGTGGATGTGTTAGTTGCTGCTCTGGAAATCTCAGAGTTTTCTAACATTATTGCCACAAATTGGTCGCATTGCTCCTGTAGTGATCCTTTCCCAAGTTAATATGCTCCCTTTTAACTTGACTGCGTCTTACTGAAGACGACCAATAGTCAGAAATACGTATATACGGTTGCCTGTCATCTTATACAAATATTTTATTCTATTTTTCTGACTGCAACCTCAAAATAAAACTGTATTTTACATAACGTGTCAGTCAATAATACCTAACTACTTCATATATATATATATATATATATATATATATATATATATATATATATATATAGAGAGACAGAGAGAGAGAGAGAGAGAGAGGGAGATATAGAGAGAGAGGAAGAGTACAGTAAGAGAGTACGACTGTCAATTTTAACACTATGAGGACCTATAATAGCAATTTACATCACAGGTCACTCCTTAATTTTACATAATTAATAATAATGTCTTTCCCTCGTACTAATTGTTAATATTACCTTCAATTTAATATTAACATTAATATTCAAGCAAACCACTCAGCGCTGACATCTGTCTGTCTACTAATTTCCTATGTTTAAGTAGATATATATATATATATATATATATATATATATATATATATATATATATATATATATATATATATATATATATATATATATATATATATCTGCACTTATGTTACTCAAAGTTAAAATCAAACTTTCGTTTCATTTGTACATGTGAAATGTACATGTTTTTCTTTAAATTGCCATTTAAACTTTACTTACTTTTTCTTCAGAATTCTGCTACCTTAGTTTTATCTTTTATTTTTTTACTTGTATTCTTTACCTGTAAAAAGTTTTTTTTCAATTTTTTTTTCAGTTTTTTGAATTTTCAAAAGATTTTAAATAATTTTTTAAAGCCGCGTTGAAAAAGTTTGAAGGTATTGTGTGTCCTATTTATTCTCCCGATTTATCAGCATATCTTATATTCTTTGGTATATTTTAATTAGTATCGGAGCATTTAAATTTAGAACTCCACATGTTGGAATGTTATTGGCATTTTACCGTCACGCTTGTCAGTTAAATTTGGCAAGTTTCAAATTTTTTATATATTGGATCAGAATAATAGCGAATTACCAAAAAACTTTTATCTATTTCATACTCTTGTATTTTTTTATATTTACTATAACCCAAATATTATTTTTTTAAAATTACTTAAATTTAAGTCTCATATAAAATAATATTTAACTTAAATATGCTAAAAGAAAACATTTCCAAAACTTCGTATCTATCATTTTACGCTTTACTTCTATACTATTGGAGCTGGTACTCTATTATAAATTTTACACCCCAAAATTGGTTTCTTCTTTTTACATAAAATAAATAATTGATTTTGATTGTGAGTTCTTGTCACAAATTTTTGTAACAGTTAAAAACGATAACGTTAAGAAAACTAAAAGGTACGAATAAATACATTCAATAACCGTTTAAAACGAGTCGCTTGTGACTGAAATTAAAATTAATTCTATGGCTGCAATAGAGTATGTTCCAATAAAAGTCTACAATACCTAAAAGACAATAAATCATAATATGTTTGGACTAAACTTAAGTTAAATAGCAGTTTTTCAAGCGTCGTAGATCCATTGAAAACATTGAAATCCATAGAAAACATTGTTGTGATAATTTACATCAAATTTAACTAAAATGGGTTCCGAAATTTAGTCTAGTCTAGTCAATTTTATTTAAGAAAAGGAATTTTGTACACCCTATATAATAAACTTAAATTTTATTTTAAAAAATATAAAATTTTTGTTTGTTTCTTTAAATCGCAAATCACTGTTTCAAATTTAATGCCTTAATGTTTTTTGAATAAAAAAAAAAGAAAGTTGAAAATGTTGTAGACAGAAGTGGTTGTAACAGACTGATGTTGTAACAGAAGAAATAATTAACGAGTTCAAAGTCATCACCAAAACTTTAACTTTACTGTTTAAGAGTTAAATGTCACCTTAGTGAAATGCAAATATTTTACATTAAGAACAATTTTTTTTTATTGTTGATTAATGTTATTATAAATCCTGCTTTAATTTTCGTACTAATATAAATCACAACGTATTTAAATTAATTTTAATGAAGTTTTGCTTCAATATCTTACATTTAATGATCTTTTTGGATATACAAAATGAAAATAAAAAATTACTGCTCATAAAAAAATAGTTATTAATCATAACATAAATTATATACAAAAATATGCTACAATATGCTTTTTTCGTTTGATTTGAAGTATCTTAAGAATATAATATTAATACGCTAATCTTACAGAATCCTGCTGTAAAGATTAAATTAATTAATTGTCTCAAATGACAATATTAAAGAACAGGCACAGAAAATATAATCATTTATTAACTACTTCCTAACTTTAAAATTGGTAAAGCTTGCGTAAAGGAGGGACTCTGAACTAAGTAGGGGTTCTTCAGTACTCTGCACAAGACAGACTGGGCGGGGGAGTCATCAACCCTGACACGGCTCCACTCAATGGCTTATAGGGAAGTTCCTGTAGATATGCAGGACAGGTACGAATGAGGCTTAACCAAATAAGTACCCGTGGATCAACTGAGGACATTACACAGGTCAGCAGCTGTATCATTAGTGGCCCGTGGTTGAGGAATAAAATTCCTGACAGATGCGGTGCCACAAAGCCGCAGGCAGTAATTAAGTTGATTTAACCGGCTGTGATACTGCAAAAAGTCAACAAACCGTCTGGCAGGCGTGGTGTTTTAATGCCAATATACCCCTAAAACCGCTATGTCAGATTTTAAAACAAATACCGATTTACTCTAAAATCCAAAAACCCCATAACCATAACTGAAATCAATAAAACAATAAAATTAAATGGGATATCATAGGTATCAGCAAAGTTAGAGAGAGAGGTGAAACTTTAAAAACACTGAAACAAGGGCATATATATATTCTATCAGATTGGCTCTGAAACTATATCAGTTGGAGGTATCGGTTTCTTTGTCTATAAAAACTACGAGAACAAGATAATAAAAATCCAAAGTATATCATCTAGGGTGGTATATCATTCAAAAGTTGAACAGTAGATAACAATTTAAAATTATCCAAGTATACGCTCCCACAACAGGCCATACAGACAAAGAAATCGAAATGTTTTATGACGATATATCTACTGCGCTTCCTGACTCTCTTATTCAATTTACAATTTTATGCGGCGATTTCAACGCAAAAATAGGTTGTAAAAGAAACAGAGCTAGAAACATCTTTGGGAAAATTCGGTTCCCCAGGAAGAAATAACCGAGCAGAAACGCTACTAAGATTCCTACTCTAGAATAATTTATTCAACATTAACAGCTTCTTTCACAATAAGGTGCACAGAAGATAAACCCATGAACGTCCAAACGGTAGAACAAGGAACGAAATAGACATATTTATAAATCATAAGTGACAAAAAAAACTTAAAGATGTAACAGTACTCAACAAGTTTACCACAAGCAGTGACCACAGAATGATACGAGCGAAAGTCCAAATCAACATAAAAAGAAAAAAGAACATAATTATTAAAAATAAATCTCATGGTATCTGGACACCCTCATTAGATATCAACCAATATCAGGCACATATCAATAATAAGCTAATACTGCATGAAACCTCCGAGAATGATCTTAATGACTTTAATATTAATTGCATCATAAATACCTTGCACGAAAGTCACCGAGTGCACTGTCCTAAAAGAAAATCAGATAGTAAAGTAAGTTCATATACTGAAACGCTGCTGGAAAAGAAGAAGATAAATGAAAAGCGTTTGGAATGCAAACAGCCACACTTTAAGAGAAATAAATAAATCTGTTACGAAGGTAATCAGGAGAGATTTAGGGAAATTTAAAACCGATAATAATAAACGTACTATAGGAAAATAACAGCCTACATAGATAAGTAGCTTTCTATGTTTCTATGTAGAGTAAAAGTTCTACATAGAAAGCTAACGAATGAGAAATGAAAAATTCATAAATTAAGAAACAGGCAAAATAAAATAATACCACGTAGAGAAGAGTTAATACAGGTCGTCGAAGAGTTTTACCAAAAATTATATGAAAGTAGACAAGAAGATCAAACAGGAATACAAAAATTTCATAAAAGATTATAAATCAAGATTCCGAATTAATGCCAGAGATGAAAGTAGATGAGATTCGACAAGCGTTAAGAAAAATGAAAAATAATAAAGCCCCAGGAGATGATGGAATTGTAATAGAAGCTATCGTAAATGGAGAAGATATGCCATTGAATAAATTAAGGAAACTGTTTAATCTAGCAAAAAAAGGTGCCCAAAGAATGGAACAATGCTATAACCATCCTTTTGCATAATAACGGTCCTAGAAAATTATAGATCGATTAGCCTGTTGAACCACATATACAAGCTCTTTACTATATTAGTGACGTTAAGATTGGAGAAAAAATTATATTTGTACCAACCGAGAGAGCAGGCAGGATTCCGATCAAATTATGGTACCAATGATCACCTTCATATAGTAAACACACTCATTAAAAAATCTACAGAATACAACAAACCTCTTATCCTTACTTTCATAGATTTTCATAAAGCGTTCGACACGATCGAAATAGACAGTCTTATAGAAGCCATGAATAACAGCAGGATTGACCATAGGTATAGTGAACTTATTTAGAATATTTACAAAAATGCCACTATGACTGTTGATACACGATAAAACTCGACCAATAAAACTAAACGTGGAATAAGGCAAGGAAGTACATTGTCACCGAAATTATTCATAGCGGCATTAGAGTATGCCTTTAAGATGGTCAATTGGAACCACAGAGGAGTAACAATGGAAGGCTTCAATCATCTCCTTTTCTTAGAGGTCATTGTCCTTATCACAGATAATTTAAGAGCCACAGATATGTTAAATGAATTGGACTTGTATGTTCGAAGGTGGGCCGCAGAATGAACTTAACAAAATTCCGTATTATTAGGAGAGCCACATAACCTTCTTAAGCCAAAATACGAACCAACTATCATCTCAAAGTTCTCAAATAGAGCATTTTATGGATTGCAACAATGAAGAGACAGTAAAAACAACCGATGAACAACAACGGAATGGCAAACAGATTTAACTCAGAACACAAGACAAAGTCTTAAAAATTTAACTTAACAAAGATACCTTGTAAACCAAAAAAACAAGCAACAAAAGTAATGAAAGAGACAACAAACCCGCACCAATATTTATTACCAATATAGTAAATGATATTGAGTTTACAAACGTAATAAGCTCTGTTGCTAAAGATGGCTATTTTATACAATAATTCTTCTTTTTTCAAGTGTGTTCTACTCTATTTAGGTTGGCTATCATAATTGTTTGCAAACTCTTCTCTGTCTTCAGCTGTTCTTATTTGACGTTACTAAAATTTAGCCCTGCTCATTGTCGGATGTTTCTTAGCCACTATACTCTTTTTTTTCCTAGTCCTTTCTTTCCCTTGATCTTTTATTTCACTATTAGCATTGTTTAAACAATGCTTTTCGTTAAAAATATTGGTCCTTAATATTTCTCTGTATATGATTTAGGTAACAAGGCTACATATTTTTCACTATATTGAAAAGTTTTCGTTCCTTGCCTATTATATGCAGCACTTCTTCGTTTGAGGTATGTTATGTCCAGAAAATCTTAAGGATTTTCCGGTAGATCCACATTTAAAAGACCTCCAATTTATTAACGGTTGATGTTTTAAAGATCCACATCTTTTCACTACATAAAGACAAGTCCATAAGACAGAAAATTTTGATCAACGTAGTCGAATTTCGAGTTTAATTCGAGAAACACACAGCAATAATTGAATATACAAGTAATCTTTCTAAAGTTTCACTGTACGAAAAAAGCAACACTATTATATAATTAACAAAGAAAAAAATTGAATTCTATACTGATTAATCTAAGCAACAGGGTAGTTAGAGAATGGTCCTGAAAAATGTGCACTATTCCATTGATATACCATTGATAAACATTATACAAAAAATGCTTATATTAAAGAACATGGTCATAAAATTTAGAAAATTTGAAACACCAAACACAGAGAAAAAAAACATTATCAATATTCTAAATTTACTTCGAACCTAATATACAAAATAAGGATATTTATTACATCAATAAAATACAAATTTTAAATACAATTAAATAAAGAAAATTGGAATATCTCGAACATATTACACGTGGAGAGAAATACATCTTGCTCCAACTGATTATGCAGGGAAAGATCAAAGGAAAGAGAAGCGTAGAAAGCATCCGAATAACTATGATAATTGCGGAGATAGCACTTGAAGAAGAAGAGAAAGTATTGCAAAACATGATAGTCCAGTTTAAAGCTCCACACTTCAAACTTAACCTACCACAATGTATCAGATGCCAACTTTATGGTTTCACAAAATTCTTTTGTAACAGACTTCCTGGATGGGTCAAATGTGACAAGGTTCATCTTTTTAAGGGTTGCATAAAAAATAGGTAAACCCTAGCATTTTGCGCAATATGTAAAGAAAGTCATCCCTGTAAACTGCAAGGGGTGCAAAGTCTACAAGAAACTTCTAGAATTTCCAGATATAAGAGAAAAACTAAAAATATGACAAGCAAATTTACCATTCAAATGGGTAACTCAGATAATCCCAGCACTTCAACAATTCACAATACAAAACATCCAGATTCAAAGTACGCAGATTCAGCCAAATAACGATGTTGACATATACACAATTATAAATAAACAAGAAAACATTATTACTAGATTAGCAGATATGTAAGACGATTATAAATCAAGCTATCTAGCGGTACTCGAATCCATAACCATTTAAATGGCAACTGTACTTAAACTGGCAATATAGAATGCCAACGGTATAGCTTAACACAGCAAAGAGTTAAAAACTTTTGAATTGTAAATAAAATTAATATAATGCTCATTGCAGAAAAGCAGTTTACAGGAAGAAGTTATTGAATATTGCAAAATTATAAATTATATAACACAAATCATCCTGATGATACTGTACACGGAGGTATTGCCATAATTATCAAAAGCAGTATACAACACTACAAAATACAGTTAACTACAGTACTACACCTGTAGGCTACAAAGTAACTAAAGACTGGCTTGGGCCAATTACTGTCGTCCCAAGCACACAATAAAAACAAATCAATTTTCTGAATTTTTTAAATCACTTAGATCAAGATTCCTATATGATATAAACAGTCAACATAAATATTATTGTATAAGATCTACGTTCTAGGTAAAATTAATTTTTTACTTGTTAGTAATCAAACAAACAATCTTTCAACAACCTACAACAGAGTTACCGGATGTACTTATCAAACTAAAATACAAAGAAAACCGAATAAGTGCGGTGGAAAACCTTTTCCACCGCACGCAAACTGTCTTCAAATTAAAAAGCTTAGTGTTTGCAAACGAGAGAGCTTCTAATCAATATCTGTTGTTGAACTTCATTTTTAATAATTTTTTTTTAATATCTACATTACAATATTGATGCCGTTTTCTGTATTTATTTTTTGTTATTAAATACACTTGTTAAACAATTATCTTTACATAAACATCGTTTAAAATCATATAAAGTGAGACTGATATAGTTTTTTATACATTATTTATAGGTAAAATATTGAAGCAAATACTACGTTTATAGATATAATGTTGATTGAGCTAAAGTATTTTTACAACATTATTTTCATATTTTTCTATACTGACTTTTTGGTACCACGTAATTGAAATTTAAAAAAAATATATTAATACCAATAAATATACGTTTTATAAAAATCTGCATCACATGAAAATATTGATATTAAGCCGCTTTTACACGATGACAATTGGCGAGACAATTGGCCCAAAATTCAGTTGTTTCCGGGAGTAGACTGAGGACAATGAGCTGCGCCCATTGAGCCCCCCCCCACTACTTGAAATCTCAATTGTCGTTACAATTGGCGCTGTGTGAACGGTGTAGGCCAGTAGTGCTGTCTTGTTTTTTGCCAGTTCCCTCACCGGACACAACATATGACGAGCAGTCGGCCATGTTTTAGCTGTCTACTGCCATGGCAATAGTTGGCCCCGTATAAACATCTTCTCGTTCAACTAGACTGGCCTCCGACAATCCGCAACCACGTGATGACAATTGTTTAATAATAATTGTTTCGCCAATTGTCATCGTGTAAACGCGGCTTAAAATAGATAATCCGAAACATTGGTTACTATATTAAAATTTTAATAATAGGTTCCAAACCAGTGACTTCACGAATAAAGTAACTTTAAACAGTTTCCCGTTCTTGTCATAAAAAATATTATCTACACGTTATAATAAAAAAAAACAAAAACTAAAACATTTTTAAAAATAATATTTTTATATAAAAAATATTATCTTGAAAAATTTTAGAGCAGTTTTATCTTAAAAAATACTTTAGAATCTCAAAACACTTTTCTTATAACCTTGTAATCATTTACTGAGTCCAAGTGAATAGGTGACATCAAAATGGCTATTTACTTACTTTTCAAACCTGGAATTTAAAACACATTTATATCTTTTTTTATAAGTTACCTGTACTTAAGCTAATAATGGTTTGCCTCTGCCGGTGGCCCAGCACCCGGAACTGCGGCAGCTCCACCTCGTTGCTAATTCCAACACTCTTTAATCCCGAGTTCCATTTATACCGGATGTCCCTCATTGTATAACCGACTACCGCGGCCGCCAAAACAGATAAAGCAAGTCATTCGACGCAACTCGAATGAGTAGCCTAGTGTTCAACAGTCTTAGAAAAACCTATAGTATATACAAGATTATTGTATACTTTTGTTCTTGTAGAAAACTAGTTAACAAAAATGCCAGTTGCTGGTAACATAAAAGTATATGCTTATAAAAGAAAGCGAACAGCGTACACGTTAACATATGTATTAAGATTTACACATATCAGTTATGAAACGGATTCAGATCAAAATTTAAAACCACAGCTCTACCGTAGCTTAATAAAAATTATACGAAACTGAAAAACAGAAAGGATTAGACATTTTTTGCCTTTTTAATTATATTTTTTTTACCATCTCTCAAGATAAGTGAAAATAGTAAGTGAGTAAAAAACTAAGAGTGTTAAGATAAAAGAAATAATAACTGGAAAATAATTCGGAAAAACGAATATTCCAAAATAAAACAAACTAAAATTAAGATTATAATAATCTCAAAAACAAAATCAATTAGAAAAGGAAATCACTAACAAAATTAATAAAATCTGTTTTTTTTAAGTAAAAGGAGTAGAAAATAGAGAAAGTAAGAGTTAATAGAAGATAGTCGATAACATGAGTAGCATCTATTATCTTGAACAAGAGCGGTCTATATTATTGATGAATGATAATTTAACATAGTTTTCTTCTGGTTTGTTCTTCAAATAAAATCCAAAATATTACTGAAAACGTTAGAATAAAGACACTTCGTAGAATAGCTAGAAAGTCACTCCTAGACTAACAAGATAAAACATATAGGTGCATAAAATCAAGAAAAAAGAAGAAGAAAAGGAAGATCATTAACGAAACAAAATTGTATTGTAAGTTACCGATTTAAATTATATTTCACAAAACTGATACCGTTTGCCGACATTATCCATAAAACAATTATTAAAATAAATGTTTTGGTTATCCCAGTGATGGCTATATTTAACTGTAATGGATATATTATTACAAAGCATTCGACAGGATTTAATGGCAGTACTTATGACAGATAGCAACCTCCCAATCGGAGGTTGGATATCATCATCACTATCTTTACTCTATCTACTACTGATCTGAAGAATTTTATAGAACTGCATTTAAACCAGTCCCTTAAATTCTTTAACCATGACACTCTCCTTCTCCATATACTCCTTCATCCTCTTATCTTTCCCTGTACTATCAGCCTTAGCAGTTCATATCGCTGTCCCCTCATTACGTGTTCCAGATATTGTAACTTTCTTATTTTTATTGTGTTTATTATTTCGCATTCTTTGTCCATTTCTCGCAATACCTCCGTGTTAGTTTCTTCTGTGTCCATGCTATTCTAAGCATCCTCCTGTAACACCACATTTCAAAGGACTGTAACTTATTTATGTGTTCTTGCTTTAATGTCCAGCTTTCAAGTCCATATTACAGTATCGAAAACACGTAGCATCTCAGTGCTTTTACTCTCAGTTCTAATCTAAGGTCTTTGTTGCAGAGAATTGTTTTCATTTTTACAAACGCATTTCTTGATATTTCTATATTGGCTCTTATTTCGGTTGTTTGATCATTTTTGTCTAAAATCCATTTTCCTAGGTATTTGTATTTATCAACCCTTTCTATCGGTACATTTCCCAAATGTATGTTAGTCGGTATATTTGTTTTCTTTGTTATTATCATGTATTTGGTCTTTTTAATATTCATTTTTAGTCCATATTTTTCACAGAAACTGTTTTGTTTAGCAGTAATTGGAGTTGTTCAGCAGAGCTTGCCATAATCACGGTGTCATCTGCATATCTTATGTTGTTAATAGATCTTCCGTTAATTCTTATTCCTTCACTTTGAGATAGTAATGCTTCTTTACAAATGGCTTTACTATATATATTAAATAGTAATGGGGACATAATATTTATATCCCTGCCTAACTCCTCTCCGGATTTCAATTTCTGGACTGGGTTCGTTATCTATTACGATTTGTGCTCTTTGATTCCAGTATAGGTTTGTTATTATTCGTAAGTCCCTATGGTCTATGGTTTTTGTCTTTAGAATTTGGACTAATTTTTCATAAAAAATCAATATAAATTTTTCAAAATCAATGTAACAAACATGTACATCAACATTCATATCCATGCATCTCTGAGCTAACACATTAAAAGCAAATAACGCTTCTCTGGTTCTTAGTCCGTTTCTGAACCCAAACTGATCATCTATTCCTTCTTCCAGTTTTTTATTTATACGATCATGTATTATTTTCAGGAATAATTTGAGAATGTGACTTATTAGTGATATTATTCTGTATTCACTGCAATATTTAGCGTTTGTATTTTTAGGGATAGCACAAAAGGTGGAGAGTAACCACTGTTTCGGTATGTGTCCTGTTTTGTATACTGAGTTAAATAAGTCTACTATAATGTCTAAGGTTTCATCATTTATGCATTGTAAGGTTTCTATAGGGATTTGGTCTGGACCTACTGCTTCACGATTTTTGCTGTTTTTTAATGCCATTTTAATTTCCTCTTTTAATATCTTTAAAACCATATCCTCTTCTACTTTTATCTCCATCTGTTCTGTTCTATTGTCTTTGAACAGTTCATTGATGTATCCTGTCCATCTTTTTAATTTGTTGTTAGTATTCAACACAAGTTTCCCATTTGCATCTTTCAGTATTCCCGGTTTTCTTGTTCTATTGTTGTGAATTAATTCTTAATTTTTTTTTATGTGTGTTAAAACTATCATGTCTTTTCCTGTGTTCTTCTATTTCTGCGCATTGTTCTTTTAACCGTTGTTCTTTCGCTTTCTTAATTCTGTATTTTATTTGTTTATCCACTTTTTTGTACATCTGATTATCTTTGTTTTTATATTGACGTCTTTCTTCCATTAAATCTAAAAATTCTTCCGTCATCCATTGCTTCATTTTATATCTGGTTGGATTAGAATTTCTTTTTGACTTTTATCTTTTACTGTCTTTACAACTATGTAATATATATTGGGAGCATATTATAAGAAAAGCGCTTGTAAGATGGAAAAAATGCATCTCAATAAATGGCCGAAAAATAAACAACCTACATTTTGCAGATAACACAGTGCTTCTTCGTTAAGAAAACTTAATTGATCTCATACGACTGGTTGAAAATAAAAGTAAAATATTTGGTCTGCAGTTAAACATATCAAAGACAAAGATAATGATAGTAGATAGACCACATAACAATCATTTATACATAACTACGATTGATCAGTTTGGGGTTGTAAACTCATATTTATATCTGGGATCACTGATCACTAATACAGGGTCACTACAGGAAGAAATAAAACGTAGATGTGATCTAACACAAATGAAGTTGATCAACTGATATATTCTGTTGGAGAAAAATTCGAATACGAAGAATACAAATTCCGTAGACTAACCACAGAACAAATATTTAAATGAGCTAAAAGTCAGTAAACGGCTATCCATCGAAGTCCATCCACAATAATTAAAATAATTTGAATATGTTATGAGAGCAGATACAGAAAATATGGAGAGACTTATTATCCAAGCAACGGTAGAAGGCCAAAGATGAAATTACATGAATATGCAAAAGATCAGAGCCAGAGATCTTTGGAGGTGGATACACGACATTAGGATGACCACTACACTCCCTCCGGCGGATCAGGATTAAAGAGAGAGAATAGATACCACCCTGATCAAAAATTGATAGCCGATGCTTTTTATACGCTACTTCTTTCTTGTTTTTTTTAACTTTTCAGTTAATAAAAACCTGAATTTAAAATATAATATAGTAAAACTTTTAGCCACTTTACTACTGTTGATCCAATAAAATTTAGTTAATGTAAAATAAAATTGAGTAAGTAAGCTGCAAACTTCTCAGTTTAGAACTAGGACAAAGAATGGTTAAGTGCTATGTTTGGTCCGTACTTTTGTATAGTGCAGAAGTGTGGACGCTAAAAGTATCGATCATAAACAAAATTCGTGAATGGACACAGATATCAAATGCAGGAGAATTATTCCATATTGCAGAAGATCGAGAAGCCTTCGCAATGGTGATCGCCAACGTCGGATAATTCTGATATAGCACGCGAAGAAGAAGAAGAAGTAAGCTGCCTTTAAGACGATTAGAGACTGTGTAACTTGAACAGCTATTGGGTTGAATACAGGAAGGTTTGTCGTACGTGGAAATCGCTATACGACTGAATGTTTTTTAAAGTGTTGTAAGTCGGGCATAAAATCTTCATTTAGAAAAATGATCTGCATAATATACATATGGGGAAGGGTAGGAAAGAGCACACAACTTATGTTTAAGATCATATCATAGTCCTCACGGCAAGAAGAAACAGGACGTATACAGAGTAAAGGAGTACTAGCTTAATAGATTCTTTAGACAAGCTACTAGTAAAACTCTCAACAGACGGTTGCATACATGCATTTTGAGAGCAAGAAGACACGCTACACATCCAGGATTGACGGCGACAAAACGTGCACGCCGATATCCTTAACCGATTGAACACAGTTAATTAGGCTTTCAAGGCTAAGGACATTGCCTCTTCTCTGACGATTAATGACCTTTTTATATATATCTTAAGGTAGAATATTGGTCTGGAGATAAAGAGGATAAAGAAAGATATTATGAACATTTAATGGGTTCAACCATACTTTGACTTGGTAATTTTATTTAATTAAACAATGATATAAGAGTAAACAATAAGAACATCCAAAAGGTCCCCAAGTTCAGATATCTCAATAGTTGGATAACTGAAGATCTGGATTCAGACATAGAGATACGTAGCAGGATTGAGCAAGCCAAAACAGCATTTACTAATATGAGAACCTTGCTAAGCAACAGCAGCCTTAACTTAACGCTTGGATATCGCTTTGTAAAATAATACATTTACTCCATACTGCTATGTGGTGTAGAAACCTTGACCATAAAGTCCAATGTGATGAACCGATTGAAGGCCTTTGAAATGTGGGTATTTAGAAGACTACTTAAAATTCCCTGGACAGATCACACAACTGCTTATCTAGGTCACATATTTCTAAATTCCAAGCACCAGTTCTTAAAGCTTATTATGGAAGGGAAGATAGAAGGAAAACAGGGCCATCGGAAGAAAGAAATACTCATGGCTTAAAAACATAAGGGATTGGACAAACCTCGATGCCCATGCACTCTTTAGAGCCACACAAAACCGGGAAGAGTATGCCAGAATAGTCGTCAACATCCACTAATTATATAGGGCACCATAAGAAGAAGAAGAAACAATGATGGCTGTAAGATATCGTGACGGGGCCATAAAGTCAATAATAGTGTCATTTGCTTTTGCTATAGGTAACATATTTGTTTTTATCGACGATAGTGCCCTTCCTCATCGTGCGAGAAATATGAACAAATGGATAGATTATAATAAAACTACAGGAATGGAGTGGACACCGTGTTCTCCGGACATGAATTGCATCGAACACGTTTAGTCGAAAACGTCCAGACATTCAAACTGACTACTCAAGCTAACTCAAACTTTACAACAATAATTAGCGGCAAATTGTAAACAATACTGCAAAATTGTATTGATGGTAATGTAATAGTGACATTCCTATCAGAGTAACAGCATCAAGAAGAGTCGGAGGCGGCTCTAAAATGTAATAAATTGTTAAATGTGGCAATAAAATAATTTTGTTATTATAACTTTTTAATAATTTAAAGATTTTATATTATGTATTTACTTTATTAAAAAGGTTTTTTGCTTCGTATAACTGCCAAACATGGTCTATGAATAAATTTGTGTTTAATGTATTTGGCTTTTATTTATCACGACCGTTAATACCCGTAATATATATTTTTTTTGTATAAAATATATAGACTGTTCTAAAACTATGAACACTTTGTAGCTACTTTTAAATGTTTGAATATTGTAGTTATTTTGATATCTGTACACGATTTAAAAAGCAAGTGCTTCAAAATTAGTTTCCGCGCGGCGCTTTGATTTTTTCCCATTTGATCGTACAATGACTATTAAAATGGTCTATACTGATTTATAGTAAAAACGACTAAAACATATACCTAAAGCAATTATCTTGACTGTTATTAATATGACTGTTATTATTTGATTAACTAACAGTTTCAAATATAAAGTTAAAGCTTAAAAATTATGTACATTGTTCGATCTGTTGGTTTGGTCATTAATAATATTTTCATGGAGTATGAAACTTATAATGATGTTTATGATTTGTATAAATGATAACAGAAATAAGCCAACAGAAAAGCAAAGCCTGTGAAAAGCAAAAACAATATTGTCTTTGTCTGGTCTAGTTTTATAATTACATTATTTTGTCATAAATAAAAATGAAACAACAAATTTCGTATTTTTTTAATCGTTCAGGTGGTGCACCAACAAAGTAAGTAAATATCAAATCAATAGTACATACGAGATAAACAAAACCAATATGTATTTGAAAAATAAAATAAATGTACCATATTTGTACAATTTCACGGTCCGCTCTAAATATGATGTTTTACAATAAACTTTTTTTATTTTCCAATTTTTGTACAGTAGAAATTCAACTTTTTTTTTTATTTAAACAAAAATGACCCTGCATCTCAACTACTAAGAGTTATTAGCAGGGGGTACGAGCACAAATTACAAGTATTCAATTTCTTACAATGTATTATACAGGGTGTTTCAAAAAAAGGTAACCCTGTCTCTAGGGTATTTAAAAAACTGAAAAATAATTGGGGTTTGCTATGTAAAAAATTTTTGTAACGCCATCCGTTTTCAAGACAGGGCGTTGAAGAAAAAAAAAATTACGCATTTTTTACGATTTTGAGAAAAAAAACTACTGGCAACATTGTAATGAAATTTTATGCGAATATGTTTTGGAAGCTGATACATCCCACGATTATTAATAAAAATTTCAAGTAAACTTAAACATCATTTAATGTTACACGAAAAAGGTACTCTTGGTAAAACTCGATACTGTGTACCGTTTTCGGAATATTTTGATTTGAAAATTATGAAGTAATTATGGATGCTGGTATAAAATAGTTAGTAATTAAACAAAACTCACAAGAAGAAAATTACATTAATAACTAAGAACATAAAATAAAATTTAATTACAGTAAGTGTTCAAAATGCCCCCAGTTTTCGCGAATACACAAGTCTATTCTTTTTTCTAAAGATTCCATTAACTTTCTAAATGGTAGAGGATCAGCTGTGATGTCATTAAATTGATGTTGAATTCTTTCTTCTAATTCTTGGCGTGAATTTACCTCTGTAGCATAGACTTTTTCCTTAATATACGACCAAACTGCGTAGTCTAAAGGGTTAAAATCGCATTACCGAGGAGGCCAATAAATCGGAGCTTCTGCACCTCTACCAATCAATCGATTCGGAAAATGATTACTCAACCAATTACGACACCTTCTATCAAAGTGTGGTGGAGCTCCATCGTGCATAAAAAATAAAGATCTTCGCTCGCTTAGCGTCAAATCTTCTAATATCTCGAATAAGGAATTGTTTAAAAAATCAAGATACATATCACCATTTAAATTTCCAGGTAGAATATGATAACCTATTAATTTGTTACCTAAAGTTGCTGCCCAAACATTAACTTTAAATGAGTGTTGGTAATGTGATACCCTTTTGACTCGTGGATTCTCATCACACCAGTAGTGTGCATTATGGGAGTTAAACATACCTTGTCGCGTAAAGGTGGCCTCGTCCGTAAAAAGAATGCATTTAAAAAAATTTGGATTGTCCTTTGTTGCAATGTTTCACAAAAATCCACTCTAACCGGTAGATCATCTGGCAAGAGCTCTTGGACTTGTCTGTAATAATAAGGATGTAATTGCTGTTCTTTCAGTATCCGTCAAGAACTTGAAGAAGAAGTAGTTGTTTGTCTTGCTATATTCCTTACGCTAACTGTTGGATCTTGATCAAGTAAATTTAAAATATTATTTTCTTTATTAATTGTTCTTGTTGTTCTTGGTCTACCAGAATTTATTTTATTTAGTCTCACATTCCTAGTTTCTCGTCAACGTCGTTCAACGGCTCTAAATGTTTTTTTACTTGGTAAGTTTCTTCTAGGAAACTTTTCTGCATAATGTGTCACAGCTGCACTAGAACATCCTAAACATTCGCCTAATATTAATAACATGTCAGTGTATTCAACATTTGAGTACATTTTGATTTGATTTTACAAATAACAAGGTTTCAAAACTCTACTTATTGTTGATTTATCGTCATAACAATCAATAAATGTCAGTTTTTCATGGCACACTTAAAGTTGTGTACTTGAAACTTTGATTAATAATTATCCTCTTAAAAAAGTTATATTGACTAATACTTATTCTTATACTAATACTAATACTAATACTAATGCTTCTAAAACATATTCGTATAAAATTTCATTACAATTTTGCCAGTAGTTTCGGCAATATCGTAAAAAATGCGTAAATTTTTTTTCTTCAACGTCCTGTATCTTGAAAACGGATGGCGTTACAAAAATTTTTTACTAAGCAAACCCCAATTATTTTTCAGTTTTTTACCAACCCTAGAGACGGGGTTACCTTTTTTTGAAACACCCTGTATAACTTAATTATATTCTATTAAATACTGTAAAATTTAATGTCTTTCAAATATTTCAGCACTTGGTTGAACTGGCAGCTTAGTAGATCCTTCATGTTGGTAGAGAGGTTAGTTTTTCTTCTTTCTTGGGTGTATGTATTGCATTCTAACAGAATAGGTTTCACAGTGATTTGTGTCTTGCAGTTGTGGCAGAAAGGGATGGCTTCTTTATTTATTAAGTGAATATGGGTTGTTATAGTATGTCCTAATCGTGGTCGAGTTATTATCACTTGTTTACAACGTTTGAGTGGGAGTGGTAAGGTGGTGCCAACAGTTTCTATGACATCTTTTAATTTGTTGGATGTGGACTTCCAGTTACTATGTCATAAGTTGGTAATATGTTTAAAATGGAGGTTTTATGTTCATTTCTTGTTAGCATGTATGATACAGGGATGCTTTCATCTAGTGCTGCTTCGTTCGCAAGTTGGTCCACTGCTTCGTTTTCCTTGGTTCCCACGTGTGATGGCATCCATAAAAAAGTTATTTCTATGTTGTTTGTTAATAGTAGTATGAGTTTATTTTTTATTAGCATTATAATTTCATTTGATGGATACAATTGCTGTAAAGCTTTTAGTGTACTTAATGAGACAGATAATATAATATAATGAGGTGCGGATTTTCTTCTGCAAACTTTCAATGCCTCTAAAATAGCCAATGCTTCTCCATTAAATATGCTACAACTCGAAAGGAGTCGTATTTTAAAATGGTCTGCTTCATGTATGTAAGCTGCTGCTAGTCCTAATTGAGCTTTTGATGCATCAGTGTAGATATGTTCAGAATTTGGATATAGGGATATTATTTCATGGTATGATTGATGTATTACTGTTGGGTTAGTGGATGTTTTGGGATAGCGAGTAAGAGATGTATTTACAATTGGTGGACTAGTTGACCAAGAGGGAAAGTTTTGGGTTGGAAAATTTAACTTTATTCACTTTGTTTGTAGGTGATGTAAAGTAATTTCAGACAAGGAAAAATATAAAAGATATTAATTGATAGACGTGTAGGTGAATAAATCGAAATATTCTAAAATTAGGTTGGATTTAAGCAAGCCAGATCAAATATAGATGTATTAAACGGCAACTAATCGAAAAATCCAAAAGTAAAAAAAATCCAGAGTTTCTATATTAAGCAGTGAATAAGTAAGCAATTCCGGTGTGTATGTAAATATTGTAAGAAATGTTAAGGATTTTTTAATAGGGGCTTCTGAACTTTAACAGTTGGAGCGACCACAATGTGAAGGTACATATGTCAAATGACAGAAAATCAACAAGTTCTTCTTCTTCTTTTTTTTATGTAGACATGACTGTCTGTTTTTTAATGCGCCTCCAGTAATTTTTCGTTCCATCGTTTTCGTGGTCTTCCTACTGATCGTCTTTGTCTTTTCGTCTTTACTATTCTATTTATTGTCACTCAGCTTATATGATCGTTTTATTCTACTCTTATATTTCTTACCCAGTTTTTGATGTTCTACACCTTGCATCTACGTCGTATATCTGTACTTCTAGCTCTGTCCCATAGTGTCTTACCATCAATTTTTTTAATGGTTTTCATCTCTGCTGTTTCTAACATCCTTTTTGTCCTCTATGTGTTAGTTCTTGTTTTTGCCGCATATTTCATTATTGGTCTGATGACCGTTTCTGCCTTTCGTTTCTTTCCCAATATTTTTATTTTTTCATATTGTTTTATTTGGGCAGTCTGCGCCTCTGTTTGTTCTATTAGCTTCATCTTCTACTTCGGTTTTAAGCTTTTCGTAGCTAGATAATGTGATGCCTAGATATTTAAACTCCATCACTTGTTCTATTATCTGACCTTTTAGCACCAATTTACATCTTAGTAAATTTGCTGTTGTAACATGCATTTTGTCTTTTTTGGGGAAATTAACATGTTGAATTTTCTGGCAATTATATTAAATTGGTGCGGCATACGTTGTAAGTCATCTTCATTTTGAGAGAGTAGTATTGCGTCGTGTGCATAGCAGATTATTTTAAGTTGTTTTTCTCCCATTTGGTATCCTTTTTTAGATGATTTTTCTTGCACTTTCCTCTTGCATCTTTTTTTATTATGGAGATACTTTACTAACAACTTTAAACACATTTATTTATTTATACAATATATTAAATAAACGTAACTAAAACCGAAAATTTAGTAGCTTTTCTTGTATGCCCAAGAAAGCATTACTGATTTTATTTTAAAAATTTTAGCTGATATTGTAATTTATCTATATTTAGATTAAATACATGATTTTTATTAACCCTTGTGATAATGTCTAATTACATGTTATTACGTATAATAGATATTTGGCCACGTTTTTTTTAATCCTATACATGAATAGAGCTAACTAATTTTAAGATACGAAAAGATTTAAAATGATCGGTAAAATTATGTATGTTTACAACGATGTATGTAACTGTTTGCTATAAACAAATAGCAAGTTTTTGAAATATAAATAATAACTAATCCGAATTTTGTAATAGTCCAGTCAAAAAATTAATAATCATCTAGATTTTGGTATGCTCCTTTCAAATTTCAACTTTGCCACCTCATATCTTCGCCACTCGCACTGCCTTATTGGAAAAATTTACAATTTACGTATTCACAATTTTCTTGTAAAATTGTGAGGAGGTTTTTGGCGTAGGAGCCAAATATAGCTTCACCATAATTATATGGAACTTGCGAAATCTTACAAGCACCACTACATTTTGTAAATATAACGGAGCATTTTAACCCAGCTTTCCTGCATCTACATATATTCTTTTTGATATCCCTTTTTAAATTTACAAAAAATTAGTTTCAGTAAGAATTCTGGAGCTGGGGGCTCGAATGTCGTAACAGAAATTAGCCCATTTTTGTTTCTTTTCCATCCCCACTGTTCTGCATTCTGTTCATTTTCGTACCACTCCTGAACCTGGTGAAAGATTCGAAATTATTGTTCATATTGTTAGCATTGCAATATTAGATTAATTTTTTTATGCTGAGTTTGATTTTCTTACTTTTAGTATCACTGTAACCGTATAATTCAAGAATAAAACGTTCTCCTGTTTTAGTAGTGATCTCTGGATCAGCTTTTGGATTTTAAATACCTGAATAACGTCGTTTAAATAAGAATTTTTTTTGGAGTACATTAATGAGGTTTATTTTTCCTTTATAAAAAAGTGCAGATATTTGTATTACAGCTACTAAAGGCATACAGAAATAAAATATTATCTACAAATGTTTTATCTATGATACTATTAGTGAAATATACTTTTTTTTCCTTTCCTGGTTTAAACAAATACACGTTTGATGGCATACATAGGGCTGTCAAAAGAATATGAAGATCTATATCTTCGCTGGCAAGACTTAACTAATAATCGTTTTATTTAAATTAAAAACATGACAGTATAATATACATAAATATAGTTGCTATAAAAGAATATAGTAGGCTCCTTTCTGCCATCGGCTATGTTTCTCCAAGAATATTTCAATTTAGTATGGATGTGTGTTTATATTTCGGAAAATTTTTTAGAAAAAATTTGATTTTCCATTTTACAATTTCTTTAAATTTCTGTTTTTTCGTTTCTGCTTTATCGTCAATTATGGTTTAATACTTATCTAATTTTCTCAAGTTAAATATTTACAGTATTTCTAATTCTTTATTTTTCTGCTCAATTTTTCCTAGCTAGTTCCTGCCTGAAGTCTATTTTCGTACGGATATACGTTATGTTTTCCTTTATTCGCATTAGTAAGCTATACAGTGTGTCCGTAAAGTATGGAATAAATTCGATATTTTCGAAATGAAAAGCCCTTTTAAAAAAATCTAAAACTTTGATTTTTAAATTTAATGTTCTACATTTTACAATAAAATTTAATTATACAAGGTGATACACATTACAGTAATGACGTCGTCGGCTCTTTTTTAAATATAACACCTTGTACTTTAGGACATTTTTAGATCGATAAAAATGAGCTGAATACTTGAAAGTAATCCAGTAATTAATACATAACTTAATCTTAAATGTTCGAATTGTAGCCCTTGTTTTATTTGACAGTAACCCAAACGTTGTACAAATTCTTGAAGAATCTTGTTTATGCTTTTTTGAGAAATATTGTTTATTTCTTTACGAATTCTTGTTTTTAAGTCTCCAATATGTGCAGGTTTTGTTTTATAAATAACATTCTTTAAATGAACCCACATAAAATATTTCAAAGGATTGAGGTTTGGTGACATTGCTGGCCATTCAATATGTCCAGGTCTTTTAATCCACTTGTTCGAGTAAATTTCGTTTAGGTACCTTCGAACATCTAAAGCATAATGCGGAGGCGCACCATCCTGTTGAAACCATAAATTTTTATCAAAACCTCAGTAACCTTACGAACAGAAGAAGTGTGCGCATCTTCTTCAAAAGCAACTAGAACATCTAATGTTGTAACATAATTTACAGAGGGACGACCTGATTTGCGTGCATTTTTAACCGTACCAGTTTCTGGAAATTTCTTTTCAATCTTACTTAATGTTGACTGCGTGATTGGTATTGCTGGATATTGATCATTAAATAAATTACACATTTCCATCTGAGTTCGCGATTCGTCTCCATGCCCAATCATCATGAGTATTTCAATTCTTTGCTTTACACTCAAATTCATTTCTACTTAAAATTAATTCTAAGCAATAATACAGAACATTCAAGAATTAATACAATTATTGTACTACTTAATTGTTATTGAACGTTACTAAAAATATTTACAGTTTACCAAAAACTAGAAGTAGGCTACTTTTTTGCAATTGATAATAAATAATTTATTTTCTAAGCGCATATCTTTCAAATTATATCCATTAGACCCGAGTATTATACTTTTTTGAAATGAGCTCATTTTTATCGATCTAAAGATATCCTAAAATACAGGGTGTTACATTTAAAAAAATATCCGATGACGTCATCACTGTAATGTGTATCACCTTGTATAATGAAATCTTATTATATACTAAAATGCTAAGCCCTTTTCTTGTGCGCAATACTCCTCCTAAACGGTGACAGATAGAAGAATAATTTTTTCGAATAATTAAACAGATTGTTAAGTAGATTCCCCCTAAGGTTTAAAATTAAAAAAAATCGAACCGGTTTAAAAATGGCGGCCATGAAATGAATTTTTCCTATAGTAAAGTATAGGAATTTTACAGGTTTAATTCTTCAAAATTTAAAGTCCTAATTTTCAATGTATTTTTAAAATATGCCCGCGTCTACTTTTTTCTTATACTTACTGATTGAATTCAGAATTATGAAACCGGAAGTATTTACTTCCGGTAAGATATCCCAGCCTAACCTAACCTAACCTAAACTAAACTAACCAAATTGCAAACAAAAAAACCAACTTCGAATTTTAAGTACAAAATATTTATTAATTCATTTAAGTTCAAAAATTAAAGTCAATCAAAGTTAGTTTAAGACAATCACAATCGATCACATAAGAATAAGAAAATTACTAAATATCACGGAATATTTCGTCAAATACGACGTTTTTAGTCCAGATGGATCCATCTTCGTCGAATTTTTGCTTGGAATTCGGGGTGATGTAAACTTTGACGCCATCAAATGATCGAGATCGAGACATTGCAACGTACAGTTGTCCATGAGAGAAGACCGGATTCGGAAGACAGATCCCAACTTTCTTAAGACTTTGTCCTTGAGCACGGTTGATGGTCATTGCAAAGGCCAACTGAAAATCCTAAAAAATTACTGTATCGATTTTCAATTTGAAAAAATTGGCGTCGATTCAGTTTATTTTTAGGATTTTTGGAACATTTACACCAGGCGACGGAAACGATGGATCGTTAGACTCCGCCCCTCTTAAATATCAGCAAAACTTACATCAAAACTCGATGTCGAGTTGGTCCGCTAGTTTTATTGTAAAATTTAAAAAATTAAATTTAAAAATCGACGTGCTTTAGAATTTTTAAAAAGGCTTTTCATTTATTAAATATCGAATTCCATACTGTACGGACACACTGTATGTGTTTTTATATCACTTTTAGATTGAAATAACTAGATAAAATTAGAATATGTTTTTGATACTACTAAAAACAATGTGATCCTTACACATCCTATCACATTAATAACTTGTATTTGGAATCATTTTAAATCTTTTCTTGCATAATATAGCGGCCACAACAGCTATAGGATAAGATGATTAAATGACTTTAACGTAAAAAATAAATGTAAATAGATTAATACTTACTCGACTTAGTTATTTACTAACAACGTTTGTTTGATTTAAAAAATAGACCAGACTCGGACACAACAAAAAGTGATAATTAAAAAAAAATAATTCAAAAACCATGCCCTTGGTCGACGTTCAACCAAGACATCAAAAACTTGTAATCAAAAAAACTGAAGTCAACTTGTCCGAGTGTACAATCGGGTGTGGCGGTTCCGGGTGGGACCGGTGGTTCCGGGTTCCGGGTGCCGCCACCAGAGAGTGCATCAGCCATTTGTTAAACAGCCAGTTTGAAAAGAGCCTTTCAAAAGTGTGAGCTCAGTGCGCCGTACTGATGCGCATCATCATTCGCTCAGAATGTATTACTTGGTTCGGCCCTTCCGCGAGTGCTGTATCTGAGAAGGATACCGAAAAATATCACAAAAATTCACTGTTGACATTAAAAAATGTTGGATTTTATCTTCTTTATTTAACTACTATTATACAATAATAAGTAATATATTTACACATGACTTTTATTTGGTTACGAATGTTAAAGAGGATATATATTTAAAATTCCTTCTCTATCTACAATATAGTTCAAATATAATCTTGTATACTTAAAAATTTAAGTAATTTAATGGTTATTTTGAGTTTTAAAATTCAAAAGCTCTTTAGGTCAATTGAGGAAACAGATACATTAAAATCAATTTTCTGCGTGTTTTTACTTTCTTCATTTCGACATCTATAGGAAATAGATAATTTAAAACTACAATAACTGAAAATATATTAAAAATAGTGAATAAAAAAATGTTATACTATAATTTTATAATGAGAAACGATAAAGCAAGAACGGATAAATAAAAAAATACATTAAGGCTGCATTATTTCTATAATAAATTATTTTATCGTGAGAACATAAATAGCTAAATATGTATCAAGGGTATTAAATAGATGTTTATGCCCAGAGGGCGACGATGGTACAACGATTGTAAGTCGCCCGAGGATCAAGTACAATAAATGTTGATACATGAGCATCAAATCCAGAAAAAAAAATAAAAAGGAAAAACTGCCGCTCTTCTAGCATCCTTATTTTTATATTTCTTTATCCGTACATTCCATATTGCTTCCTCAGCTTCTTATAACTCTATGAATCTAATACTTTCCCTTTCAGACCATTTTTTTTGTGTTTACTTCTTGTCTTCGATTTTTCGACACCGAAGCCATTTTAATTTTACAATACCACACTACTTGGATCCAAGGAAGTGAGCCAGCGTCCTACTTAACTTGGATAGAACCTGTTGATACAAATGTACTTGAATAAACAGGTGACACGATCAAAGTAGCTTTTAAGCGGTCAAAGCAGACTTTAACCAAGTACACTTGGATCCAATATTGAATTGACTGGATCTATCGATTGGTTTTCTTACTATACTCAACGAAAAAATACTAAGACGTTGACAAATTTTTAAAATAGGTATTTAAGATAATAATTATGATCCTTATTAATTATTGATCAGTATATTTCATAATACGGACTATAAACCTCGAAAAATTGTTCATGATAAAATACCGATGATAAAATCTGACTAGATAAATTAATGCTTGATATTAGAATCAAATAAACTGTGAGGCAAAAGTTAGAGGTAAAGCTGAATAAGAAATAAACAATAATACAACAATAAATTAACTAAGTTACTACAGGTTCAAGATTCTTATGATCTAGAATTTATGATAAAGCGTCTATACAGAGAATATGTAAAATGAGGGTTACCAGTCAGGGCGAAGAAAACATAATATTTAGTTATCAATTCAGATGCAATGTTTGAAGCGTTGATAGATGAGGACGTGGAAATCAAACAAGTGCAAAAATTTTAATATTTAGGGAACGGCTTGGGAGAAAACCGAAATTAAACACCCAATTAATCAGGAACAAAAATTGTTGGCTGTCTGTACTCCTTATGGTGATATCGCAACATCTCCAAAATAAACAAAAAAAGAATAGGAAAAACCATGGTTGAATCAGTTCTTTGTTATGGCTCTAAAGCAGACCTGAAGAGAATATTGTTGGCAGTTGAAATGGATTTTTTAAGAAGAAGTGCTAGAACATCAAGGCTGAAACGAAAGACTAACGAATCTATAAGAAATAACATAAATGCTACAGAAATGGTCATTGACAAAATAGAAAAAAGAGATTTAAAATGGTTTGGACACTTATTGAGAATGCTAGACGAACTTTGGCCCCAAAAACTTCACAGATAAAAGCCCCCTGGAAGAAGAAAAAGAGGTAGACCTCGACGCACATGAAATAAAGAAATTAGAAGGGCGATGGAATCGAGAGGTTTGGAGGAGGAGCATGCCTTGGACCGGGAAGATTGACGAAGAAGAACGGGAATACGGCGATAAATTAAACTCGTTCAGCAAATTTTCCAACTGTAAGCAAACGCACGTGTTGATTTCGCCCTCTCATTCGTCAGGAGGCTATTAAATATAATATATTGCCTTAAGCTAGACGGATTCTCATATTATAGGTCCAAACTTGCCAGTCTGTTTAAATTCAAATTGTAGCGTGTTGGTTTTTAATTTAAGTTAGTTTAAGTGTTTAGTATTAAGTTTTATAGTGTTTTGTCAACTTTTAGTATCCAAAAACAAAGTATTTGTTACTCAAAAGTAAAAATAGCTTGCGGTAATTACTTTAATAAAGGTAAGAGAAACCAATATTTTAATTTATTGATGTTTCGAAAAGTTTTATTTCCTTTTTAGTCCATTTATTCACGGATTTTGCTGTAAATATTAAAGAATTGCTTGGATTGATATGAAATTTGGCATATACATAGCTAACGACAAAGAAAAAAGTGATATTTTGCTGATATGTGCTGTTGCCATGGGGGTGAGTTTCACCACTTCTCGGGTGTGAAAAAACATGCGTTTTAAATAGGTCCAAAATTGAATAAACTGACTAATTCTAAGCAACTTTTCATTTATACAGTTTTTTCACAAAGTCAATACTTATCGAGTTATTAGCGAGTGAATACGATCATTTTTCAATAAAAAAAAACACGTTTTTAAAAGGTTTTCCGTAAATATTAAAAGTAAGTATAATATCGAAAAACAAATTCTTAGCAAAAAAAATCGGTTGCCTGTAAAGTCGGTTTCACGGGCGAAGATTTTACGTGACAACGTCTTTTTCTCGGTAGAATATTTATTGATATGAATATTATTAAATTGCACAATAGGAACAAGGAATTGAATGAAAATAAGAATTGCACAAATTTTAACTATAGAAATATATTTTGATTACTAAAACATTGTACATGTAAACTTAAACTTAACTAATTTTTATTTGAATGATTTTGTTGAGGATAGGACGATGATAGGAGAAATATGAAATGAAAGGAAGTGTTTCTGCTGTAATGTGTCTTGAACGCCAAGAACGCTCGAGAAAGACAGAGACACAAGCACGCACCGATTCAACGCGCCTAATTCTCTAGTGCTGCGAGCGCAGCGGACCGATCATGTTTGAGTGGGAGAGAGACGCAAGGCATTCGCCGGTCCGGCGGGCCTCTCTCTCGTTCGGTGACTCATCGTAACAGACGTGAGCGGGCGTTACACTTTTTCATGAATGACTCCGAGCCACAACCTAATTTAAGACGTTGTCACGTCAATATAGCTTATAAAAAATATAAAAAAATGATGTACTTATACCTATATGAAGTCTGTAGACTCAGTAAAAGCAGAGTTGTAGCTACTGAAAAGTAATTCACATTTCAAATCGAATATTTCAACAAGAAATATCAATCGATGTAAGAACCTACTTTTCATTAGCTACAAAAGTGCTTCTGGCTTTATACGTACACCATTTTTTTTTTGCTATTTTATAAGCTATATTTTTGCTTAGAATATTTTTTTAATAAAATATTTACTTTTTAAGTTATTTGCAAAAACCGCCTAAAAACCTTGTTTTTTTTTGTTGTTGAAAAATGAACATATTTACTCGCAAATAACTCGAAAAGTATTGATTCAGTAAAAAACTCTATAGAGCAAAGGTTGCTTATAATTAGTCAGTTTATCCAAGTCCTGACTTATTTTAAAAGTATGTTTTTTCACCCCTGAGAATTTGTGAAACTCACCCCTAGGGCAAAAACACACATCGGCAAAATATAACTTTTTTTATTTAACATGTTAGCTATGTGTCCCTATGCAAAATATCATGACAATCCAAGCTGTTCTTTGGGGAGGTTTTATCGTGAGTAAATGGAATATTTCTGGAAAAAGTATACAGAATGCAGTTTCATAACTTTACCGATATTTTCGATGATGCTGGTTTACATTGTATTTTTCCCTATGCTGTTTTGACATTCTCTCAACCAACTCAGTACATTAAGTTATTGAGATAAATAGAATAATAAAAATGTCAAGCGCTGATACAGCCGATGAACTCCTTGATATTGATTTAACCCTCACTCCACCTTAAAAAAGTAGAGGGACATTAAAACGTTAGGAAATAACGTTAAAACGGAGTAAATGATTATAAATGTATTTAAAATGGAAATGCAGGAGAACCCTACAATTCCGAAAAGTGCGATTTCTATTAGAGTAGCAGATAAAACAGATACTAATATTGTTTCTCCATTATTTATTTTAGAGTGCGCAAAAATATACTGCCCCGATTAGAAGACAACTCCATCATCGTATTGGACAATGCGTCTTATCATTCCAGAAAATTAGAAAAAATTCCAACTACTGCTTCTAGAAAAGCTGACATCCAATCGTGACTTAAACCAAAAAATATAGGGTTTGAGGACTCCATGTAAAAAGTGCAACTGCTGGCTATCGTTAAGGAACATAATGGACAATATAATAAATATATCATTGATAAGATGGCAAAAAGCCAAAACAAAGTAGTGTTAAGGCTGCCCCCATACCATTGTGAGCTTAACAGATTGAGCTCATCTGGGCAGAAGTAAAATTATGTAGCAGCCAAAAACACTACTTTTAAATTTCCAGATATGAAAAATATTTTTTATTATGGAATAAACAATATTAGTCCAACTACGTGGCAGAAATGTGTGCAAGACGTCCAACAAAAAGTCGAGTCCGAAATGTGAAAGTTGGACAATATAATAGAGAACCATAATAATAAATCCAGATGAAGACAGCAGCACATGTAGCTCCTCAGACTGTGAGTAATATAACTGGAATGTTTTTATGCTTTGATAAACTTATAACAATGCTACTTTATTCAAAATGTTCAGTTTGTTATGTATCTCTCAGTTAATGAATATTTTATTTTAGCACATTTTTCTTCAATGGAACATTAAATTTTGCTTACAATGAATAAAGTTCAAGAAATTCTGACACTAATAGTTTCAAAAGTAAATATTTTTAAATATCATATGATACACCTCAGTACGACCCTGTTTGGCTTTCACGTGCGTTTGTTGACAGATGGGAATTTGTAAAATGAATGTAGTTTATAAACTAAATTCATAAAATAAAGAATAAATTAAATTTATAAATTGTTTATAGTTTATTATCCCATGAAAAGAAGCCGAAAAATCATTTGAAAAATCGTAAAATTACTAGGCGCTATTTTTTAACTGGCTATGGAAACTTTTCCTGAGTCATGACATTTAAGCCAAGAAAATGTGAGTTTTTTTTATTCATTTCAATATTGTGAAAAAACTACGCATTCTAGATAAAAACGTTTAACACACGACTTTTTTGAAAATAGTTGCTCTTTAAAATAAAATCATCTAAATAAAAAAAATGTTCATAAACAAAAAAGTTATTGCAAATTAAATCCGAAAGTAAGCTTTCGGAAAGTAAGTATGTTTTTCAGTTCTTTATAATTATTAAAATAAACAATAAAGCATTTAAAACACATTTCATAATGTAAATTTTTATGTAATTATTACATTTGCGAAAGATAAGATATATCAGTCAAGTAGTTTTTAAACAATTCTATTTGTTTATCCCGTTTGAGAGAACAAAGGTCATTTTCACATGGCTGTACAGGTGCTTTGTCAATACTTATGTGTTTTTTAGTCTGATTGTCTTTATTAGGTCTCAAATTTCCATGTTTGTTAAAAATTATAATAAATTATAATTGTTTACTAACAAATAATTGATGCAGAATGAAGTAACATCACTATTTATACCGCGAAAATTATTTAAAATATTTAGACATTAAAACATTTATTTTATTGACGATTTCGACCTGGAGGTCTAAAATAATTTGTAAAATATATGCCTACAACTTTTGCACATTTTGTGTTTAAAGATAATAAATTATACCATTTGATCATATCTTAGGCTTTCTTTAATTATTTACACTTAACAAGTAGCAAGTATTCTGGCAATTAACCGACTAAAAATAATGTGTAAACTGTTTAAATATTTGATATTGTCTCAACGTAATTTCAGCAATGTTTTTATGTTCCTAGACTGAGAAAATCCAACATTTTTACCAATTGTCACTAAGGAACGAAACTGAAATAAAAAGAAAGTATAAGTAATATTAGCGGCTGCTTCACTCCAAAGACCATTTAGTTAATCCGCAAAAAACTTTTCGTAACTATTAAAAATAAAATAAAATATCGCTTACGGTAAATATACAAACAAATCGATATTTTCTCATTATTTTTAATAGTTTTTAATTATCAATATAAACTTAAAAATGTCTTTTATAAAAATTAGTCGAGGAGCTTCCGTGTGTTGCTCTGCCAGAATCAAGAGCTATCTGTGTATTAGGTGCTACAGGCTGGAAATTATTTGGTTAAAAAACTATTTTTACAAATAAAATTTAGTTACTTCATACTAGATAAACGATATTGATAGTGATACCTACTACTTTCACTGAAATAGATACCAGTTTAAACTCGTTTTAGTTTTTTGCTTGGGAAAGGTATGATACGGACTTTTGAAAACATAATTTTTATAAGAATTAATATGTTCTTAGCGATAAATAATTAAAGCAGTTCAGTAATGTATTAATCTACAAGATGCTAACATCCACTCGTTTTAATTATGAGTGTTCAACAAAAGATATTTTATGGCCTGTCTAAAGATAATCACTGGACTTTACCCTTTGAAGTTCAATCTCAAAAATGTTGCGTAGATTAACTAAAAAGGTACGTTCTCTGTATACAGATCGAAGAGACATAAGAGCACGTGCTCTTCTGGTGTAACGCGTGGTAGCCCGTCGAATATTGCAGGGTTTCGGCAACTGTTTTAGCACCTCACTTATCTACATCCTAAAAGGATCTTAATATTTTTTAAGTAAACACTCTCTAGCATTTACAAATTCTTTGGTATATATTTGGTATGTATTCTCTTTACTTTCGTACAAGTTAAAATATGCAAAAAGTATTTTCAATTCCTCTTAGCGTCACCAAGCAATATAAACACATTTTTAGAGTTTGTTTATGTTTTACAGATGTGCACGTCCTCGGCATTCTTTTGAGTTTCATATTCTTCGTTTTAAATAAATATTTCTGTCAAGTGTTTTGTTATTTTAAGTTATGCGAATGAATTTTAAAAGATAATTGCTCATTCTCATTTGGGTCGCTGTAAGAGACAGTCGGCTTAGGTGTGGATCCAAATTTTACATCAAATTTGTAACCAGTGACGTCCAGTTACAGAAAATTTAAAGTGTTTTAGTGAAAAATTCAGGTAACTTTTTCAACTTTAACTAGTTGTAACTATTTCAATAGTTACCACTAGCTGTTGTAATGGTTATAATTTGGCACCTCAAAGTGGCGTACTTTTTAAATTGCTAAAGGTATTTCCTGTTTCCTTTTGTTTTCTTTATCCAAAGAGATTCACGTTAGTACCCTTTTGTTTCATTTTTTGTAGTTGCCCCAATCCGACCCCCTGCCATTTACTTATCCACGACCCCAGCCCTCCAAACAAACCCTGAGTGCCGTTGGCACAAGTATCGATTATTTTGCCTGCCCTATCTCCGCCCAAATAATTTCTGTCCACAATTTTCTACCCCCTATAATAATACCCCATGTGGTAGGCAAAATATTACGGTACAACTCTATCTTAGAAAATGACTGGATAATGATAAAGTATATGATAAATAATGGCCGTATCTTAGAGGCTACGTTACTGTCTTAACAAATTGGAGGGCCCGGGTTCGATTTCAGAGTACTGAAATTTTTCAATTTCTAATTTAACAGAGACGTCACCGTGCTCCGGAATGCATGTAAAACCATCGGTCCTGAATACGTAAGTGGTCGTTAAGTCATGTTATTGCTACCTTAATAACCCTAACAGTAAGCTGGCAGCTTACACGGAATTCATTTTTTTTATGGTTTTTCTAAACATGTGTAAGCACGAATAAGATCTAGTAAGCATATTTTCTTAAAAATACCTCCCACTTTATATAAATATTTCTGCTTTAGCTATTACTAGTTACAGATACTGTTAGGTATATACTTAGAGACTAAGTAGGTACATTGCTCAATATGTTTAAATAGTTTCTAGTGAGTTTTTTAGTATGTTAATCATACAATGGTAATCATTGGGACATTCAAATATTTCCAGCCCGCGTATATAGATCGCTGTAGATTAAACTTAAAACATATAAATATTTGCTATTAATTTTATTGTTTTTATTAACTTCCTGTATACACTTTTTTTCTTTAAGGTTTAGTAATATACAAAAACTATAGAGTGAGTTTATACAAGCAGATGTGAAATAATTTTAAATATGTGTAACTAAAATTGAGAATAGATTGTTTCTTGCTTTACAATATTGGTACAAGTTTGTAGGTTAATATTAGGGGAAAAGAGGGTACACTGATACAGACAAAACAGTGAGACATTTGCCAATTTTTGGTAAATTAAATTTCGATTCTTGGCACCACTAAAAAAACTAAGTTGGCGATATGACTATGACATTGATGTTTTAGAAACAGTGACAGTTTGAGGCATTTTGTTCTTAGTCGAAAGTTTGTATGAAAAAAACTATTCAATAGAATTGTTGTATTGATTGTAACCGATAGTTTTAGGGTAAGTCTAAAGCATGTTATTTTCTTACCCATTAGTTTCAGAAACATTTTTAAGTCGTTTAACTGAAAAAATTGTGATGTGGGTACAGTGAGACATTTCATATGTGGGTACAGTGGGACATTTTGTAAGTTGTCTCACTGTTCCCTTATAAAATTATGTTATTTTCCTTTTGGTAAAAAATTAAACGTACTAAACTAGTCATTGTTTATTTGCAGTATGGTGTGCCACAAGAAAACTGCAAAAACCGTTGGTCGGTTCAAGGACGAACAAATGAGGAAGGCGGCTACAAATGGTATGAAAATATGCTGTGCTACCAGAGAAACAAACTTAAGCTTCCAAACTTTAAGCAGATATGTAAAAAATACAAAGAAGACCCTACTTGTAGGATAAATCCCAACTACAAAGTTAAACAAATTTTTTCGTCACAGTTAAAAGTTCTTGTTCAATACATTGTGACTTACTCAAAGATGTTTTATGGGCTAACTGTAAGGCTAATAATACTAACATATCGGACAATTGGGAACAGTCAGGCCAAGCATTGAGAGATTGGTACAAAGGATTTCGAAAACGGCATCCAAATTTGAACCTGCGAACCCCCAAAGGTTGTAGTTTACCTAGAGTAGCAGGATTTAATCCTGCTAATGTAAAATTATTTTTCGAAAACCTAGAAAATGGTTTAAGAAGGCACGAAAGTTTCTCGAATGCTCTGAGAATTTATAACCCAGATGAAAAGGGGACTTTTATAGTTGCAAAAAGTTAAAGTGGCAAACGAAGAGCATTAGTTACAACGTGCTGCATCGTAAATGCCTGTGTTAGTGCAGTACCCCTGTGATGGTATTTACACGGGTTCATTTTAAAAGTCATATGTTGGTAGGAGCTCTCAGAACTGGCTACGAAAGCTGTCTGGATGAACATGCAGTGCTTTATAAAAGTATTGAATCATATTATCAAACACACCTAAAGTTTGAAAATAAATGAATCTAAAGAAAACTAAAATAATGAATAACACAGCAGACAGATCAGTAATTACCATAGGTGGAACAAACATAGAACACGTCCAAGAATATATTTACTTAGGACAAGCTATCAGAGCAGACAAAAGTAACCAGACTGAAGAAATAACCAGAAGAATATAAATGGGGTGGGCTGCATTCGAAAAACTCTCATATACTATCAAAAACAAAAAAATACCTTCAAAATTAAGAACGAAGGTATTTAATCCATGCGTCCTATCTGTTCTGACATATGGTGCCCAGACGTGGACGTGTACCAAGAGCAACTTAGAATAAAGAAAACTCAAAGAGCTATGGAAAGACAAATGTTGGGAATATCGTTGAGAGATAAAAAGAGGAACAAGTGGATAAGATGCAAAACCGAAACAACATACGCTGTCGAACATGCATTGAAATTAAAATGGAAATGGGCTGGGCATAACGAAAGATATCAGGATGGAAGATGGAATAAAGAAATTGGCCGCTGGAGACTATATACTGCAAATAGGTCAAGAGGTCGACCGCAAATGAGATGGAAAGATGACATTGAGCAAAGAGCAGGTCCAATGTGGAAAAGACAAACAAAAGGCAGAGACAAATGAAGACAAATGGGAGAGGCCTATATTCAACACACGAATAGATTTTGGGCTATAGATAGATATAGATAGACCTAAAGTTAAAACGAAAAGTCTTTGGTCTTAATAATGGACAATCATGGGAATCACATCTCAATAGAAGGAATTAGTTTGTGCAAAGAGAATGGTGTTAAAATCGTGACAGTTCTTCGTCATTGTACACAGAAATTACAGCCGCTTGATGTAGTTTTTCTATAAACTTTTTATTTCTTTTACAATGACGCCTTACTTTCGTGGCATAAAGCTAATCCAGCAACACCAGCAACTATATATCATGTGGCATCATATCATTTGTAGGAGTGGACCATTCCCGAGCAATAACCCCTGTAAGCTGCAGCTTTCAAGAAGACAGTCAGTTTTCCATTAGATCGGCATGTCTTTAACGAAGGAGATTTTCTGGTGAGTCATGTGACGAATAGACCACCTCCCTCAGAATCGTTGGAAGAATTACTTTTTACTTCTACTAGTGAAATTCAGCTTCATCAACTTGACGAACAAAAGAAAAAGACACCAGAACAAGATACAACGTACCAGCAATACGCAAAACAAAAAGAGGGGAAAGAGAATAATCGCTACAGATACACCAGAGAAAGACAAGCTGCAAAAAATTAGAATAAAGAAGACGGCGATTGAAACTGTTAAGGTAAATGTATTGTCAAAGGTTAATGATTCCAAAGAGGAAAACATGATAGAATCTGATGACTCTTCTTCTTCAAAATTTTTCAGTTCATGATTCAGTTAGTTCAATGGACATTGAAAATTCAGATAATGACGAAGAAGATTTTAACAATTTAACAGTTGACTCGGTCATAGTTTCAAGGATTCAAGTTAAAGATTTCATATTTCTTAGACTTGATTATGACGCCAAAAATAAAACAGTGAAAAAGTATTTTGGGGGCAAGTTGTTAAACACAATAATATTGCTGTCGAAGTTAACTTTATGAGAAAAAGTTCAAAAAACAATAAATGTACTTTTGTACTCTTTCTGTAGGTCAAATTGTTAAAATATTAAAAGAACAGCATGTTACCAGGAAATATAAAGAGTTAGGACATATGAAAAGTTTGTACAGAATTACAGAAGCAGCAGTAGATTTTAGTGGAAATACTACATTTTATTTTATGCCACATCATCCAGTATTAAAGGAAAGTTTTTTGGGCGTCATTTTTTTGTTAATTTAGCAACAGATACCATTTCTTAAAGTATGAATGAGTGATCCAAAATATGTTTTTCTTCTCTTTTTGTAACAAGTCTTAAAACAGCAATAAATTTCGATTTAAGAAGACTGTCTATTAGTCTGAACAATAATAAATCAAAAAGATACTGTTGTTTCACTGTTCCCTCAAAGAAAAGGTACAGTGAGACAATTGCACCTATTATTTTGTTTGAGTGAAACTTTTTTCTATACGATATTTTTGGTACTTTAACTGTTCATATATGGTGCAGAGTTGTGTTACAGAGGTAGCACCTTTTATCGGAACGACCACATCGAGCGTCATAGACGGGAGATGGTTCTTGGTAACTGGTCCTCATAAGACAGCTAACTCTTACTTATGGCTCCACGTGCCACACCCCGGGCAACTGCATTGGTCTGCAGGCTAAACTAAGTAAGGGTAGCTAGATATGGCGAAAATTCCACCGAGCGATTGCCGGTGTAAGCAATCCCGCTTCGGGCGGATGAGTTGGTGAGTGGAAAGGCACTCTTTTGTCCTGGTGCTAAGAAATTGGCACCAAAGGCGAATGAATCAAGTAAATGGTCAACGGCGTAAGGATGCAGAAGGCAAGGAGAAACCACTGCATTAAGGATCCAATTGGATATCTCTAGTACGATCATCATGACTGTACAACAAAAAGCCACGTCAACCACTGATCATGGAAATCGGAGACCAGAATCCGGCATGGGAGGTATATCACACGAAGACCACAGGGCCTCCCGGGTCGTCAACCAGCAAACTCCCTGTGAAGTACTAAATACCACTCATAAAAAAAATAGAAAAACACCCAAGAGAGTATTAAAAATTGGTACATGGAATGTTAGGAGTATGTATGATCCAGGCAAAATGCATAATATAATACAAGAAATGCAAAGATTAAATGTCGACATTCTAGGCATTAGTGAAGCAAGGTGGCCAAATTCTGGCAGTTTTTCGACAACAAATGGCATGATATATTACTCCGGAAACAGTAGTACCCAACACAGACACGGCGTAGCAGTTTTCGTATCTAAGTCTATGATGCAGTCGGTCATTAATTTTACTCCAGTATCAGATCGGCTCTTATTTCTTCAATTACAAACAAACACAAGTAAACTAAATATCATACAGATATATGCACCTACTGCAGATAAATCCGAGGACGAAATTGAACAGTTCTACGAAGAAATCAATCAAGTATTAAAATCGACGAAACCACGAGACATTACCGTAATTCTAGGTGATTTTAACTCAAAAATTGGTAAAGGAAAAAGTGGAAAACATGTAGGAGAATACGGACTCGGTAAAAGAAATGAACGAGGTGACAGACTACTTCAATTCTGCCAGGAGAATAACATGATTGTATCTAATACATTCTTCAACTTACCAAAGAGAAGACTTTATACATGAAAATCACCCCAGGACAATGGCGAAAGAATAATTCAAAACCAGATTGATTTTTTACTGATAAACGAACGATACAGAAACTCCTTAAAATCCGTTAAAGCTTACCCAGGCGCAGATGTCTTTTCAGACCATAACCCTCTAATAGCGCAAATGAGTATTAAACTAAAAAGATTGGAGCAGAAAAGAAGAGCAAATCAGATAGACGTCAGTCATTTATGTAACCTGGAGGTAAAGGAGAAACTGCAAAAATGTATTATTAATAATTTCAAAATACTTCATGAAAAAGAAACAGATCAGCCAACAAACAACATAGATAAAAAATGGCAAAACGTAAAAATGGCGATAACAGGTCCTGTGAAGAAAATTTTGACTAAAGAAAAACCAAAAATAAAGCAAAGGTGGATGACTGATAAGATCCTTCTTCTCATGGACAATCGGAGAATAATGAAAGGAAAAAACGAACAAAGGTATAAACAAATACAGAAATAAATTAAAATAGATATCAGAATAGCAAAAGAAGATTTTTATAAAAGAAAATGTAAAGAAATAGAGCAATTGCAGGCAAAATATGATATTTTTAATGTACATAAAAAAGTGAAAGAACTTGCAGGTACACGAAAACGTAAGCAGCCAAATACCCTGTATAATGTCAACGGAAACATAATAACAGAACTAGAAGAACAGTTGAAGACATGGAAAAACTATTTTGAAGAACTCTTTGCAGATGATAGACAACAATCTGAGCTAACTAACATACAAGGAGACGAAGGTCCAGAAACAACGGAAGAAGAAGTAATGTACGCACTAAAAAGAATGAAAATAGGTAAAGCCCAAGGTCCAGATGAAATACCAACGGAAATCCTTAAACTAATAGAAAAAGACTCGATTCACATTTTAGTTAAACTTTTAAATAGCATTTATACATCAGGAAAAATACCACAAGAATGGCTTTTATCCACCTTTGTTACTATACCAAAAAAGATAAATGCCAAACAATGTAGTGATTACCGTACAATCAGTCTGATGAGCCATGTACTGAAAATATTTCTGAAAATTATACACTCTAGAGTACACAGAAAACTGGAAATGGACATCAATACTACCCAGTTTGGATTCCGAAATGGACTTGGAACAAGAGAGGCGTTGTTTGCACTTAACGTTATGTCTCAAAGATGTCTTGACATAAATCAAGATGTATTCATGTGTTTCATAGATTACAACAAGGCCTTTGATAAAGTGCGGCATGATCACCTAATCAGACTCCTGACAGAAAAGAATTTAGATAAACGAGACATCCGACTAATAGCAAATATGTACTACAATCAGAAAGCAGTAGTGAGAGTAGTGAGGTGTGAGACAAGGGTGTATACTGTCACCAACCCTGTTTAATCTCTATTCCAAAGACGTAATGAATAGAACACTCTCTGAGCAATCCGTAGGTATTTTAATAAATGGTGTTAGATTAAACAATCTGAGATTTGCCGACGACACCGTTCTGATCGCAGAAACACTTGAAGAGCTACAGACATTGGTGAATAAGATAGCAGACTGCAGCGAAGAATATGGACTATCTTTGAACATAAAGAAAACTAAATTTATGGTAATATCGAAATCAACACAAATCAATACAAATATTTAGGCACTTTTATAAATGAAGACAACGATAGCTCAGCAGAAATCAAAATAAGAATAGAAAAAGCCAGATCCATATTCACTAAAATGAAGAGAGTGTTCTGCGGAAGAGATTTGAGCCTTGAAATGAAACTTCGCCTGATGAGATGTTACGTACTTTCTGTGCTGTTCTACGGAATGGAGTCATGGACGTTGAAAAAGATTGATACCAAAAAATTAGAGGCATTTGAACTGTGGATGTATCGCAGAATCCTGAGAATATCATGGACCGAGAGAGTCACAAATGTCGAGGTCTTGAGAAGAATAAACAAAGAAAAGGAAGTCATATTTACGATAAAAAAACGAAAACTGCAATAGTTGGGACACATTACAAGAGGCGAAAGATATGAACTGCTTCGAATAATTATGCAAGGGAAAATAGCAGGAAAAAGGTCCATAGGAAGAAGACGAAACTCCTGGCTAAAGAATCTACGGGAATGGTATAGCTGTAGCAGCAACGAATTGTTTCGGTCAGCAGTTTCGAAAATACGTATAGCCCTGATGATCGCCAACCTTCGGAACGAAGATGACACTTGAAGAAGAAGAAGAAGATGTATTACCAATTAACCTAGTCATGTCTTCGCCATACTTTAGTAAATATAAACTTTTTGAAAAAAAAATATGAAGACCTAAATTTTTTTCGTCTCAGTGTACCCACGTTTACCTTACTATATTTTCTGCTCGTATCTGTATGAAACATCTAATATTTACTAGACAATAAAATATTTATGAATTTTTAGATTTAATTTTTTTAACAAACGCTATAACGGGAGTTCTGCTCTTACAAATATGTATTATATTATAAATTTGTATTATAACAGAAAAGAACACCTTAAAAATGCTGTGAAAATACCATTTTAAATCATCCGAAATAAGATGTTAAATAAATAATATATTTTTTATTAAAAAAATTGCTATAAAAATTGTGTTTAGAGCACACATAGAGCAATTCCAAATGATAAACTGTTATATGCATTCTATATTCTTTATACGACTTATATGAAGATAATACGCAAATATGTAAAGAAAAGAAGTTTAGGAAAAATAAATGTAGTAAATAATAATATAACCTTTTAAATAAATAATTAAAACTTTTGAAAATTATAATATTAAGATATAATGAGTGTTTTCATAAAATTGCTTGTTTTTTAATAAACCTTAAAGAATTTTTCTTTTTGTTACTATATATCACAAACATTCAAATCTACAGTGGTCTGAGTGCCCTATACAAAAAAGAGACAAAACTCTGGTGCTTCGTGGGCATTGAAGAAGTTAAGCACAGACACAGGTATCTGTTGATATCTATAAAATATCTCAAAAGTATTATTCACAATCACAAATGTACACACAAAATATTTCACAAGGTTTTTTACGTAAAGAATAAAAGGAAACTTACAACTTTCAATTTCTATGTGACAGAGCTGCCGGTCCATCGGAAAATACTGTAGGTTCATGGGACATGAAGCTGTGATTGTGAGTCTATAACATAATAAAATTAATAAATTATCATTCGAATCACAGCATTGTGTTGCTGAAAATAAGAAACGTAGTAAACAGAATTGAAATATGTTCAAATAGTAAATTAGGTTAAATTTTTATAAAATACATCCTGACATCTGTTACATCTTCACGTGACAATAAAAGTACTGCGGTTAAGTGGAACCATTGTACATAAGTTAAACATGTTATGCGAATACGCTGACGAAATTGGTCTGTTTTTTCAACACTTCTCTTAACTTATCGCGTAAAAAAATGCTCTTTGAGATTTAATAAAATACTGACTTTATTAGCCTAAAAATAAACGAAGGAAAATTTAACTACCATAGAATGTAGGCTGATCAATCTAGAAGGGACCTTCAGAAGGTTAATTTTGAAAATTTTAACTTCGAAAAAATTGTTAGTTTTACATCTGACACAAAAGTTTGACTTATAAAATAAATTAAGCCAGGAGACGACAAAAATAATTATGGCAGGAAACAGGAGGAACTTTTTTAACATTAAGCTACTTAAGTTTATATTGATGTAGAGAGATACTAAGATTTTGTTGTCCAAATCTATTATAAATAAGACCACTTATTACCTCTGCTGCTGAAACCAGGTAGAGCACAAATGCAAATGAACCCTTTATTAAAAATTTGAAAAGAAAATACTACAAAGAATCTCCAGATTTATATAATATATGTTGTGGATAATAATCTCCAGAACAGTCAAATCTGTGTTAAATAAACCGAAACAACTAACCAAATACTATTTGTAGACTACTAAGTGACTCCACAAACATATAGTTCCTTGGTGCTACTATCCATTTTCCTATAATATATCTTATTTTTATTCCAGTTTTGACTCCCCCATGTAACGTATGGTCCTAAAGTTTTGGGAAAAATTTCAAAAGCATATAACTCTGACCACGATAATCTTATATTTTTATTAAATTATTCAACAATTTAACATAACTATCCTTATTATAAATCAAAATTCAAATGACAGACAAGGGTCCATTATTTTCGATTTGCCTAATAATTCCCCTGACACGTTGCATCATCCTTTGGACGACCTCGGCGTCAATTTCTCTAATTTTTGTATATATGCGGCGTCTTAACTGTTCCTGATTTTGTGCTTCCCATCCGTTATTATAGACTTTCCGACTTAATATTGCCTAGAACTCTTCAATTGGACGAGCCTGAGGTAGGTTGGGGGGATTGTCTGCTTTCGGTATAAAGGTAATGTTGTTAGTTTCGTACCAGTCCCTTGTGATCCTCGCGTAATGACATGAAGCAAGATATGCACTCGCCTTAACGCACGGCAACATCTCGGAATTCTCTCTAATTGATCCTCTGTGTATTTTGGAGCTTTCCTTCCTTTCCGGTAGATAATATTGTTACTCGATAGGGTCCTGTATACTGTAGTCTTTCCAACATGAAATCTTCTGGCCAGTTTTCGCTGTGAGACCCCAATTTTGTTCTTAGCTGCTTCAATCAGTCTTGCCTCTCTTATATGGTTCAAAATCCACGGTCGGCCACTTTTACGCAAGTTAACACATGGTATCCCTTCTTTACATTCTCTGATTGTGCGATAAATTGTCGATTTGCTTATGTTTTGATCTCGATAAATATTAACAATATCTCGTTTCGACATTCGCCCAACCATATTATAAACACCTCGATGAATATCAATTTTATAAGATATTTTGCAGAGCACAAACCAAAATATTCTGCTTTGTTTATTAAATGTCAATAACTGATGACATTTTAATTCCATGGCCTTCTTTGTTAAATGCATTTTGCTTCTCAATCAGACCAGGTGAAATTTTTCCCAAAACTTTAGGACCATACGTTATCTATTTGCTACTACTTCATAATATATCTCTCACAATCTTAACACACTCACCGGGAACTTCTTCCTCGGTTGCATAAAACTACTTATATGTCTTACATAATACTAATATCATTTTTCGGATATTTCGGTTTCTTTACGTATGCTTCTTTTAATTACTCTCTTTCATATTTTCATGCCGTAACTAAGTTGTTTTCTGGTCCCGTAATTTGTGCATTGTTATATATCTCATTTGGTTTTATAAACAGGTAATAATATACTACTAAATAATAATATCTCTCCTTAAGCTGTTTACACTTCTCCAGTGCTATCATCTGGTCAAACTACTTTATTTCGCTTAACTTTTTAAAATGCTTTAGTAACTTCCCCATTTGTTATTTTGGAGATCTCTTTGGTAATGTCTCAGAGATTTTTCATTTAATTAACTGTCAAAAAATTCGCTATCGTTGTTATCCGATTAATCGTATACGCTTTTGCTTTAGCTTTCACTACTGTCACTTTCGCTACCTTCTTGGTCTCCTTATATTTTTAAAAATTTGTGTCTCACCCATTTTTTTTTTGCTACTGCTTATATAGTTTTCTATTCACCTTAATTTTCTCTTGAACTTCGTTTGACCACCACTAGGTATCTTTATTCCCAAACTTATTTTTTCCTGAGGTTTTTCCAAGTATTTCAATAGCAGTATCTCTAACAATACTAGCTATATTCTTTTAAATCGTACTAAGACTTCTTTTCACATTACAGCTCCCATTTTCAACAATTTTTGTCCTAAATGTATCTTATTTCTCATCTTTCAATAACTATGATTTGGGTTTCTGTAATTCTCTTCGATATGTTGGTCTCATTTCGTTTTTTTTTACTTCGATGTCCAGTACAACTAACTTATACTTATGGCTCACAGTCCCACTAACTATTGCCTTCTAATTCTTACATTCCCGTATATATTCTTGTCTTGTCATAAAATAGTCTATTTAGGAATATTTTTTTCACTTTTTCATGTGATCAGTTGACTTCTCTCTTTGAAAAGAATGTGTTAATAGTCGCCATATCTAATGATGTTGCTAATTTCAGCATTGACTGAAATATGTAATAAAATCACCTCGTATTATGACTCTCTGGTCTAATACAATATCTTTGGTATATTTCTAGATTATATTTGGAATATATCTCCTAATTGATCATAGAAAGCTTTTCTTTAATTTTCACCCAACACACACACACATTAAATATTTAACACTTGCTTATCAAATATAAATACTGACATTATTCTATCACTCCTCTTCTTACAATTTCTACTACGGTATTTTTCATTTCCCTATCAGCAGTTATACCAACTTGATTCTTGGTATTACATTTCATATATGCATTTTATTTTTAAATTTGGACAAAATTATATAAATGGAACTGTCTAACTTTGGTTTTAATAATATTTAATGATATTGATATTTTAACTTGACAGTCCGTTCCGAACGTTGGCGATCATTCTGGCTATGATGACTTTTTTGGCTGCTATACGAAATATCTGTGTTGAGGTCTTTTTATACCATGCTCTCAGGTTAGCAAGCCAGGAGCCTTTTTCATCCTGGGGCCCTTTTTCCTTCAATTTTACCTAGCAAAATGCATTAAAGTAGCTCGTATCTGCTTTGATTTCTCATTATTTGTCCCAAGTACTGCAGACTTTGTCTGTCTATGGTATCTTCAGGATCCTTCTGTATAACCATAGCTCCAAAGCCTGAAGTTTTTGTAGAGTTTCTGCCTTCAATGTCCACGTTTCTACTCCGTACAAAAGCACTGAGTACACATAACATTTAACGAGCCTTATTTTTGTTTCTAGGGTGAGGTCATGGCTCTTGAACACAGAGTTCATAGTCAAGAATGCACTTTTTGCCTTTCCGATGCCACATTTAATCTCTTGGTTATTGTCCCACGACTCATTGATTATAGTTCCCAAGTAGTTTTCCTGTTCAATTCTCATTTGGTTCACAAAAAGATTTACTCCAGTTATGTTTTCCTTGTTGATGATCATTAGCTTGGTTTTATTGGTGTTTATATCCAGTCCATATCTTCTACTTGTTTCCGTTATTTTGTTCATTAAGTTTTGCAGCCCTTCTATAATATTGGAAAACTTTATGGAAAGTGGAAGACTCCACTTATTGAGATGCCTTCACCAATATCTTTTAGAGCCTCTTCAAAAATGTGCTCTGCGTACAGATTGAATATCAGTGGTGAAAGTGTACACCCCTGTCTCACTCCCCTAATGATTTTGACCTGATCTATATGTTTTCCATCTATTCGGAGCACCGCTGATTGATTCCAATACAGGTTAGCTATTATTTTTAAGTATTTTCCGTTAATCCCTCTCCTCTTTAGCACTTCCATCATTTGTTCATGCCTGACTTTATCGAAAGCCTTCTTGTAGTCAATCAGGCACGCAAAAACATTACAGCTGACATCTCTGCATTTCAATACCTGTACGCTAAATAAAGCTTTCCTCGTACCAACGGCGTTTACAAATTCAAACTGATTGGGCGCAATTTGTTCCTCGCATTTCCGGTAAATTCTTTTGTGGATGACTTTTAAAAACAGCTTCAGCAGATGGTTCATTAGGCTTATGGTCCTATAATCTTCACAAACTTTTGCTTCTGGTTTTTTGGGTAATGGTATAAACTCTGATTTGAGCCACTCTACTGGTATCTTTTCTGCCTTGTATATTTCGTTAAATATTTTAGTTATTATTTTTATTTGTTCTGCATCTAATAGCTTCAACAGTTCTGCAGGAATTTCATCAAGTCCCGGTGCTTTTCCATCCTTCATTTGTCTGACGGCTGCGGTTATTTCTTGTGGTAGGATTTTGCGACCTGAATGGTGGGCTCTTGTATTGTTCTAAGGTCATGGAAAAGTTTCTCCAAGTATTCTTCCCATACTTTCTTTTTATCTTCTTTGGTTATGGCAAAATTGCCTTCATCATCTGTTATTTTTCCACTGTTGCGTTTTCGGAACTCTCCAGCTATTTCCTTTACCTTTAGATGAACCTTGAAGTTATCATATCGACTCTGATTAGTCTGTTGATGACTCTGTTAATGTTAACTAACATTCAATCACTTCATTCAAAAATAATTTAAATCAATTACCCATTTTAGTTTACAATAATACGATTTTTTTCTAATAAGGGTAGTTTTTACCTCTACCAAATAAAAAAACAAACAAAGGCACAAGTCCAAAAGTGAAGTGAAATGTTTAATAAAACCTAATTCCAAATTTTCATGCACTTCGGTAGTTGCAAGGAAAATTACAGAGTATCGCTGTATTTCACGTTCACTTACTGGCCTATATGTATTGAACGATAGAACAAAATTATTAGGATATTATTTTAAAACCAACCAACCAAACCAACCAACTCATGGCTGAGAGTATAGAAGAACTACAGACTTTACTAGATGCAATAAATAGTGAATGCATTCAAATGGGACTTGACATCAACACAGATAAGACCAAATTTATGATAGTATCAAGGAGTCCAATAAATAATGAACAACTAACTCTTGGTGGACAGCAAATAGAGAGAGTGATAAAATATAAATATCTGGGAGCTTACATCAACACAGAATTAGATCCAGACCAGGAGATCCGGGTACGAATAGAAATGGCAAGGGCAGCCTTCTTAAAATTCAAACAAATGTTCTGTGACAAAAATCTGAATAATGCGCTGAGACTGAGGTTTGTTGAATGTTACGTCTGGTCGCAACTATTGTACGGGGTAGAAACATGGACACTAAAAGCGCAAATAGTTAAAAAGATTGAAGCCTTTGAACTTTGGATATACCGGAGAATGTTAAGAATTCCATGGACTGCCAGAGTCACCAATGAGGAAGTGCTGAGAAGGATGGGTCGAGACAAAAAATTGTTGAGAACGATAAAAGTACGTAAGACTGCATTCCTTGGACACATACTAAGAAATAATAAATATAGTCTTCTGCAGGTCATCATGCAGGGTAGAGTCGATGGCAAAAAGGGAATAGGTAGAAAGAGGAAGTCATGGCTGCGAAATATTCGAGACTGGACAAACATGACTAGACGAATTATTCCACGTTGCAAAAGACAGAGAAGCTTTTAAAAATGTGGTCGCCAACCTCCGTTAATGGGGACGGCATAGGAAGAAGAAGAAGATTTTAAAACCGCAGGAATTTACAAGTAATGTTTAATAACTGCAGCCGTAAGTTATCTGATGTATTAGAACGACATTACTCGTCGTTATAGGGACAAAGTCTCTATATATCAGTTACCGTAGTCTCCTACATCTTTAGTATATTAGATTCTACAAGTATTCTTAACCTTACTGGATTTGTTATCACATCTAAGAAGTGTTAAATTGTGGGATAACGTACAAATGTATAAATTATATTACACGAAAGGTAAATTATTTACAATAATAATAGCGTAATATGATCTTCCGCACAACCTTCAGTGTAAAAGTAAGTTGTAAGTTCTTTTATCAATCCTACCAGGCCTACACGTGTGTATATCACCCAATTTAGAATTAAATATTTTTTTGCCAACGTTGATCATTGACTAAATTATCTATTTTAAACCTAAATTAAAATTGCATTCTTTAAACCATTTCTATGGATTAATAAAGAGTTTTTCATAAAGAACACGTTTTTTATTCCACGTATTCAACAAAATATTAAAAGTTCTTTTCAATTATTAAATACGGCAGGAACTATGGTTATGCACCACGTCTCTGGCCAGCTACATCAGAGCAACTATCTGAGATAATGTTTGTGCGACAGTATAAACAGAATATTAATTAATCCATTGAATACCAAGGGAATAGATGGTCTCTGGGGGTACATTGGCCGGATGATATGCATACTAAATGTCTGCCTAGATAACCGCTTTATTAATGAAAACCCAATTGCATATACTTAAATTAGTGGCGTTTTGACTTATGCAACATATGCAGAGTAAACTGAATGTATGCTTAGATAAGCTGCATTGCATAATTTTGCTTTCACAAAGAACGTTAGTTCATTTAAAAGTATTTTGTATAATTCATATTACCGCAAAGATTCTTAAAATATTTTAAATGATCCCTTTTATATTAAACTGTAATCTCTATTTCTATACGAAAAAAAAATTAAATTGAAAAGGAATTATAGGCGGAGGAATGTATAGGATTCGTAGCAGTTAGAGTTATAATTAAAAACTTTTACCGTGATGGATAAATAATTAAAAATAATTATTGGCTTGTAATCAATAAATATATATGTATTAAATATACTAATATTTCTAACACAAAGGGCGAAAGCAGGGCACGTATGTCTTTCTACAAACTTAGTTAACGTATTGTTTTTATTACGAGTTTAGTGGATAGCTTAAAATGCATAGGAACATGGAAATACCCCAATTTAAAACCTACCCACATGACCACATAATTTAGCACAGGATAACTCTGATTATGATATTAAAGGGGTCAATAAAAATATCTAAAACATAACATATGCTACGTTCAATCTCCGATTACTCTCAAAATAGATTATCCACGTTGGGTTATGGGTATTATGGTTTTGCTTAATCTCCGATGAACGTGTTTATTTCGGCAATTAAGTAATTTCGTTTATTCACAACGCGTTATGGATATTTCGCTTCGGCCAATGTCCGAATAAAATGCTTACTCCGCGACGTGGGTAATTCACGTTGTTCACTTCGCGAAGTGAGTAAAAATTTCGGACATTGTCCAAATTCAGAATTTAAGTGTACAGAATGCACATTCTTCTTCTTCTTTCTTCTTCTTCGCGTGACTAGGATTACTCCTGTTTGTCTGCCTCTTATTCTGTTTCAGTCGTTGTTGATTGTACATTATCTTTCCACCTTTTTGGCGGCCTTCCAACTGGTCTTCTACTATACGGCTTGTTGTTTTTACAGATGTTCGCTAATCTATCTGGTCCCATTCGGTTTACATGTTCGTTCCAGTTTTTGTTTTCTTGTTTTTATCCACCTGTTAATATTTTGAATTTTGCATTGTTCGCGTATACTTCTGTTGGTTTGTCTGTCTCTTAATGATATGCCCGCTATTGATCTTAATACTTTTCGATATTGTTGATTTGTTGTTTCGTCTTTCTTGTGTCGGTCCTTGTCTCTGCTGCATATGATAAGATGATAAGATATTCATCTTACTGTTGTCTTGTATACTTTCATTTTGCTTTCCATGGTCAGATATTTGTTTCTCCATATGGTTTCTCGGAGGCAACCACTTACTCTTGCCGCTTTTGATACTTGCCTTGTGGTCTCTATTCTTATATTCCTGTCACTAGTGATCTCTACTCCTAGGTAATTGAATTTAATTACTTGTTCTACAATTTAATTTTTACAGAGAAATTACATTTTTAAGAGAACATAACGCATAATGATTAGCTACTTATTATTAAAAATCTCTCTTTCTCTCTTCTCAGCCTTGACCCTTAGAAGGAAATGTAGTGGCTATCGTGTATTGTCTGTCTCTAAAGATTTCTACCCCTAGTCATTTCTTTTAATCATACATAGATCTTTTGCTTATTTCTGTAATTTCGTCGATGCATCTTGTTAGGGATCTTCCTCGTGATATTCTACCTTTTCTTGGGTAATATGTCTTTCCATGTTTTTTGTGTCTATTCTCATAATATATCTGAAATATTTTAATTGTTGGAGATTAACTTTGCTGACCTTAAGTTCATTTAAAATTAAAACATTGCATGTGGTTTTCTTTTTAAAGACAAATCACATCCTATGCAATAAAGTCATCCGAAGAACGCAATTCAGAATTATTGACAACATAAAGTTATCTAATTTAAAATGTATAATTATGTCAAAGAAAATTAACTTATTAGAAGAATTTTTTTACAAAGTTACAAAAACGAAATTTGTTAAATTTATTTGCATTTATTTAAAGTAAAATTGTGGCCTATTCCCAATAAAAATGGTAAATGGCATTAAAAAATGCCACATGAAAACAACTTCGGAACAATATTAATAATCTGATATAATTCGTTAGGTTGGTGCTAAGATAAATGGCCTGCATCTGGTTTGTGTAACATTGACCTTTAAGAATAATATGTTTCACTGTAGGTGTCATAGCTGAATTATGAACTGCTATCTGTTGCTATGAGATGTATCGCACATAGTAGATGAAGTTGAAATAATGTGCGTTAGGCTTTCACGGCCATCGTCTAACATGTTAAGCTGTTTGTTCGGGCTGTTAGGCCGTTGTCTTCTGACAGTTTCAGCTTACAAAAAAAGCAGTAACATCTCCAGAAGATGCCAACCCCTAGTGTTGGCGAAGCATCGAGAACTAATCTCAGAAGACAACGGCCTAACAGCCCGTTGAAAGCCAAGTTGAAATAATGTGTAGAATTATTTGTCCAAATTTTTGTAATGGTATTTGAGTGTCTTGTTGAAAACAGGAATGCTCTCGTTAGACGTAACTCTTGATGTTAGTGTGTCAGTTTCTTTATTTCCTTTATTCCTACATGCGGTGGTATCCATAATAAATTTATATTTATATTTATATCCCATTCGCTTCGTGCGTAACCATGGAAGGGGTACCTTGAAACGATGCCAGCGTGCGTAGCGGCGAAATATGACAAAATTGGACCTATCTTTTTACGCATAAATTTTATCAAAAATGGGTGCAAATACATGTTGCGTATTTAATTCTGCTAATAAAAGCAAAAATAGTAAGTGTAGTTTTTATAGGTTTCCAAAGATTTCGTATAAATTAGAAAAAAGAAAAAGATGAATTCATGCTATTAATATGAAAAAGTGAATATCACATAATTTCATTTTTATGCAATTAAAATAGGAACAATTTAAATAATTTACCTTAAGTGATATTTCATAAGGCTAACTGCAGCCAGCCTGATGACTTTAGCTTTTGTATCATAACTTTTACTATTATTGTTTTTAATTACATGCTCTTCCACATAAAAAACTTGATTTGCCAGTACTAGATTTTTCTCTTTTTTTTCCGTTTAGGGTTGTGATAAATTTTTAGAAACCCAATTTTTAATAATACATTTATTTTGTACATAAACTAAAAAACTAATTATTAATAATTGTCAATTTGGTATATATTTAACATATATTTAACCTCAAATTGGGAGGTCCAAAACTATCATATGAAGGCAATAGATGTCGCGTCAGTCACGCTGGGAGCGAATAGACAATGTAAATAATTTACGATTTTTTAAATAATTTCATGAGATGAGTAATCGCTGGACCTCACTAAAGTGCTGAGGTAGTTAAATATGTATTATAACGCAATTTCATCCTTGATTAGAAGTTTCGTGAGACGATTTCAAAGCTTTTAAAATGGCCACTATTTTACTTAGCAAAATGCTGCCAGTTTGTGAAGTAAGAATTACTGTGTATTTTTTATCGATATGTACATATTCTGCTGCAAGTGCTGTTTCGATAAAAAAGTGCTGATATAACTATTCACGATTCATCATAGATTAATAGAAATTCCCAAGTCAAAAAATAACTTCGAGATAGAAATGTATATCAGTAAGCAAATAGCAGTAAACAATGGGTACAACTAACAAACAATAAATAAAATTTTAAATCAAAAACTCCCTAAGAAAGTCCTGAAATCAGTATTTCCACCACCAGAGAAAAAACTCAGTACATTATATTCAGATATTAAGAAAAGTAGCCAAACACATAAAAAAAGACAGTAATAACACCAGCTTTCAGAACAAACAACTTAGGCAAATATATTACGAACAAAAAGTGCCCAAAGAAAAATCACTTATACAGTGGTGTATACAAACTTAAATATGGCGACTGACCAAAAACTTACATCGGTAAAACAGGTAGAATTTTCAACAAATGGATAGCTGAGCACAAAATAGCTTCCAATAATGGACAAGCAGGTTGATCAGTTGGTTTCCTCGTCCAGTTTGCATTTACCTAACCACATACTTCAGTGCTAGGTTAAAAAAAGTTATGGTCAGCCCATTTCCCTGCTTTAGTCCCTGAGAAATTTTGAAAAACTCTGTCCGGTGGTTTTATATTCGTACACATATCTAAGTTTCATCCATTGTGGCTTTAATGAGTCTAATTAGCTTGTGTGGTATTGCCAATTCAGCCAATATATTGTAGAGTTTGTTTCTTTTGACTAGGTCGTATGCCTGTTTGGCCCGGAAGCATCGGAAGCCCGTCTGATACTCTTCAATAATATTTTCTGCTAGTGGTTAGAGCCGCTGGTTTATAATATACGTGAGGACTTTGTATGCTGTACATAGTAGAGAAATTTCATGGTAGTTTTTGAACTGGAGTTTTTTTCCTTTTTTTATAGATAGGGCATACTTTACATTTCTTTCAGTCGTCAGGTATTTTCTCTTCTTGCCATGTTTCTTTGAAGAGCGCGTGGATGTGACTTGCTAGGTGGTCGCCACCTACCTTATATAATTCTGCTGATATTTCATCAACTCTATGGTTGGAGCTTCTACTCCATTCTTTGTTCGTACCCATTTCATCTTCCATGTCTACTTGTGTACCAAGAAGGGTCTGAAAATAATGCTTCCAGGTTTCTGTGACCTTCTGTTGGTCACTGATTAGTTGCCTACTTTTACCTTTACATAGACTTGTTTGAGGTTTATGTCCTTTTTTTATCTTTAATAGGTTTTGATTATCTTTTTTAGATTGGTTTTATTGTCATTATGGTAAATACCATAGCACATTGAGTCATAATAGCTGATATAACTTTACCGTGCTTTTTTTGTTTTTGTATGATTTGACGTAAGATCTAACATGCTACTTATTCTTTTATTTATTATATTTAAATATCTAAGGGATATTATCACTTGCCTATTCATATTTTTAAAATATTTTGAAATTCGTGTTGCGAATTACTTGTCTTTGATAACTTAAATAAAATTGATTAAGTATAAACATTTGAACAAATATCAAATCCGAACATAGCTTGTGTTAGATATCTACTTACCGAATACTGCGTGTAATTGATCCTGAGTGGTGTATTCGAATGAATTCATTGGAAGTAGTCGCCATGTGGAAGGATGAGTGTTTCTCATTGACAAAGAATGTATCAGGTACCCAGATGTTTTTGATGAATTCAGAACCTACGGAGAGGATCTCTACGCTGGGCCTTTTCCGGAACGCCAATCTTGGGTCCGTCCAGAATTGTCGAAAGTAAAAGTCCAAGGTGAAATCCTGTAGAATTTCAAAGCTGTTTAATATCCACGTCATGATTCAAAATTTTATTAATTATTTACTATTTTAAAAAGAAAAGTTTATTGTATTTAAACATAATATACAATTGAATATGCCAAAAAATAGCAAAGTTAACTCCTAATAATTGACAACAACTATTTTTAAATAAGTTTTACTTTTAAATATCTACCATATTTAAAGATGCCTCAAAAACATTATTATTTGAATGTGAAAACGTTATCAGTGGTCTTTAATTAAATTACCTTTTAGTGATATTCTATATCACTAGATTCTATTCTAGATAAGTGAAATTTTATACTATAATGGAAAGATAATATTAAGTTCTTTTGTTAAGAAATACTATGATTAAGTAGATATCCCATAGTTTCTTAATAATAAAAATAATCAATTTTACTTACAATATTTTATGTTTTGTTTGAACTCTAAAACATTTTTTACAAATTGATATAAAGATAAATAATATTAATTAAATTAGCGATGAAAGTTACAGTACACATCGATTACACGTTTTATAGGTTAGGATATATTGCACTGATAATATGTTTAAACGGCAACTGAATACTTTTCTTTTTAAATAGTCTACCATACTACTATAACTGTACAGATTGACCTACGAAAATTTAAATTACTGTTTAAACATGCACATGCTTATGACACAATAAAAATAAATAAAAAATCTTAATATTAACATAACTTTATTATTTCGATTAATATTGCTATGTTAGTAAGACTAACTAATTTGGCACTTTAATTATAACTACTAAAAGCAGTAGTTAAAGTTAAAAAAAGTTATACGTTGATAGAAAAGGTACAGTAGTTATAAGGCTATCCCTATCACAAATTGAATATTATTTTATATTACGTTTCCTAATCAAGAGAGCATAAGCAGAAGATATATTAGTACAAAAACTGGTACTGCTGGTATAATTTTTATTTTTATGAGCAAAGCACCTTAAGATGGTTTTACATGCTAAATACGAAAGAAAACGCCGATGTTCATTATTGACTTTTTTAAGATCAATCTCGAACGGCTCACGCTGACCTGGTGATGACTAAACACTTACCCAATTCAGTCAGCATCAAGTCTGTTGCACCATCCGGCAGCCGTTTCAAATTTTGAAGCGACAAAAATAATATTTTGTAAACGTGAATACCAATGAAAAAAATTTACAGTGAATATTAATAAAGTAATTTAGAGTCTTACCTCATTAGGCTTTGAGTTACCGATATGATGTTCGAATTAACCTTAATTGCTGTCACAATTTTCTAAATTGCATATTAATCCCCACTTCTTTAATTTTGGACTAGAATCGAATAGTCCTTCATTAAAAATCTTTGGTTTAAAGTGAATTGCACAGTCCGACGTCATTTAATTTTCAGTCACATTGTAGGACGTCCCTTGTAGCATTGTTGATAAGTTACTTAAGTTACATTGTCTTAAAATTACTGTTTTTAAAATACAAGATGGTAAATAATTAGTTTTAATACGGTTCCACGAGAGTTTCAAGTAACTGTGATTTTTAATAGCAAAACGAAAGTATTTATTATTTAAATTAAAAAAAGTTTAAATAGGATGCTCAAATTGAGATTTCCTCACTTCTTGGTAATAAGTCAACCTTGCAACTAAACGTGCCAGGAGATGTACAAGACTATGGACTCAGTTTCGATTTTAATTGTTTAAGTGTACAGCCAATTACATGTGTATTATTCATTACAAATTCCAGTTACAGCTGACTTTTGGTCATAGAGTGTACGGTGAAATTTAATCTGAAAAGTATCTGAACTACGGGTAGCTCTTGTTGGTAAGAGAAAATTTACAAAGCTAGGAGTTCCTGAGCAATCTATTAAATTGCTACATCTCTTAATAAAACCCAGAAGTCTAAGGGCTCTATTACAAATGTCATTTATATGAGTATAAAACTTTAGAGATTCATGAAAAGTAACTCCCAAGTATTTTACGGATGTAACATGATTAAGTACGTTATTATTTAATGTGAAAAATGATAACTTAGAGGAAATTTGCGGTTTGAGAAACTCATACCACAGCATTTGTTGATAATTAGAAAAAATTTGTTTTGCTGACACTAATACAAAAATCTATTTAAATCATGTTAAAGTACTTGCCAGTATCGAATATTTTTAATTTTTCTAAAAAGCTTAAAATCATCAGCATATAATATATAATTGATATTTAAGACACAGTTGCTAATATCATTTTAAAAAACAGTTGAGGTGATTGAAAATTGTTGAGAGGTAACTCCCTGAAAAAGCCATGAGGTGACATCCAGTCACACAATTGTATACATAGTGGATCAATTGATTATCATGTTGTTAGGTAATAATATACAATTTTTTAAAATATTTTCAATTATGAACTTTAGTATTTTTAAAATGAGTTTCCTGTAAACAAAGTATAAATGGAGTAAGTTTTTTAATAATTTCTTGTAATATCTCAAGGCGAGTGTAATACCCTCGTAGGTTCCACTAAATAATAGAGAAAGCCATTATAATATATCTTTTACAATTTCATTAGATTAGGTGTTAGTTTCTGATTGTATGGATTTAAGTATTTTGTTTCTAAGTCTAGTGCATCTATTTTTTGATTTCCTATTTGATAAATTTTTATGTAGTTGATCTAAAAGTTTCAATAGGTTTTCTAGATCATTTGTATTAGCTTTTATTAAGCCTACTGGATCAGTAAGTGGTTTACTGAAGTATCTTCATATATTCGTCTAGCTGCATTTTTTATATAGTCAGTTAATTTAATGGTTCTTATGTGTGTGATTGAAGACTTTGGCTTTTTTAATTTGGAGTCTGGAAAGGGGCTATTTACTGGAATATTATTTGGTGGAGGGGTTATAATTTCAGAACGATTTCGTTTGTTTGAGGGAGGATCGTGGGACATTTGTTGAAAATCAGTGCTTTCTGTAACATGAGTAGATGGTAAAATATGGATATCCGGTTTAGTCGATAGTGCAGGAGCCGAGGAAGATATATTTTGCGTTAGTGGAACGTATTCATTGTCTATTGGATCAGTTGAAGTAGTTGGAGCAGCATTTTGTGTTTGAGATATTTGAGTTTCCTTAGTAGTTGGGCAATTCTCAGCCGAATGTTCCGCTTGCCTGCAATTAGTACATAGATCCTTCTCCATTACAAGAAACATACGATATGATGTCATTTCGTAATTCACAATGATTGAGTCGGGTATTAATGAGACTGGGGGAGAAATAAAAGTATGCCTTCTGAAACTGAAAATGTGTGTGTAAAAAATTTAATGATGTTACCAAAGTTAATCCCAAATTAGAAAGTGCATTTTCAATAATTGAATGTGGAATTGAAGGACAAACATTTGATATCAATAATCTTTCATTTGGTGACATTAATTTACAAGCCTGAATTATTTAGTAGTTTACACTTATTATCCCTTTGTTAATTTGTAGAAAATTGTTAGCCAAAGTTTCGCTTGTTAGATAAATGGAAATTTGACCATTTAACATTTTAGAGGAGAATAGAATATTTTTTGGATGCTATAAATCACCAACTGCAAATAGATAGTCTTCCAACTTTGTATTTTCTAGAGCAGGAGAAACTATTGCTTGTGTTTTGGATAGAAATTTAGGTACATTTTGATTTGTGACAGTTGCAAAAGATTGTTTTATATTTGTATTTGATCAACGTTGTTCCAGTTCTTGTTCAGGAGCACCAAGAGGCGGAAAATTATCATCATTTTTAATCAATATCATCGATAACTCTTAAAAACCTAGTCCGGTCCTGTCCCCTCGATATCAAAGCTGATAAACGGTAGCAGTAAAAATTTGTTGCTTTATAACTAAATATTGATTCTTGCTTACGTGGATTTAACTTAAATGTTAATTATTTAGATTAAATAAATATTTGTACTCACAGATTTTATACTTGTGAGAAAAATCACTTATATTCACTTTGTAAGTAAAACTGTAATTATTTTGTTACTTTTTAACACCTAAAAACTGGTTTTATGTGAAGCTTGTTTTAAACCTCGTTCTACTTCAGAGGTCGATATATCATTTCACCAATACATTTGTTTCTGCTGGTAAATTAAACAAAATTCCTTGAAACTGTCTAATTAATTATTTGACTGTTAACACCTTGTATATTAAAAACTACTAACTTTAAGGAGTAGTAATACATATTGCCGTTTATAAAATTTCATTGTTTACTAAAATTTCACAGAAAAATACGGATTTTTAACTTAAAAACACATGGATGACGTCATTACGACGTCATGGTGACGTCATCTCAGTTGCTATTATTCAAAAAAAGGAAACCTAAATTTAAAAATGGACCTGCCTCGGTATTTCTATATAATATGCTGCATTTCTGAATTACTGGGAGTGGGTATTTTTTAAACGAACAGAGTGTATATAAAATACGTGCATATTTTAGATAACTTTATTTAAAATTGATATTTTATTATGGTTTTTAAACAATAAAATCAAAACTTAATATCACTTATAAAAAATCCATATTCCCGAATTCCTAAATTTTGACATTTTAATAATTAAGTACTGTAATTTATACTCTAGGGTGTTTTATTTAATTTTTTTTTAATAAATAAAAGAAACAATTTCATACAATAATTTCAAATACTTATGGTTTAAGTTATTTTTAATACCTTAACTCATTACTGTTGCTCAAAAATCCATTGATTCTAAACTCAATTCTTTCATTTATACTTGTTAGCTTATAAAATGTTCCCCAACTGTAAGTAACTCAATTTTTCAAACGGCTTAGTTCGCGCTTTTTACCATTCGATCTTCATTATCCTCGAGTCGCTTAAACACCATCAAAGGAAATCCATGATATTTCAAAAACTACTTTTCACTCTGGCTCGAATCATTTCCTTTCTGTTATTGAGACTTAATGTCCCCTTTCTGGTTACTATATTCATATAATCTGAATCTAAATTACGTCTGTCAAGAAGCAGTGAAATATGAGGTAGAAATCCGCATCACAAAGCAGTAGAAAAACTGTCTTATTTTTCTATATCTTGTATCTCGGGGTGACACAAAGCGAGGCCAGGACATTTGAAAATGTTTTCTGTAATATGGTAATGGAGTCAATCTTTTCTTTGGTTTTTTGCTTTTACTGATGTGTATGTTTTATAAGTCTTAAGGTGAACTTAATATAATATGCACTATATGTTAAATTATTTTTTATTATTAAACTGTATTAAAAAATTAAAAATCAGTTAGAATATGTTACAAATTTTTCCACCATAAAGGAGTAGAGAGCGTGACCTCATCGAATTATAAAACTGCAAAAAACTAGATATTATCTTGGCCATGTAATGACGCATAATAGACATGACTTCATTTAGTTCATAATAAGGGCTAATATTAACGGTAGACGAAGACCAGATAGTATTTCTAATTTGAGAACAATTGATGGATTCGACCGTTACTTGATGGAAATTCATTTTATGTAACAATAAAACACTGAAAACTTTGTTTTCAAAACTTCCACAAAATTTATTTTAAATTCTTATCACTACAGCTGTTTCGGCTAATTGCCTTTCTTAAGTGATCTGTTTCTGGCATGGGTTTACACTTTATAGTCTCTAATGAAATAGGTTGAGGAGGGGAGAACTGTTTGTCTCAAGCTGGTCATTCAGAATTATATCTGTGTTTTTTAATTTGTTGATTTCCATAGATTTTAACAAAGATAGCTTAAGGTCTTTATTTTGAATGTGTAGAATTTTAAATTCGTCATTAAAAAAATGATTATGATCTAGAAGGTGAAGTGCGTATGTAGAATGTGTTTTTCTATTATTGAAAGCCCTTTTATGTTCTGCTATTCGTTTATTAAAATTTCTACCTGTTTGACCAATGTAAGTTTTTGGGCAGTCGCCACATTTAAGTTTGTACACACCACTGTGTAAGTGTTTTTTATGTTGGCTCTTGTTGTTTTTAATATATTTGCCTAGGTTGTTATTTGTTCTGAAAGCTGGTGTTATTCCTTTCTTTTTTATGTGTTTGGCTATTTTTGTTGATATTTTGCCTGTATATGTAATCGAGCAGAAGGTACTGGGTTTTTTCTCTGGTGGTGGAAATACTAAGTTCAGGGCTTTCTTGTGTAGTTTTTTATTTAACATTTTATTAATTGTTTGTTCGTTGTATCCATTGTTTACTGCTATTTGCTTAATGATATTTAATTCTATCTCAAAATTGTATTTTGACATAGGAATTGCTGTTAATCTATGTAATATACTATGATAGGCTGCCAGTTTATGTTGTGTGGGATGGGATGATAAATTGTGAATAGTCGTGTCAGTATGGGTAGGTTTATGAAATATGGAGAAGTCATGTTTGTTTTTAAGTCTGGTAATTTTTAAATCTAAAAAATTTATGGATTGATTTTGTTCTGTTTCTATTGTAAATTCAATATGACTATGAAGAGAATTAATATACGATAAAAATTGGTCGAGTTGCCTGTTAGTTCCTGTGAAACATACCAGTACGTTGTCTACGTATCTCCACCAATATAAAAACTGTTTGAATATGGGATGTTTTGAAATCTTTGTCTCTAGAATATCCATAAAAATATCTGATAGCAATGGGCTTGGAGGATTGCCCATTATAAGTCCTCTACTGTTATTTGTATATAACTCATTATTAAATTTAAAGTAGTCCTGGTTTATGCAAACTTCAAGAAGATGTAAAATTTCAGATGTAATGATTGAATTTGTACTATTTTGGTCTAAAGGGTTTTTTACTAGAATGAAAGTTTCTGTAGGAGGAATACTAGGAAAAAGATTTTTTACGTCAAATGAAATTAATCTGGAGTTGTTAGGTAACTGAAAATGTTGTATTTTCTAATTGTTAGTTAATAGAACTAGACTAGTTAATAAAGTATCGTTCGTAAAATAAAGTTCGAAGTAGTAAAGGAGTTTAAATACCTGGGGGCAATAATCACAGCGGCAACCACATAGAAAAAGAAGTCTCAGCAAGGCTAGCTGCGGAAAATAGAGCATTCTCAACATTATTAGGATCGAAGCTGCTAAAAAGAAAATCTAAATTTACACTGTATAAGTCGATTATTCGATTAGTGCTGATTATATATTCCGATAATAGCAACCGATATACTGTTCGAATTTATTATCCGATTCTTCTTGAATTCGTCATAATGATTAACAATTCACAAGATCAATACTTGAATGCTTGTGGACAGAATATAAAAAATATTTGCTTCTCGTTTGGTCAATTATGTCCAGTGTTTTGATGTATAGGCAATGCACGCTTTTTTTATTCTAGCGCCTGGTAACACAATGAAAAATATGGTATATAGTATATCACAAGGTCCTTTAATGAAAATAATCGATACGAGTGGAATAAATTCAGCAAATAGTTGCTGTGTTTGCGCGCGAATTATGTCTTTTTAACTTTTATTAAACTTTTTTAATTTGATCTTAATCTAAAAGGTTAATAGAATTCTCCTAATAATTTTACAGAATATTTATAATTTCCAAAGCGGTACAAAGTTCAGCAGGGTCAGCTATTTTATATAAAATGCAAATGACGTGCAATATATTTCTTATTATAAATAGTCATTAAATCTCCTTTATACTAACTTATATTGTCCGTTTAGAGATTTCAATTTGTTCCACAACTACAGCTTTCACGTGTTCATCAGATCGCAACACAAAAGGGGTGTTTTTCTGAATGAATTTTTATGCAAATTCATTTTTTACCGGCAGGAGAAACTGCACGAACGGTATTTTAACGAGTATTTCTAACAAGATATAAGATAATTATGTGAAATGAAAGTGACAAGTACATTTTCTGATGGAATTTTTTGCATTTCAAAAGAATTTTCATTAAATTAAGTAAATTAAAACCGCACGTGTATTTTATTTTTGTTATAAACAAAGAAATGTGATGGTCATGTAAAGAAATTTTTATAAAAATGGGCATAAACTGCATTGGTCATTTACTCAAAAAAATATTATTTGAATAATCAATGTTGTCCCTTTTCGTGTCAGCTTTTAATTTACGTCTGTTGATATTGTCATATTTTAACGTATGGTCCTAAAGTTTTGGGAACAATTTCACCTGGTCTGATTGAGAAGCAAAATGTATTTAACAAAGAAGGCCATGGAATTGAAATGTCATCAGTTATTGACATTTAATAAACAAAGCAGAATATTTTGGTTTATGCTCTGCAAAATGTCTTATAAAATTGATATTCGTCGAGGTGTTTATAATATGGTTGGGCGAATGTCGAAACGAGATATTGTTAATATTTATCGAAATCAAAACATAAGCAAATCGACAATTTATCGCACAATCAGAGAATGTGAAGAAGGGATACCATGTGTTAACTTGCGTAAAAGTGGCCGACCGCGGATTTTGAACCATATAAGAGAGGCAAGACTGATTGAAGCAGCTAAGAACAAAATTGGGGTCTCACAGCGAAAACTGGCCAGAAGATTTCATATTGGAAAGAATACAGTACACAGGACCCTATCGAGTAACAATATTATCTATCGGAAAAGAAGGAAAGTTCCAAAATACACAGAGGATCAATTAGAGAGAATTCCGAGATGTTGCCGCGCGTTAAGGCGAGTGCATTTCGTCAAAAAGTTGATCGTGATGGACGATGAAAAATATTTTACTTTGTCCAACTCTGAGATGAAGGTTAACGATAGGTTTTACGCGAACGATTACGAAAATGTACCTGATGAAATAAAATTCAAAAGTAAGAAAAAATTTGAGGACAAAATTTTGGTATGGTGTGTAATTTCTGAGGCTGACTTTATCTCACAGCCCTACATTGGTGTTGTTCGAGGCGAAGCCTTAAACGCAAATATTTATATTCAAAGATGTCTCTCTAAATTGCTTCAGTTTGTGAACACACATCATGCAAATGATCAAATAGTCTTTTGGCCAGATCTTGCTTCATGTCATTACGCGAGGATCACAAGGGACTGGTACGAAACTAACAACATTACATTTGTACCGAAAGCAGACAATCCCCCCAACCTACCTCAGGCTCGTCCAATTGAAGAGTTCTGGGCAATATTAAGTCGGAAAGTCTATAATAACGGATGGGAAGCACAAAATCAGGAACAGTTAAGACGCCGCATATATACAAAAATTAGAGAAATTGACGCCGAGGTCGTCCAAAAGATGATGCAACGTGTCAGGGGAATTATTAGGCAAATCGAAAATAATGGTCCCTTGTCTGTCATTTGAATTTTGATTTATAATAAGGATAAATTTTTCCCAAAACTTTAGGACCATACTTTATTTTAGTTTTATATTTTATTACATTTTTTTATTTTGCTAATATTCTAGTGTATCTAGCATCTTTCTTAAGTATTATATTTGATTTTTAGATATATATGAATTATTTTTTTTATTAAAGTTTAGAAACTGTTTTACTAGAAAGTTACGTTAAGTGCTGAAAGCTTGCGTGTTCAAGCATCACTACATTACATAACCTACCTTTCTACAATTTAAGAGATTTCGTGAAGTGGTTGAACACTTTCTGTACACTATAACAACATAGTCCGTATACTTCCAGTTATACAGAAAACTATGGAATCAAAATTCTGAACATAAAGCTCAGCCATCGCATATCTATTGAAAAATAAGACGATCAAAATTAACAAATGTAATCCAAAAATTGTTACGTTCTACTTAACATAACAGCTTCCTTATTTTAGCATTCCCTGATTTTTTATAAATTGTCCTCTTTTCCAGTTTTTAAATAATTTACAATAATCCTCTTATCCTAAAACCCAAAACAATTGGGGCTTAACATATATAAATTAATTTTCTTAATGACATCCCTACTACTTGGAACTACCAATTTTTAAATATTCAGTTCCAAAAAGAACAGTCCCTTTCCGTCGCCAACTGGTTTTGTCTGTCAAAAACTTAACGTTACTCTTTTTTTTTAGAATCTTGGCTCTCGTTCCGAAAGACAAATCCATGGATTGGTATTTAATCTATTATTATCCAGTGGACTATAAAAACAATGATTTCATACAGTAATTAGGCTTTATTATCTAATGAATAAGTAGATACCGAAGACCTAATACCAAAGAGATGCCGACAGCACCGTCAACTTTTCATTCAGCAGCCCTACATCGAAAACAGCATTTGTAAATTAAGTGTTTAATGACGAAATTTTTCATTAATACTAGGTAAGTCCTTCAGAATAAGAAATCAAATAGACTTCATTCTTATCAACGGTAGATTCAGCACAACTGTCAAAAGAGCTTGCACATACCCTGGAGCAGATGTCCCTTCTGACCAAGTACTATTAGTGGCCGTCATAAAGATCGCTCTTTCATGCAAGAACAAGCCTGAAACTCAACAACATATAGCACTGGACAAACTGAAAGACCCAATGATACAAGCAGAAATAAGCAATGAAATAAACGCACAAATTCAAATATTGACGACAAACATTGCCGAAGATCTAACACCAACATGGAATACGATTACAAGTGCTGTAACAGACATCATGAAAAACAACTTAGGGTACAAACAAAATAACAAGAGGCAAAAATGGATGACAGACGAAATACTATTACTAATGGAAGAACGACGAAGACACAAGAATAAACAAGATGGCAGCAATATGTATGAAAACATTAACAGGCAAATAAAAGCAAAAATAAGAATAGCAAAAAATTAATGGCTTAAGCAACAATGTATCGATCTAGAACATTTACAACGACAGCACGACGACCGTAATTTACATAAAAAGCTTAAGGAGACTGCTGGAATATACAGAAAACGAAGACCAACCACCATAGTTAATCAGGATAACCAGATAGTGCTGGGTGAAAAGGAAAAAATTTATATATGGGAAAATTATATCCAGGAGCTCTTCCATGACGAAAGACCCATGAGTGAAGTTTATACAGATGACCACCTGACTGGCCCTTCAATCACCAAAGAGGAGATAGAAAAGGCAATATTCAATTCAAAAAACAATAAGACATCTGGACCAGATGAAATCCCGTCAGACTGGATGAAAGGGGAATTTCAGCACTACACAAAATATTTAACTTAATTTATGAAACTGGCTGCTATCCTCAATAGTGGTTACGCTCTACCTTTATTCCCCTGCCCAAGAAAGTCAATGCAAAAAGATGTGAGGATCACAGACCCATTAGCCTGATGAGTCACACTTTAAAGATATTCTTAAAAATACTACATCAAAGAGTATACAAAAAATGTGAATGGGACATCAGTGACTCCCAGTTCGGGTTTAGGCAAGGCTTAGGAACACGAGAAGCAATAGTAGCAACACAGGTGCTGGTCCAAAATTGTTACGATCAGAAGAAGGATGTGTTCCTATGCTTTTTAGATTACTAAAAAGCGTTTGATCGTGTCCAACACCACAAGTTAATGCAGATCCTCAAGAAAGTTGATATAGACCAAAAAGACATAAGATGCATTGAAAACTTGTACTGGCATCAAACGGCACAGTTAAAAATAGACAATTCTATATCCAAACCCATACATATAAGAAGGGGCGTTCGACAGGGATGTGTGCTTTCCCCTCTTTTATTTAACATTTATTCGGAAGCCATATTTCAAGAGTCTCTGGAGGATGCAAAGATGGGAATCACAGTGAATGGAGTACTGATCAACAACATACGATATTCTGATGATGGTGTCTTAATTTGTGACAACATAGTCGATCTTCAACAACTTGTCACTATAATCGGAGAACACAGTAAGCGAATGGGATTAGAGATTAATACCAAAAAAACCAAATTTATGATCATCTCCAGAAACTTGGATGCACTTGAAAACTCCACCATAACACTGAATACTAAGTCCATTGAAAGAGTGAGTAAATTTAAATACCTGGGATCGTGGCTTTTTGAAGACTGGGCATCGGACAGGGAAGTAAAATGTCGCATTGAGCAAGCTCGACAAGCTTTCGTAAAATTCAAGAAGGTACTGACTTGTTCAGAGTTCGATCTTCAACTGAGACTAAGGTTTACTAAGTGCTACATGTGGTCAGTGCTGCTATATGGCGTAGAGGGCTGGACACTCAAAACGAGGGATATAAACAGATTAGAAGCTTTCGAAATGTGGCTCTATCGCCGTATCCTAAAAATACCATGGACAGCGAAAATCACAAATATAGATGTCCTTAAAAGAATAAACCAAGAACGCCAACTTTTCGAAACCATCAAGAAAAGGAAAACGGCGTATCTAGGTCACATCATGCGAAATGAAAAATACCAGTTCCTCCAACTTATAATCGAGGATAAAATTGAAGGCAAGAGAGGAATGGGACGCAAGAAAATGTCCTGGCTCCGAAACATAAGGCAATGGACAGGGATTAACGACATACAATCTCTGATACATATTGCAAGAAATAGAGAATTAATGGAAAATGTGATCGCTAACATCCATTAGTGAATTTGCATCTAAAGAAGAAGAAGAAGTCCTTCAGCCACTTTTTACCTTTAAGCTTTTAGCTTTTTAATTTTTAATTGAACCTTCAGTCATTTTTAGGATTTTAGCTATAGAACATAGCAGTTGTGGTAATATAGAGATACGTCTGCCAATTTATTCAATAAAATATGTTTGTTTAAATTTTTGTGTTATGCTCTCATCTCCCTTGTGATCGTTGTTGCCACCATTGTTTGTCTTAGGGATTAGCCGAGCTAACTTTGAGAAGAGCTAGCCAGGTAAGGAAACTCCATAATTGTCTTTGTGATGGTGAAGACGAGCTACTTTAGCTAAGGTTGACCTCCACACGACCCTAAGTCAACCATATATTTCAAACTGGTACAACCCTCATGAATAGTACCTTACTCAGTTAAAATGGAACTAGATATTACACTTAGAAAAAATAAAAGACAACCGTTAAACGAAGCGAAGTACAGAAGTTTTGGGGAACCTGACGTTGTAAAATGTATTAAATTAGCACGCCTTCGATGACTAGGACATGTAATCAGGCGAGATGAAGATGCAACGATCAGAAAAATTTTCGACCAAAGAGGACCAGTGGGAAGACGAGCCAGAGGAAGACCAAAACTTTTGTATCAAGATAACATAGAGGATGATCTAAAATCCATCGGTGTTAAAGCATGGAGAAGAGTTGCCAGAGATAGGGTCGAATGGAAGGTTGTTCTGAAGAAGGCTTTGACTCATAACGAGCTGTAATGCCACTGATGATGATGAATAGTAATAGAAAGAAATTGCTTGTATTTTGATATAACTGTTGATTAATGATAATATTTATCCAATTTATTGATGAACTTAGTATCAATTGACGAAATCTGTAGCCACTAAAATAGAAAATCTTTCTGAACATAATGAACCCTACGGATCCCTAGTAAAAGAACATTGTGCGTATATATTTTTGACTTGTTTTTTGTTTTAAATCACATTGTTTTCAGCAATTTTTAATATTATATCAGGATTAGACTGTCTTAAAACCAAAACCGTAATTAATAATGTTTTATTTTAGCTAAAAATATAAAACAAATTACGCGATAACGAAATAAGAAAAAGGCAAAAATACATAAATCTTGAAACACGAAGGTATTAATAAGGAAAATTTATATTTCCAAAGAACGCGCTTTCGTTGTAATTAAACTTAATAAGAGTAGTTTAACACAATATTTCTGTACTTGATAGGTCCTACAGATTATGAGCTTGGAATAACATGTTGCATGTTACGCTTATATGGTAATATAACATAATTTTTGCAATGTACACGTTATCTAAGGTTTTATTTTTAAGAGCTTATAGTAATTGCTAATTATAAGAAGGCGAAAAGAAACTAAACAAAAATATTTCTAGAGTTTGTTGAGTAATAGCATTCTTACTTTATAAAGAAATATTTAAACACAACAGAATTTTTTATATAAAAGTTTAAAAAGAGAAATAAACGCAAGGTACGTAATTAAAAAAAGTAAACGTGAATCATGGCAAAATTATGTTTTCACATAACCAAAAATACTCCTTCATCAGAGATCTGGAATAAAATCCGTAGGATTAAAGGCAACAAAATTAACTCTCTTGAATTGAAATTAACCCTCATTAACATTGAGGGAAACTTAATTGCAAACAACAGTCAAATAGCCAACGCTTTAGCGAACTCATTTCAAACATATTTAAGTGATTCCGTACATGACCCATTATTTGTCGAAAACAAAAAAAACATAGAAAAAGAGGTTAAAATTACAGATTTCATCAGTCCGCTAAATGTTGCAATAAGTATGCAAGAACTAAACGAAACACTGCAATGACTTAAAAACTCTAGCCCTGGACCAGATGAAATTCCAAATTGTTTTTTAATTAATCTTTCTTTAGCTGCTAAGCATCTACTCTTAGATATATTCAATTTTTTATTTTCAACTAAACAATTTCCTAAATCCTGGAGTACCTGGAGTACCTGGAGCTACAATAATTCCTCTTTTGAAACCTAACAAAAACAAGTCAAACCTGGAATCTTATAGACCAATATTATTAACATCTTCCTTATGTAAATTACTAGAAAACATTTTAAATAGACTGTTACAATTCTTTTTAGAATCAAAAAATCTAATAGTTAATCAACAAAGCGGCTTTAGGGAAAATAGAAGAACAACTGACAATTAAGTGTCGCTATAATTGGCAGTTAATGAGGCATTTGCAACTAATCAACAAGTTATAGCTGTCATCTTTGATATAATTAAAGCTTATGATACTATATGGAAGTATGACGTTATTGTTAAAGTAGAGCATTGGAGCATAGATGGAAATTTTCTAACATTCGTCAAAAATTTTGTAGATGACAAAAATTTCCAAGTTAAATCAAATCAGCAATTTTTAGAATACTATACACAAGAAAATGGCATACCCCAAGGATCTACACTAAGCGCAACACTCTTTTTAGTTGCAATTACCAATATCGAGAACAGTATCATAAACACTGTTAAAGCAATCCTATATGCAGATGACCTCGTAATCTATATTTCTCATAAGAATTTTAATATGGCATCAAACATTATTCAACTTTCTATTAATTCTCTACAAGTATGGTCTAAAACAACAGGACTGAAATTTTCTGCGGCTAAAACTAAAGTAATGTGCTTTTCTCGAAAATATCAAATTGCTGCATTTCTTCCAAAATTAACACTGTATAATGAAGTTTTAGAAAACGTTGAGGAACTTAGATTTCTAGGTATAATTTTGATTCAAAAACTAACTTGGAACAAACACATCAAATTAATTAAGAACATAAATATTCTTAAAGCACTAGCAAATCATAACTGGGGCACAGACACAACACAGCTACTGAATATTTATAAATCCTTAATCCGTAGTAAATTGGATTGTGGATCAATTGTATATAATTCAGCTAAGCACTCAACAATAAAAAAATTAGATATTGTACAAAATACTGCACTAAGACTAGCTCTAGGAGCCTACAGAACCAGTCCAGTTGAAAGTCTTTATGTCGAAGTAAATGAATCTTCACTTTCTATTAGAAGATTACGTCTCAGTTTACAATACGCAAGCAAGCTATGAACTATTTTATACAACCCGGCCTACCCCTATACTTTCTCCATACATTACTATTCTAATTACAATCAAAATCCTAATACTCGACCATAATTTAGCAAAAGCAAAATATACCTGCAGGCAACAACCACTGTCAGATTACATACTAACAGTAATCGCATAAAAATAGAACGGGGGGTTAGACAAGGAGACCCAATGTCACCTAAACTTTTTAATACGGTGCTAGAACATGCTTTTAAGAATTTGGATTGGATGATAAAGGGAATAAAAATAGATGGAGAATATCTAAACAACTTACGTTTCGCCGATGATATACTTATAATAGCTGAAGATCTAGGTATGGCAAGAGAGATGGTACAGGAACTCATTGTGGCTACAGAAAGTGTGGGTTTAAATGTAAATATCTCGAAAACAAAAATCATGACCAATTTGGTACCCAACCAGAACATCAGTATTGGTGGGAAAGAAATAGAACTCGTAGATAGATATAAATACCTGGGACATGAAATTATGATTGACAGGGATAACCAGACTCATGAACTGAAGAGAAGAATCGGCCTTGGGTGGGCAGCATTTGGAAAACTGAGAGAAACTTTTAAAAGTGAGCTGCCCACATGCCTAAAGAGAAAGGTATTTGATCAGTGCGTCCTCCCAGTCTTGACGTACGGAGCAGAAACACTTACCTTAACAAAAGCAGCAGCTACCAAACTGAGAGTCACGCAGAGAAGAATGGAGCGGTCCATGTTAGGAATAACTCTGCGAGACAGAATAACCAACGAAGACATCAGGAGAAGAACCGGAGTGACTGACATCATCGAAAAGATAGCCAGACTAAAATGGAGATGGGCAGGACACATAGCCAGAATGAAAGATGGGCGATGGACAAAGAGGTTATTGGAATGGAGGCCAAGGGAAGACAAGAGAAGCGTCGGTCGACCATTTACAAGATGGACTGACGATTTAAGAAGACTCAATAAAAACTGGATGAGAACGGCGCAAGATAGACGGGGTTGGAAACATGAGGAAGAGGCCTATGTTCAGCAGTTGACTCTTGAGGCTGGATGATGATGATGATGATGATTTAGCAAAAGAATTAGCAACTTCACATTTCCGGGTATTATACATACCAATATTGATTATGCTCCCCCTTGGACTATACAAATTCCATATTGTAACACAGATCTGTCAACTTATACTAAGGATAATACCCCTTCATCTCTTTTTCTCCAATACTTTTACAATATTAAAAATAAATATTCATCCTGTCAACTAGTTTATACCGATGTATCAAAAACACACAAATTGGAAACAGTAGGATCCGCCATTGTCACAGAGGATTCTGTGCTCAAGTTTCCACTACCTAAGGACAACTCAATATATTCTGATAAACTTTTTGCGATATCTAAGGCAGTACAACAAACTCTTAACCGACCTGAAAACATGACAGTAACATTCACAGATTCCTTAAGTGCTATCCAGGGAATTCAGAAAATATATCCGAATTATCCAATTTTAGAACAAATTAAAAAAAGACCTTGTGACTCTACATAATAATCATAAACAACTACATATTGTGTGGATACCATCCCATGTGGGGATACCAGGAAATGAGGTAGCTGATCAAATAGCCAAAGAAGCTTGTAAAATGGAGAGATCCGATGATAAAACTAACCAAATTCCTTACTCAGATATGAAAAAATGCATCAATGAGTACACAAAAAACTTATGGTTACGAAGATGGCAACTCTTACCAAATAATAAATTGCGGCAAACTAACCCAGATCTATCAGCGAAAACACCAAATTTAGTAAAGGGAAAAGACCAGGTTGTACTACATCGTATCGGAATAGGACATACCAGACTGACGCACGTACACCTACTAAGGAAGAAACTTCCTAGAATATGCTACGCCTGTGACACCAATATAACTCTAGGTCACATTGTTATAGACTGTCCATTATATCAAATGGAAAGACAAGCTACTGGACTACCAAGTGATATAAAGTGCGCTTTAGACAGTGCGGATTGTGACAAAATCATTAGGTTTTTAAAGAAAACGAAATTGTATAATCAAATATAAGTGATACTTCAAGAAAAATTTTAAATTATAATTAACTTTGTAAAAACTTTATAGTTTGTATTTTATATTAATCATTATAATACATTATAGTCTATATTGTACCACCGCTAATAACCCTCAATGGTTGATGCGGGTTATTCCCAATAAAAAAAAGAGAAATAACAGGAATCGGTATAATTAAAGAAGTATAAATCTTTCAAACATAATTATAAAATTGACCAATAAACTAAGAATATAACTAAGAATATTAATTTTACAATACCAGAGAAATCCGGTGAAAATATAAAATTAGCAAATACACTATTAGATCGCCCTGCCGAACCAATAATTTTTGAAAGAAGTCATAATCTATGCAGCCCTGTAAACAAAGTACGTAATCAACTTCAGTAAACACAATATCAATTAAATCTGATATCAATATAATCACCTTACTAGCCCTATCGATAAACGTACTGTATCTGAACAAACACCATTCATCTTCGAATTTACATAATAATTCAAATCTTAACGAAAATAGAGACAACCAAGCATCACACGAATTTGACATAACCAAAGAGTAAAATGCATCACGATCCTTCTCAAAACAAATATTTGAAGCAGTAACATATTATAGTTTAGTATAGTATTTTCAAATCCAACATTGCCGACAATAAAATTAGATAAAGAACTATTACACTACAACTAACGGTAACTACTTATTTAGTAATTAATTAAAAAAATTAGGAAGTATTGATTATTGAAAACATATAATAACCTTCGTAAAAATACCTGACTTATTTAAAAACATTTACCAGACACAAACTATTGAAAAACATTGACACATTGTTACTATTGAAAGCACAAACTATTACCAGAGTCACAGATAAATATACCTCTAGGCTATTAACTATGCCATTTAATAAAGAACTAAATTATTCAATATATTTGATAGTTTTATGCAGTCAATTGACATCTAAAAATATTAAAATCGAAGAATACTACTAAATAGAGCCTTGCGTTTTTGAGATCGGGATTTTGTCCACTTCTCGTTTTTTTTTGGCTATGTCACAAACTGCATTTTTATTCAATACTTTTTATAAATTTTTTTATAGAAAACTGAATTTTCTATCCAAATTATATCTTTTTAAAACCATTTTTTGTTCAACAAAATAAATGCAAAACCACAGGTTGAAAATATTCGAAAACTTTCGAATTGTATTGTGTATTCTAAGTATTGCTACACAAAAAGAAATCTTATACAAATTACGTTAAAACTGTGGTTTACAAAAGTTTACAGGTTAAAAATTAACTAAGATGTAAGCGTTTCTTACTCCTTCTTTTACAAGTATTATTGGTTATATTTAAGAGAAAAAATCTATTTTTATGTAATAAATAATATATTTTGAATGAATTCGGTTTCGCTAGGTAGAAATCGTTTGATTTCTCTTTTTTTTTTAATATATTTTAATTTAATGTTAAAAATAATTTTATTGATTTATATTTAGAATCAGATTATATATTTAATTTATCTTACAATAAAGTTAAAATATTTACAAATGCAATCTCTGTCTCTGCATCAATATCTGTAATAATATATTTTTCATGCACATCAAAATTTTTAAAGTTATCACAACTGACGCTCATGTATTTCTTACAAAAATTTAAACAATTTTTTGCATACAAAATGTCTTTGGCAATGAAGTGGATTTAAACATTTCTGTTTCCACTCTTGAATTTTTCCTAATTTATGCTGTTTATTGGCATTACCAGTAGATGACATTGAGCTAAAGAAAAATAAGCTTTTTTATAATATCGGATACATTTGATAATGACCGTGCGTTAAGCTGTTTGTACATCATACTTGATGTACAAACATCAAGTTGTCTTTAAGAAAGCATTCGACAATATACAACATAGAAGGCTGGCAAACATATTACGGAATACAGAAATTGATGATCAGGATGTGAGAATCATTACAAATTTATACTGATATTAGAAAGCCATAATAGAAGGAAACCAACAAAAAACTAAAGAGATATCTATAAGAAGATTTAAAGAGGTAATAAAATACATCAATGAAGGCATATCAATTAAAGAAATACTGGTGAATAATCTCAGATATGCAGACAATACTGCTTGCGGATAGCCGAGACGGGCTACAAATTTTGGTTGATTGTACTACGCAATACTGCGAGAGGTGTGGAATGGCACTAAACACAAAAAAATCATGATTTTCAGTAAGAACAAGATAAGAGACGTGGCTAGAAAATATAAATACATGGACAAAACTCGATGCTCTTGCACTTTTTCGAGCAGTACCAGGTCGAAATGAATATGTTAAATTTGTGGCCAACATTAAGTAAATGATTAAAGCACCTTAAGAAAAAGAAGGTAGTTCTTGGTGAAGGATTAAATTTAGGTTTAGTAATTAAAAATAAATTTTACCATAATAATAGTTGTATTTTTGTTGTATGTATATGGTTCTCCTATTGAGAATATATTTGGCCAGTCGCGTTGCACTTAACAACGTCACCCGATAAGTCAGATAGTCAGTTTTTATGTTTATATGTGTTTAATATGATTTAAACAGATGGGTTAAATTTTTCGATGCAAAATTTAATGAGCATCATATCGAAGAAGCAGATAACACCTTAGCAAATCGAAATGATTGGAATCCTTTTAACCCAAACGAAAGACAACCTACCATCGAAAACGTTGCCCAAGCCATTAAAAAGCTTAAAAATAATAAATCACTAGGAATTGTCAAATTTGCAGTGAGCTCTACAAGAATGGTGGCGATGCCCTACTACAGACACTGCATAAGCTTTTACTTCTTGTTTGGCATAATGAGACCATACCTTGTAAATGGTCTCAAGGCGTGATATGCCTGTTACATAAAAAAGGTGACTAGCTCCAGTGTGACAACTATAGAGGTATAACCCTGTTAACAACTGCTTACAAAATACTAGCAAATATTCTCTACGAAAGGCTGCAAGTTTACACAGTGGGCATAGTTGGTAAATATCAAGCTGAATTCACTTCAGAAAAATAAACAATTGACCAGATTCATTCAATAAGACAGATTCTCGAGAAAACATTAGAATTCAATATTGAAACCCATCACCTATTCGTCGACTTCAAGGCCGCATACGACAGTGTCAAGAGAACAGTGCTATACCAATCAATGCATGAGTTTGGTATACCAGAAAAACTTATCCGACTAACAAGGATGACAATGTCTAACTTAGAAGCCACTGTTAGAATACGGGGAGAGAATTCTAGATCCTTTGAGATAAAGGATGGACTCAGACAAGGGGATGCTCTGGCTTGCCTCCTATTTAATATTGCCTTAGAAAAGGCAGTCCGAGATACACGAATGAGGGATGGCGGTACTATTTACAATAGATCGATACAAGTCTTAGCATATGCTGATGGCATTGACATAATAGGGCGTAGCAAGCGAGATGTTGAGCAATATCTCCTAGAATTGGAAACAGCGGCGAAACAGGTCAGTCTAGTCATCAACGAAGACAAAACCAAGTACATGTTGGTTACAAAGGATCCGATAGCAAATGAGGAACGAGAAATAGTCTTTGGAAGTCATACCTTTGGACGTGTTGACAACTTCACATACCTTGGGTCGCTATTGACTGCTACCAATAAAACAAGCGAAGAAATCAAAAGACGAATAAATCTTAAAAATAGGGCATACTATGGACTCCAAAAGCATTTCCACTCAAGAAACATTCAAAGAAGAACTAAAATTATTATATACAAAACATTGCTGAGGCCGGTCCTCACATATGGAGCAGAAACATGAACTCTAACGCAGAAAGATGAAAGACTTTTGGGAATATTTGAGCGTAAAATACTCCTCAAAATATTTGGAGCTATAAAGGACCAAGGGCAGTGGCGCAGAAGATATAATTTTGAATTGTATCAGCTCTTTGATGAGCCAGATGTCATAACGTTCAGTAAAACACAGCGACTTAGATGGGCTGGACACATAATACGAATGCCAGAAAATACGATTGCTAAAAAGCTAACCACAGGAACACCTGTAGGAAGAAGAAGCAAAGGCCGACCGCGAATTAGGTGGTTAGATGGAGTTGAAACCGACTTACGGATATTAAAAATCAGAAGATGGCAACATGTTGCCAGAAACCGAACAGAATGGCGACGAATCTTAGAGAAGGCCAACATCCACAGAGTATTATCAAGCCAAAGATGATGATGATGATGATGTGTTTAATATACAGTTCTTCTTTTTCAGGTTCTTTTTTCTATCGGAGGTTGGAAATCATTATCACTATTTTAATTTTATTGGACGCGCTTCTGAATAATTCTAATGAGCTGCAACCGAACCACTCTCTTAAATTTCTTAGCCAGGATATTTTGCGTCGTCCTGGATTTCTCTTGAATCTTCCCTTGCATAATTAACCTAAGTAATACGTACTTCTCGCCCCTCATTATATGACCCAGATATTGAATCTTTCTAATTTTAACAGTTTTTATGACTTCACATTCTTTCTTCATTCTTTGTAACACCTCTATATTAGTTACTTTTTCAGTCCACGATATTCTGTGGATTCTCCTGTAGCACCACATCTCAAAGAAGTTTAATTTTTTGATTTCAGACTGTTTTATTGTCCACGCTTCCGTGCCGCATAGTAAAGTAGAAAAAACGTAACAACGTAGCATTTTTGTGCGGATCTCTAGATGAAGGATACGGTTGCAAAGTAAGTTCTTCAATTTTATGAACGTGTTTCTTGCCATTTCTATTCTATTTCTGATTTCTTTTGTTTGATCTCCATCTTCGGTTAGCCACGTTTCTAAATATTTATAAATGTTGTTACTCTTTCGATCGTTGTATTATTGATGATCATGTTATTTACATTTTGTGGCTTTATACAGTTCTAGTTAATCGTAAATTATACACTAGAGTCTGTGATATCTAAAATATAGTTACCAAATTTAAGATAATCTGCTTGCCAACAAAAAACCATTTTAAATTACCTTGTATTTTTCCCTTCACGAAAACTGTGATATTGACCCGTGTTAACTAGGTTAAGGTTCGTTTTAATCGGGGATCGTTTTACAGGTTATTCGTTCGACGTATACTATATTTGTATGAAATTTTATAAAATGTAGGGAAGGTTATATTTAATGGGTAAATTTCACGAAAGAAATATTACCTTTAAGAACGTTTAAAGGGTAAGCATTAAGAAATTAAATTTTAAAGAGAGCCAGATAATTATACGGAAATATTTTTCTAGAATAGAACAGAATATGGAGAACACTACAATTGAAGTTTGAAATGCTTGACAAAAAGTCAAAAACTTCGTAAAAGGCGAAACAAATTTTTACGCCTTAGTATTTAAATAACCTACATACAGATTGTGTTATCTTTTTTATAAATGTTTTTAGGTAGTCATAACATATTAAGGGGTAAGTGTGATTCTCCCCAAACGAGTTTTTTTATTTTTTTTAATCAAATTTTTTTTTATGTTTTTATAATGTAACAATAAAAAAATACATACAACCCTTAATTTTCGCTCTTCTATTACTAACACACACTAAAATTAGTTATTTTTTAAAATCCTCAGAAGCACTGATCTACAAGCTTTTGATCTTGTAGGTAAGGCATGTGGTTTACCTAACCTACCTTGCTATTTTCGAAGTTATTACTCAAAAAATTTCTTATCATTACTCGAAAATGAGGAAAAGCTTTATCACGTTAAAGATATATTCACGCAATATTTATACTTCCAAGAAGCTTTTGAAAAATCCATGCAGATGACATTTTAGTCTATAAACACCACTATGGTTCATATAATTGATAAGGTCTTTGGAATTAGATATACACTGACCCAAATTATTAGGTTCTTTAAAAGAAACGTGAATATTTTCAACCGAAAATTTGATAAGATTTGGAATATCTCCAGAAAGACTCTCGTGATTGTATGGAAGTGAAACGTAACTGGGTTTAGTGGTAAGGTCTCTGAGGAACGCAGTCTCCTGCAGGGTTTTAAGACGTCTTCTATGGATGAGTTTATTGATTATATTATGATCATATCCATTATTGACTGCTGTTTGTCTGAGAATATTAAATTCTTTTTTGTAGTTTATATAAGAAAGTATAATGGTTTCCAGGCGATGGGTGTAACTGTGAAAAGCTGTGTATTTGTGTGACATAGGGTGGTTAGATGAGAAGGGTATTACATGGTTGGTCTGTGTAGATTTCCTGTAGATATTGAAGTCAAAGTGGTCATTTAATCTGGTAATGGTGAGATTAAGAAAATTGACTGACATGGATGATTCTAGTTCCATGGTGAACTTGATATTGGGGTGGATTTGGTTAATTTTAGAAAGTACTAGTTCAGCTGAGTTGAAGTTGCCAGAAATGAAAACTAAACAGTCGTCAACATAGCGAAATCAATAGAGTATTTCAGGATTTGTCATGATATGTGTGGATTCTTAATGATCCATAAATACATCAGCTAATTGAAAAGGGAGACAGTTGCCCATGGCTGAGCCATCAGGTTGTCTGTAGTATTTGTTATTAAAACCAAAAATTGATCTAAGCAAAGTTGTAATAGTTGGATAATGGATTTGGTAGTAGACAAGGCGATTGAATTGGCTCTTAGAAAAGAGTGAACCAGATTAATTGTTTCTTGTTTAGGGACAGAGGTGAATAAATTGCTAACATCAAATGAAAGCATAGTAATGTTGGGGTAAAGATTAATCTATTGTAGGTTATTGACTAGATGGCTAGTATTTTTGACTGAAAATCGAAGGGTAAAGTTTGTCATGTTGTTAATACGATTCAATATAAATTTTGATAAGAAGGAAACTGGAGTGTTAATGAAACTAACAACTGGACGAAATGGAATGCCCTCCTTGTGTATCTTAGGTAAACGTTACAGTCTGGGTGTAAAGGGTTGCAAAATTTTGCAAAGTGCAAAATGTTCCGAGAAGAAATCTGTAAAATGTTTGATATTTTCTTTTAATTTAGGTATAATCTTTTTTGAGGGGTCTGTTGTGAGTAGAGTGAAGTTGTTTATATTGAGAAAAGTAGAGACTTTATCTAAATTACTAAATAAGAAAGTTACAATATCTGGGACACGTAATGAGGGGACAGCGATATGAACTGCTAAGGCTGATAATACAGGGAAAGATAAGAGGAAGAAGGAGTATGGGAAGCAGGAGAGTGTCATGGTTGAAGAATTTAAGGGACTGGTTTAAATGCAGTTCTATAGAACTTCTCAGAGCAGCAGTAGATAGAGTAAAGATAGTGATGATGATATCCAACCTCCGATCGGGAATTGGCACTTAAAGAAGAAGAATAGACTTTATCATTGTATAAAGTTTGATCTAAGATCACTAGGCAGTTACCTTTGTCAGCTTTGCTAATAATTAAATTGTTGGATTTGATTTTATTTTTAATAGATTTGAGGGTATTTAGGTGTTGTTTTGAGACAATTAGGAAAAATAGGTGTGAAATGACTGTTTTGGTAGGTGGAAGAAAAGTTGATAGATGAGTGGGTGTAGGTGTTAAATACTGTTGACAAATTTGAAGAAGAATTTTTATTTTTTAATTTGTTTATAGTATTAAAACAGGAGTTTCTGATTCAAAATTTTTGATTTAAAGGAATAGAAAGATTTTGGATGATGATGTCTAGCTCAATAGAGAGTTTCTGAAGGTCTTTTTCAGAGACTACTAGGAATGGAGTATTTGAGGCCTAGATTTAATAGGTAACGTTGATTATTGTCGAAGGTAACTAAAAAGAGATTTTTTAGTCTTTGGTGAAAAGAAAAATTAGAGAATTTACAGTTAGTATTGTTACTGTTACGTTTTGATAAATTAGATTTATTTTTAATAAGATTGTTTAATTTTGATTTAAGTTTGTTGAATTTGATAGAAGTTACATTGTCCAATCTGTCCTGAACATCATTCAAAAAGTTATTTAAGTTATCAAAGCCCATGAAATCAAGTATAGAGTCATATGTTACCTTAAGTTTACAATCTATGTAGTTAGGCTTTCTATAATGTTTACAAATCTCCTTTTATAAAATTTTAAGTTGAAAGGTATTTTTTAAGGTGACTGGAACATTTCTTGGAGTTTTGATCTTACAAAAATTAGGGAAGACCTGGTATTTATACATTGGGAGATGAACTAAATATCCAGCTTTTGAAGAATCCATGCAGATGATTTTGGATAAAATCTAAATAAGGTTTGAGTTAATATGACAACCACCAATAAGATGAATTATCAGCACTTACGAGTATTCGGTTTTTCTTAATGGATTTAAAATAAGAACAGTGGAAGATATAAAACTACCTGTTTTTGTACTCTCACGTTCACAAAAACAACAGCAATAAAAATGCGAGTGGCACAAAGGCGCATGGAAAGATCAATTCTCGGCTTGACAAAAAAAGACAAAATAAGGAATCAAGACTTAAGGAAAAGAACATGTATCAGTGATGTCGTCAAATGTATAGCCAAGCTGAAATGGAATTGGGCAGGTTACATAGCGAGACTAAAAGAGACAAGATGGACCAGAAAACTAATTGACTGGCGCCCACGAGAAGAAAAACGCAGCAGAGGACGACCACCAACATGCTGGATGGACGACATTAGACGAATATCTAAGAAATGTCAACAAGAAGCACATAACCGTGAAGAGTGGTGAAAAATGGGAGAAACCTATGTGTAGCAGTGGACAGAAGAGGTTGCATAATGATGATGATGTTTTTGTAGTTTAGAAAACGAAATATTTAGAACATACTTACAGATGTCCGGAATAACTAATTTACAAGGCTAATTATAGAGGACGAATACATGTCAGGAGATGACCAGAACATAACGGGATCAACAATAATGAGCATATATATCACTTAATAAAAATGACACAATATACAGAACAAAGTGTAAGCATTAAATCTAAACTTCAGTAATCGAGAGGGCACCAAAAAAAGGAAGGTACTTAATTGTTTATTGTTGAATGTGAAATTTATATTTTGGTTTTATTTTTTACAGTTATTTAACTTAAATAAAGGTGGTCAGTCAATGTTATAAATAAAAAAATGCTTAAATTAATTGCTATCTTAAGTTTAAGATTACGCTCCTTCTTCTTTTTGTTTGAGAATTACTCTGTCTGTTTTTTAAGTGCATCCATTAAATTGTCGTTCCATCGTTTTCGAGCTCCTTCAATTGATCGTATTTTTTTACTTTACGACTATATGTGTTACCAGCATATATAATCATTCCATTTTACTCTTTTTTTCATACCAAATCCTTGATGTTCTCCACTTTGCATCTCCGTCGTATACATGTACTTATAGCCCGATATAGTCGTACCATCGATTTTTCTAAGAGTTTTCATCTCTGCTGTTTTTAGCCTTCATTTTAATCTCTCATTCTATGGCATTATTGGTCTGATAACTGTTTATTTTAATGGATCTTCTACTTCTGTTTTAATCTTGCCGTAACTAGTTAGTACATTGCCTAGATATTTTAACTCCATCAATTGTTTTATCTGGTCATCTAACTCCAATATACATCGTAGAGGATTTGTTGTTATAATCATGCATTTTGTCTTAATAAACCCCCAGCTTCAATTAGAATTTAGTTCTTCTTTTACTTTTAATTTTAAGGTTAAAAGTTATTATATGTTTAAAAATATTTAAATATTGATCAGAACTAATCATTATCAATAATAATCCTTAGATTAATACTTTAATTCCATTTTAACATTAGAATATTGAAAAAAATATAGCTATTAAAAAAACTTTATTGACAAAAAAATTGTTTGGTGTCAACAGAATAATACAGTTAAACTTTTAGAGTAGTTCGAGTCTTCAGTACAGAGTATGCAATACCACACTCCAAATAAAAGTTCGTTTCTGTATTAGGACAAAAGGGTGCTGTAAATTGTGTGTAAATTAAATATATATTTTTTTCCTTTATAGCCTAAATGTGAATCTTTACTTGTTTCTATAATTCTATTAGGAAAAATAGTTAAATTTATCGTTGGGGATGGTTTCTTGCGATATCTATTTAGTGGTATTTGTGAGTTCTTCTTTTACTCATATTCGTAGACTCACAGTCAAAAATGACTGCGCATTGCGCACAGCTCGCTTCCGATCGTCGAATTATGCTGCAAATTATATGTGAACTATTTATACGTGTCACATATGGGTTATTATACAGTTCCAACAGCAATTGAATAAAAATATTTAAAAAAAAAGATTTAGTTTGTGCGTTACAGAGAACAGTGTAAAATATGGTGGAGGTACCAGATTCTTATTCGAAAATCCCCAAATTTTTAAGTACGGCTACGACTGTATTCTGTATATTATTATATTTATAATAATGTAGCGAACTAAATATTCATTTTTATATTATAGCTCAACAGGCCCTATAGGCCCATGGCTTTTCCATTGTTCTTCTCCATTTTCTTCTGTCCGCGGCGGCAGTTCTCCAATTTGTGGTCCGGATTTTATGTAGGACTTCCTTATACACGGTTCTAGCCACTTTTTTGTGGTCGTCCTCTTCTCTTCTTTCCTTCCCCTTCAGCAGCGAGTCCTTTACCCACCTTCTATCTGCCATTCTCGCAAAATGCCCTTACCATCTAAGTCTCTTTGTTGTGACGATCTGGCTAATTTCTGGTTTCTCGTACAGGTTTCCGATCTCTTCATTTGTTTTTCTCATACTAACGTCTTCAGTTTTTTACTCCCCGAGTATCTTTTTAAAAACATTCCGTTCTCATATATTCAGCATATTTTCTTGATTTTTGTTCACAATAGCTTATGTTTCGCTTCCGTATAGGACCGTGGGTTGTATCACTGTTCGGTAAAGTCTTCAGTTTGCCTCTGTGGAGATGTTTTTTGCGCTTAGTAGTTTGTCGCCGATTGTCTTCCTTCCTCTTGAAATCCGTTTCTCAATTTCTTGGATTTCTTTCCCTTTAGCTGTTAGGGTTACTCCTAGATTCTCAATTTCCGTCACCTTTTTGAAGCAATACTATTTACTCTCGTTATTTGTAGTAGTCTTAAGTTGTGTGCCTTCATATGTTGTCTGTCCCATTTCTATATAGTTTGTTTTTTGCTCATTAATAATCAGTCCATACAGTTTAGCCTTTGTTTCAAAGAGTACGAAAATCCTCAACAGTTCCCTTTAGTTCTGGCCATTAAAATCACATCGTCCGCAAAACCTTGGATCTGACTTTTTGTCATAAATCATATGTTTCGTTTGTATTCCAATCTCTCTCATTATTACCTACAGCAAGAAATTCAAGCGTTTTATGGACAGAGGATCTCCATGCTTTAGTTCCCTTCTTACTTTAAATTTTCCTGATAGGCTTGCTTATATCCTTACTCTGTTTTTGGTCTTCATTAATGTCATTTTAACTAGTACGATCATCTTTTTAGGAATTCCAAGTACTCTTAGGGCATGGTACAGAGGCCTTCTTATGTAGAGACACATGAATTTTAAAAATTGAAATTACCATAAAAATGACAGCAATAAATTGTGATTACAAAAAGATTTTTCTTAAAATCATGACAGAAGAGAATAACCAACACCTAATAATACTGTGCTACAGAATTTAAAAAAGAAAAATAGCAATTAAGAACGTTAAATGTAATAAGTTTAAATTTAAAAACTATATAGCTACTCAGCAGAACGCAGGACATCAAGTCAATATGATGGTTAATCTGAAGGTCTTGTTAAAAAAATGAGTGAGCAATATCTTGACTTATGTCCTGCATCCAGATGAATAACCCAGTGTTTTTTGTAATTAGATTTACATTCAACGTTTGTATTGCTATTTTTAGTTTTTAAAATCCCTATTACAATATGATTCGGTGTTGGTTATTCTATTCTGATATGATTTCAAGAAAGATAGAAAAAAATAAAAAAATAATATAACAATTTCTTGCTGCCAATTATATGGTGACACCCAGTTTGAAAGCACAGGAGGACTAGGAACGAGAGAGGCTCTATTCGCTTTTAACGTTCTCGCGCAAAGACGACTAGATATGAACCAGGATCTCTATATCTGCTTTATAGATTATCAAAAGGCTTTTGATAGAGTACGACATCAATAATCCGTAAAACTATTGAGAGAAAAGAATGTGAATAGTACGGGTTATTGTCAATCTGTACTGGAATCAAAAAGCAAAGGTTAGAATCGGAAATGTCGAAACAGAAACAATATAAATCTAAAGAGGTGTTAGACGGGGTTGCGTGCTGTCCCCATGGGTATTCAATCTGTACAACGAAGCTATTTTTAAGGAAGCAATATCAGAGAAACAACAGGGTATATCAATAAACGGTAAAATCTTAAACAACATAAGATTCGCAGACGACACCGCTGCTTTTGCAGACAGTCTAGAAGCATTGCAACGCTTAGTAAATAGATTACATCAAGTCAGTATCAAATATGGACTACAAATGAACGTTAAGAAATCCAAGTTCATGATTACTTCTAAGCAACATACAGTAGGAAGGCTAGATATCGAGAGAAAACAAGTAGAAAGAGTGAATAACTACAAATATCTGGGAACCCGGATAAATGAAAACAATGACCAAGGTGGAGAAATAAGGACACGCATTGAAATTGCAAGACAAGCATTTATAAAAATGAAAATAATGTTTGTCAATTGATACCTTCCTCTGGATCTGAGGATAAGAGCCTTAAGATGCTATGTGTTCTTGACTTTGTTGTATGGAAAGAAAAGCTGGACCATAAAAGTGGATAATACAAATAAGTTGAAATCATTTAAGATGTGGTGCTATAGAAGGATTTTGAAAATACCATGGATCCGAGTTACAAACGCAGAAGTGTTAAGAAGGCTACAAAAGGATTGCGAGGTCATAAAGCACATCAAAACAAGAAATCTGGAATATTTAGGTCACATTACCAGAGTTGCGAAATATGAGATATTAAGGCTCATAATGCAAGGTAAAATCAAGGGTAAAAGATCCATAGGAAGACGAAGAATTTCCTGGCTGAGAAACCTAAGAGAGTGGTATAGTTGCAACTCAGTAGATCTTTTTAGAGCAGCCGCCAATAAGTTACGGATAGCTGTGATGATAGCCAACCTCCGATAGGAGAAGAAACTACAAGAAGACATGTGTCTTCACAAATGTTATACCTGAGATCTCTTTTAGACCTAAGGAGAGCCTTAGAAATTAAAACAAGACACTGTTGCTCCTAACTTTTTAAAGAGTTGTGTTTTATATAAAAGAAAGCTTATGATATTGTACTTATCTTAGAATATTGTGACATACCTAATTATTTTTGTAATTTTTAATGTATTTGTTAACTTCTAACTTTCTAACATCTAAAACCATTGTATTTGATATTGCGTTACACCTATATGTTACTTCATAATCATTAGAATTAAAGAAGTGCAGAAATATTGCACAAAATCTTTTCAATTAAAATATTTTTTTTTTATTTAAACATAGAGAACCCACATCAACCACCAAGGGTTATTAGTGGGGGGACATAAACAGTAGTACATTTTGATAAATTAAAGTTTATTATAAATGTTTATATGTCTTTTATAAACTGCAATAAATCCGAGATATTTGTCGTAAGCGCACTTCTCAGGTTTTCATTAATTCCTCGGCATGTTCTCTGAGGTTGGAACTGCAGGCAGTCGATTATCAAATGCTTCACGGTGAGTTGAGTAGAGCAGTAGGTACACATCGGAGCTGGTTTTTTATTTAGAAGGTGTTGGTGTGTTAGCATTGTGTGGCCGATTCGAAGACGATTTACGATTACTTGATTACTCTTTTTCCTTGTTGTGGTAGGCTGGCGTCTTTTCGAGGCTTTATTGTTTTCAATTTAGAGTCTCTTGCGTCCCAGGTTGCTTGCCATAAATTTATTATATGATTCATGGACTGTCGTTTATGGTCGGTGTGAGGATATTTAGTAATTTCTGGAACATTTTCATTTCTGATTGATTTTAATGCCAATTGATCAACTTCCTCGTTGCCTTTAATGCCAAATTCTGAAGGTATCCAAATAAATGTAACCTTTTTATTTATATGGTGTAGTGCACTAAGGTTATTTCTTATATTTTGTGCAATAGGATGGCTAAGGAAAAGTTCCATAAATTGCGCTAAGTGAATCTGTGATGATTAAAGTATTATTTTCAGTCGTTAAAGAGGAGTTTTTGATAGATTCTAATATCGCTGTGGTTTCCCCGGTGTAAATGCTGCAGTGCTGTAGAATTCTACTGGCATATATGAATTTTTATTTGTGAAGTTTTTTGGCATTTTCAGTTTTTGATGCATATGTGTATATTATGTGGTGGTTTGGATACTTCTTCATAATTTCTTTGAATGCATTAATGATAAGGTTAGGATTTGTGGTATTTTTTGGGTACTGTGTTAAAGTTAAATCGGTAATAGGTAAGGGGGTAAGCCATGGAGGGGAGTCTAATTTTGTGGTTATGGATAATTTAAATTCATTACAATTGAATCCTTTTTGATTGATTCTTTCCCTAAAGGGTTTGTTTTTATATTGTTTGTTTCTATACAATTAAAATATTGAAATAGTATTTTTTAAACATATTTTTTAGAACTTTTAAAAGTATATTTTAGACATATTCGTTTCATATAAATATGATAAATTTAACTTCGATTTATTTAAAGGTATTAATGTTAATAATTACACTTTATAGTGCAACTTTTGTTCTTTTATAATTAAAAAACATTAAATACCAATATTTGTTTAAAATGAGTATAAAGAATAAAGTCTTAGCTTTAAACACAATATAATTGATTGACAATAAACGTTATTTTTCATGACAGTAAATATTCTTTTATATTTGTCAAATAAAACTTAAGGACGCATAAAGATTTATATCATAACGTTCGTGTTTTACAAACTATAATTATAAGAAAGAAAGAGTGCTTCATGAATGAATAAACCTTACGATTTTATTTTAACCAGGTCAATATCGCCACTAATACACAGCATTGGACTAGCCCAAGAAAATTAGGACAAACATTAGAAATGTAACCAACGACACTTGACAATATCATAATGACCTTAATCTAAAAATAATATTCAGTTTATTCACCTAAAGCAGAATACATTCGCTAATATTTTAAACTTTTAAAACTAAACACAAGAACTAAAATTATTACAGCTACATAAAAACTTGCTGATTATATCATCACATTCGTTCTGCAAGTATTGCACTCCCTAATCCTAAGGTGTAACACTATCGTGTCCAGTGATTATACGGTACAGAGGAGAAAGTATTGTTTTAAGCAAGGTTTCAAAGAACTGACGAACCCTGAGGTATTATAGCTTTAGAACGATAAGGTGAACTACCTTGCCTGAAAGCATTTCGTCCCAACTCTTTAGAAAAAAAAATGACGAGATAATAAGAAAAAGGATCTCGTAGAAGAGGGTTAAGAAATCAATAAGTCTTCTAAGTTTAAAAATACAAAAACAACGGGAAGGATTAGAAGGCGACACTAATTGCGTATTTTGTTTAAGCCTTAAATATTCAGCCAGAAGGTGTTACGGGGACCTCTCGTCACCTCTTTAGACCTGAACAAACAGGAATAAAGAGAGAGGCAAAAACGGCTGCTGGTACAAGAACCACAGCCAATTCACGTAAAACCAATGCGAGGGTACAAGGAAAATCTGTAGGAAAAGAAGACCTCAGAAGAACACCATGATCCCTCAGTTAGCAATTCAACAAAAATATTTAAGATGGCGAAGGCACAGGACAGGTAATCAGACACTATTCTCATACTCAAATAGTTTAGACTCAAGTTATCTTTTTAGACTCAATCAATAAACAAAAAAACAAAATAAGAAGCCGATAAGGCAACTAAAGAAACAAATAAAATCAAAACCAAGTTCTACAGTCCCATAAAACACCCCTTAAGGACCCTGTGGGTAAACTGTGCTAACTATTATATAAGGACTACTAAGGTGGCGAGAAATATGGAAAACCTCTGAGAGGGAGCAAACTTAAATGTAATCGACCTTAAAAATATGTGTAAGTGCCCCATGGTCCTTACACCCATCTCCGAGAAAGAGGGGCTGATGAAGCAATTATTAGGACCTGTCCAAGGAAACAAAATCAATATCATTGGATTGAAGACTAGTTGTTGAAAAATCAGGGAACACACACAAATCCTAGTGTATACTATCAAAGAAGTCTCATACAAATCATTAAGCGCTGCTCATTTATAGGCGTATTACAGATTTACAAATTTATCCCTTTCAACCATCATATGCCTTAATGGATCCAATTAAGTTCCTGCAAATATACTTCTAGCATAATAAGATAAGGCAGACATAATTTATTAAGAGTTTTGTCTCTACAGCAACACACTCCATGTAAGCGACACTCCTTTATCTTCTTGTAGAGAAGATGAGGTAAGTTATAGAAAACCAAGAGATCATGGATGTATTTTTGAATATAAAGGGAGTATTCATCAGTACCTAATGCGAAACAATAGCAAGTGCAAATTGTCAACAAGATATTGATAAAAAACTGTTAATGGATAAAAGCTGTAAATCTGCCCGTAGTTACAGAATTGATTTTAAATGTAGTGCTTAATATAAGGCTACAAAGATGCAGGTGTACTCAGATGCAGGTCTAAAGTACCTTTTCAAGTACCACAAGAGTACCACAACAAGTTACCGTTGGATTGGTAACATGGCGTTACCAATCCAACGGTAACTTTAACATCTGAACTGTAAATTAGACATAATGTAAACAAAATTTCATTTAATAATTTTTAAAGGGTTATTATACACATATTTAGTGGCTACATCCATGTATTAACTAGACACTGATGATGGAATACTTATTCCGAAAACGTTTTGTCAATTCAACATAGCCCAACTGGGTTTTTTATATACCTTTTTATAAAGGATTTTATTCAAAATTTTTTAATATATGGTATACAGCCAAATACAGGAACTTTGTTTCCTTGTGGATTTCTAAAAAAATTAAGAAGAATATATATCTGTATTTTAGGCAGACATTTTTGTAATCCTGAACTGTGCATTAGAATTATTATAAATGACGGCGTTTAAACTAAAGTGGGTTAATATATTCTTACCATTAATTGGTAGTGTTTTCATATCTGCTGTTTCTAACATCCTTGTTGTCCTCTATGTGTTAAGTCTGGTTTCTGTCAGGCATATGTCATTATTGGTCTGATGACTGTTTTGCAAATTCTGCCTTTCGTTTCTCTCTCGATATTTCTATTTATCCATATTGTTTCATTTAGGCAGCCTGTTTTCAGTAGAGCTTTTCGTAGCTAGATAATGTGATGCCTGGATACTTAAACTCCATCACTTTTTCCATTATCTGACCTTTCAGCTCCAATTTACATCTTAGTAAATTTGCTATTGTAACCATACATTTTGTCTTTTTTGGGGAAGTTCACATGTTTAATTTTCTGGCAATTATATTAAATTGGTGCAGCATAGGTTGTTAGTCATCTTCATTTTGAGAGAGTAGTATTGCGTCGTCTGCATAGCAGGTTAGTTTAAGTTGTTTTTCTCCCATTTGGTATCCTTTTTTAGTTCTTACTTTTTTTATTATTTCATCCATAATCAGGTTAAACCTTAGAGGACTCAGGGAATCTCCCTGTCTTATCCTATTGCCAGCTTCAATAGGGTGAGTTGGTTCTTCTTTTACTTTTACCTTTATTGTGTTGTGTTGGTCGATATTTTCAATCGTTTTGATTATTCCTAGAAGTATTTCTCTTGCAGACAGTAAGTGGATAACGTCTTTTAATTTGAACCGGTCAAATGCCTTCGTAAGTTTCACTAAACATAGATATGTCAGTTTGTTGTATTCTAATAATTTCTCTTGCACTTGTCTCATTATAAATATAGCGTAGGTGAGTGATCTTCCCGACCTAAAACCTTGTTGTTCTTCTGCTGGTGTTATAATTTTATTCAGTTTATTTGTTATCACTTTGGTTGTTAATTTTATTTATATTTTGCAAGTCCGATTTGTCTCCCTTTTTGAAGAGAGATATTAGTATGCTTGATCTCCAATTTTGAGGAATTCTGTTTTTTTCTGTTATTTTTTGGATTAGTTTTAATATTTGTTTGCTAAGATCTGGTCTTCCGTACTTTTGAAGTTCATTCGGTATTCTGTTTTCTTCTGTTGATTTTCAATTTTTAATTTCCTTAAGGCCTTGTTTACCTCTTTCTCCTCAATATTAATTTTTTCGTTTGTCGTCACCTTTGGTGTTGGTGATTCATTATTGTCACCTTAAGCAAATATGGTTCAAAAGTAGTCTACCCATGTTTCCTTCTGAATGTGTTTCGTTTTTATTAGTTTGTTCATCTTTTTTCTTTGTCTTCTGATTATTCTTTATATTTCTTTTTGTATTCCGTAGAAGTTGTGTTACATCTGTTTTGAAACACAGGTTTAATGAGTTTACTCAAAGTGTAGTCGTAGATGTTGTCAATGTGTATAACCCAAATTTTAATCTTCTTCGATTACCTTACATAATTAGAGGCTTTGTGAAATAGGTACTGTATACAAGATTGGTTACCTTATAAATATTCAATTTTTGCAATAATTAATCTATCTGTATAGTTATCAATACCCAACTGACATAGCGCTTACTAGACACAACAAAAATATGATACATGGAGGGTATAAGTATGGACGTTGCTTATCAGTCAAAGTTGCCAATTTATTGCATTAGAACTAAGACCAATTTCCACTGGCAATGCTAAAGTGAATCATACTAGCTTCTTGCAGGCAACACCATCTAAAACATCAAGAATTTTTATCGTTTTTTAAAAGATCTTTTAAGTACAAGACCTTTTAAATCAATGTACACCTATATTTTTTACGTAGACAATATTAAAACAAAATTGAGTTCCTCAAGACTTAAAATTTCCTTTTGAATTTTAAAGTCCGACACTGTTTGTATCATCCTGTACTAGTAGTTATATCCACGATTGTAAATTTTATAAAATCGATTTGTGCAAATCCCACAAAACGAGGTATTGTTTATAAAACCTTGAAAGTGTTTAGGGTAATTTATGAAACAAAGGAACTCTACTATTTAAATTCAAGAGCAATTATATGCAAGGATTTCAATTCAACCACGAAAGTAATACGGCAACGGCGTGCGGTTGGAAATTGAAATATATCCTTAATTTCCACGAATATGTTCTGTTGTAGTAAATATGACTATAAAGAATAAATGTATCGAATAAAATACTTTTATAGAAAAATAAAGTCATTTAAAAATACTTCAGCAATAATTGCAGGAAGTGCTTCAGGTCAAAAAGCAAGTCTATAAATTAAATATGATAAATTTCTACTTAAAGACCAATAAAATTAGACAACGGTGGATATAAACAAAAAATAACATACAAAAAGAAGATAACTTTTTGACGTGACAACGTCTTAAATTAGGTTGTGGCTCGGAGTCATTCATGAAAAAGTGTAACGCCCGCTCACGTCTGTTACAGTGAGTCACCGAACGAGAGAGAGGCCCGCCGGACCGGCGAATGCCTTGTTGCGTCTCTCTCCCACTCAAACATGATCGGTCCGCTGCGCGCGCAGCACTAGAGAATTAGGCGCGTTGAATCAGTGCGTGCTTCCGTGCTTGTGTCTCTGTCTTTCTCGAGCGTTCTTGGCGTTCAAGACACATTACAGCAGAAACACTTCCTTTCATTTCATATTTCTCCTATCATCGTCCTATCCTCAACAAAATCACTCAAATAGAAATTAGTTAAGTTTAAGTTTACATGTACAATGTTTTAGTAAACAAAATATATTTCTATAGTTAAAATTTGTGCAATTCTTATTTTCATTCAATTCCTTGTTCCTATTGTGCAATTTAATAATATTCATATCAATAAATATTCTACCGAGAAAAAGACGTTGTCACGTAAAATCTTTGCCCGTAAAACCGACTTTACAGGCAACCGATTTTTTTTTCTTTAGTTTATTATGTCTCATCGACAAGGTTATTGACACTGGGTCAATTTTGTTACTAAACATTTTACATTACATTAGGTATAATTTACAATATATGAAAGAGAAAGTAATAAAAGAATACACTTAAATTTTGTAATACAAGTTCGTTTCTCGAAGAAAATATAATACATTCTGAATAAGTTCTATTTGACTGAAGATAACATTTGTAAGACCATGTATACAGCATTTTTTTTGTTTTTGCTCGTATTTGACACATTGTGTAAGAATATGTTGACGGTTAATGATTTACTACACTTTTCACAAACAGGTGATTTCTCTGAAGCCATCAGGTGGCCATGTGTCAGCCGTGTGTGACCAATTCTTAGCCTGCTAATGATTAATTTGTCTCTTTTACTTAACTTAGGTAGCTGAAAGGTTTCGATGGTAGGTTGTATTTTGTGTAATTTTGAGGTTGAATTATTTCATTGGTTTTGCCAGGACTTTTTAATTTGGGACCTAAAAAGTAGTTTTAGATCTGATGCAAGTAGAACAGATTTGATGTCCGATTTGGTTGTAATTGCTGCTTTTGCAGCAGTAACAGCAGTATCATTACCTAAAATGCCAACGTGTGAAGGAATCCAGATTATTGTTATGTTGGTTCTAGAAGAAGTGAGACAGTTTGTTGCTTCGTGTATGGCATGAACTAATGGATGTCCGGAATAAATATTTTTAATCGAATCGATGGAGGACATCGAATCTGTACATATTGCAGTGTTCTTGGCTTTAATTTGGTTGCATAAGCTTTTTAATGCTTGTAAGATGGCGTACAACTCTCTTGTGTAAATGGAGGTGGATTTTGGAAGGCAGAACTTCTGAGTAATACTATTTGAAGTTCTTACAGAATATCCAACACCTGTCTTAGTTTTAGATGCATCTGTGTAGAGAATCTTGTCATATATGAGTTTTTGTTGACCAGTTCTAAAAAAGATTGCCTTAGAATTAGGCTGTTGGTTTCATTTTTGTAATAATTATTAAAAAGAAATAAAAGACAGAATCCAATCTGCAAGCCGCTGTCTATTCGCACTGGATACGCTCATAAAATCAAAAAATCTTACAAGAAGTTTAAAGATCACAATCTATAAATCCATCGTCAGACCTGTAATAACATACAGATGCGAAACGTGGACCTTGATCAAAGCAAACTAAGAAAAGCTCAGACGCTTTGAACGAAAAAAATTTTCAGACCTCGCCATGACATCACCACAAACCAGTATAAGATCAGAACCAATATCGAGTTAAAGGCACTCTACAATGACGCCGATATTGTCCAAGAAATTAAATCACAGCGACTAAGATGGACAGGCCACGTGCACAGACTGCATAACGATAGACTTGTCAAACTGGTATGGGAAGAGATTCCCACAGGCAAAAGACCACTCGGACGTCCCAGAATACGATGAAGAGATAACATCCAAGCAGATCTCCGGAAAATGAACATTCTATTTGACCCTAGGTTGATGGAAGACCGAATTGATTTGATTATTTTTGGTTTAGTTTTATCGTTCCTGGCGTTTGATATACGTGCTCTGATACGTCCAGCTATGAGATAGTGATCGGAGTCAATATTTGCACCTCTATAATTTCTGCAGTCTAGTATAGTATATAGTATAGTAAATAATAAACTTACTTTATTTAATTTTAAACATACAGAGATCATATTATAAAGCTTTATACTATGTTCATACTGGTGACATAATTATGGAAAAATCAAGTTTATTATTGAAGATTAAATATTTTAATTTTTAGTCAATTATAGTCAATTTTAAAGACAAGGACGTAATACCCACTCTATACCAGGAAATATAAACAAAGTTATTTATTTTTCGATAACCATCGTTTCTATGATTTAAGGGAAGCTGTTGACGCCAGGGACGAAATTGACGCTGTTGAAACTTTATCAGGTGATTGTATCTGTTAGTTTTGTACAATAACCTTTATCAGTGATCAAAATACGACTATTTAAAAGTTGTAAATGGATAATGTTGTTATTTACTTCTAATATATTAAAGCTTCATATTTTAATAACAGTAATAAAATATCTAAAGAGGACTACAAAATAAATAACAAAGAATGTTTGTAGCTTGTACAAATAGGGTAATTATTATATAATAATACCATATGTATCCCAAAATTACCATAAATCTGTTCCCCTCTATTTCCATTTTAATATATTAATATAAAAAGTAAGTTTTCTAAGCAGTTTTAAACAGTACATTTATCATTCTTATAAAAACAATAAAGCTTTCACAAATTCTCAAAATATCACATATATCTTGTGGAATCAGTTGCGGAACGATCTCCAAATCCGAGGCATTATTTCTTAAGAAGAGTGTATGTATGTAACATTTGGCAACTATCCAGAGTCGCACTGCGATGCTCACTCTGGCCGCATGTGGGCCCTTATTTAAAAGGGGCACTATTTTGGAGTGTAAGCCGATTTCTAGACACTTTGAAACTCGCTTTTAAATGCACTCATTCGTTGGATTATATCCAGATCAAAAATTAAACCAATAACTCTTTGTATCACATCTAATCTAACTCTAATAATTAGAGTATATATGTCACAGTGTGATTTAAGATACCGTTATTTTAGAAAATATAAAATAGTAGTTCTAGTTTTTTTACATAACAGGTTTTTACAAATTAAAAAAAAAGATTATACCATAAATGGACAGAGTTTATATTTATGCAGTAAAACATTCTTTGTATCTGCTTTGTTTCTAGGTAGAAGGAATATATATCAAATAAAAGATCTTAAATATTTAGTCAGATCTTAAATATTTAATTTGTACCACTGTACCAACTGTACCATTGACAATAAATATGGGCAGACCGTCGAAAAATAGCTTACCAGATGAAATCCGAAAAGATAAAATAGGTCATTTAGTAATAAAGCATACAGAAAATACAAGAACAAGGTGCAGGCAGTTTTCTAACCATACTAAATTTTGTTTGTCAAAAATGACAGGTCCATTTACACTGTAAATGTTTTGAAACTTTTTATAAAAAATAAAATTGTGTATTTCAATTTTTATATCTCAGTTCTGCCAAAGGTTCGAAAACAAATAATTTTTTTTGTTGTGACACCTGTCAGTATCAATGTGTAAATCATTTTTTTAACGAATGGTAAAGTTTATTTTACCCTAAGTAATAAAATATATTACATATTATTTCAGTATTTCTTTGCTTGGCGGTTAATGTGTTAACCCTTTCGTAACGGGAAACTGATATATTCGCGAAATGATAACGAGTCCGATACCCGGGAGACGTATAAGTCCGCAGGGACAGAGGATGCACTTCGAGACGGAAAACGTATTAATTAGCGCATAGACTGTGACCATTCACCTAACAGAGTACCAGCAAAATATCAATAGCGAGGATTGCAAGCATCGATTCTTACTAGCTCCGATACGGGTCGATACTTGTTGATTTTGTGTCAGTGAAGTCATAACATAAATCAGAGAAGAGCTACGGGTGGGAAAATATTTGCGAACCGACGTGCAGTGATAGTGAGAAAAACCATGACAGTTTAGAAAGTGACACCGAACTGGTTTTTCCTGATATTCTACAACCCAAAAGACGAAAAAAAAAATCGGATCCTTTCGAGTGGCAAGCAAAAAATATTGCTCCTCCTAATTTTTCAAACGATGCCTCTGGATGTTGTATTGAAGCATTGTCGGACGCTACATCTGTCCTACAAGTATTTGAAGCCTTTTTTACAAAAGAGATAATGGAAAAAGTCGTTAAACAAACCAATATATTCGGTGATAATGCCAATTCTGGAATGCCTGGCCCTTCTCACATGAAAAACTGGCAAAACATAAATATTGACAACATGTATGTATAAAAAAGCAGACACTGCGTGATTATTGGATCAAAAATGCTTTAATAGAAACACCAACATTTTTTCATGTATGCCTCGAGATAGATATTTTCAGCTATTGAGAAATATCCACTTTTCGGATAACAATAACTGTAAATTAAATGACCATCTTGTGAAAATTACAAGCATAAGTGACTATTTAAGGAATATTTTCAAGAAAAACTTCTCTCCATTTGAAAATATTTCCATAGATGAAAGCCTTATGTTATTCAAATAACGTATCTCGTTTCGCCAATATCTTTTGAAAAAAGGCATCGTTTTGGAATTAAGTTTTTTATTTATACCAATATTCTAAGAAGCTTGGTATATCTGGAAACATCGTTATCACACTGACCGAGCCATTTACATGGACAACTGGTACAGCAGTCTATTACTAGCTAAAGCTTTATTCGAAAAAAGACTAATTGTTGCGGAACTGTAAAGCAGAATCGAAAACATATGCCAAAATTTAAAAATAATCTAAAAAAAGATTATAGGTATACAATACTTTTCTACTGACAAACCTTTGGCACTCAAATAAAAAGATAAAAGAGACGTTGTAATGTTGACCAGAATGCATGAAGCTTATATATCTAAAACCAAAAATAGCAGAAACCAAGAAGTTGAAAATCTGAATGTATTATCGCGTACAATATGAATATAGGCGGAGTCGACAGAACAGACATGCTCCTAAGTTCTACTGAATCAGTAATGAAAAACGTGAAATGATACACAAAGGACTTTTTCATATACTTGACATATACTTGACCTGGTTGTACTAAATTCACATGCTATATACAAAGTCAAAACTGGGAAAAACATTCCTCTATTGGGTTTCCAGAGGGATTTGGTGAAACAAATTTTACAAAACTTATCATCGACTGTCAAGAAGTAACAGACAGAATGCCGGTGATCATCCATTATGGTTGGCAGAAAGACATTTTCCTGCGATGTATCCGTTACAAGAAAACAGGCGACCTTTGTCACAAAGACCTGTCGTTTGTGCCAAACGCAAAATTAGAAAAGGCACAAGGTACTTGTGGCAAAAGTGTAATGTGCCTTTATGTGTAGTAAGTTGTTTTGAACGATATCATACAATTTTAAAATTTTGAGTTCTGTATTGTTGAATTTGTTTCAAAATTGGAGTTAATGTTTTTTTGTGCACATTTTGTGGCTATTTTGCTTCTTTATGAATTTTTAATTCAAATAAAAATGATTTTCAGATAAAATTGAATGGGTATGATTTTAATTTCAGTTCTTCAATTAAATATTTGGGAATGATTCTCGATCGCAAGTTAACTTGGAAACTTCACGTTGAGTTTATGTTGGATAAATGTAAGAAGGGTCTAAATTTCCTCAAATCAATTACAAAAACATGGTGGGGTGCAGATGTGGAAACTTCTTTGCTTTTCTTCCGATCTTATATAAGATCAATTATCGATTATGGATGCATATTATATGGTTCAGCAAGTAAACATATTCTGAAAACAATAGATGTGTTTCAAAACGCAGCATTGCGTATTTGTTTGGGTATCATGAAATCGACGCCTATTAATGCTCTAAATGTGGAAGCTCTAGAAAATCCCTTGGGCTATAGAAGAGAATACCTCAGTCAAAAGTTTGTTATTAATATACAAAATCGTAACACTACTCTCTACTCAAATATCAGAAAACTGAACGAAGAAGATTTAACTAATCGATATTGGAGACCTAAGAACTCACCTCCACTTTGTGAGGCTTTTAGAAGCCTGACAAATTTTGATTATGACTTCAAATCAGAGGATAATCTTCACATCGAACATTTTTATTCGTGCTTGCAACCCATAACTGTGATACAACCGAATTACCATGTAAATTCTTCTGTTAGCTCGAATATTTTGAGGTCCTGTTTATCTAGTCTGTCAGACTCTTTAGTTATTTATACGGATGCCTCAAAGTCTATGTTTGGTACTGGGTGTACATTCCATCAACTAATACAGAAAAACTTTGTCGACTAAATCCTAGTTTTTCAATCTTTAGTGCTGAAGCTGTAGCAATATATGAAGCATTAAGATACTTCGAAAACACTCAGAATACATCTGTTACAATAGTATCTGACTCATTGTCTGTTATGTTAGCCATTAAAACTTTAAGTTTTCCTAGTAACAACTCAAATATATATGTCTTTCAAATTAAAAAACTTGTTTATGACCTTCATAAAAACCGAAGAGTTGTTCATTTTTTGTGGGTTAAAGCACATATAGGTCTTAAATACAACGAACATGTTGACCTATTAGCTAAAAAGGCCATTGTTACCGGCACGCAAACTGGTCACCAAATCTGTAGACAAGACGCATTAACAATAATTAAAAATAATATCAATAGTAAATGGAAACAATCTTGGTATATATATAGTACGCAGTCTTCCTCGCAATATGCTTCTATACAGCCCTTAATCCCAAGTCATTATTGGTTTAAAAATTATTCTGTTCCAAGAAGGTATATCACATCCATAATTAGAATAAAATTTGGACACGCCTGCTATCCTAGTCATCTGTCCAAACTAAAAATTGTAAATTCAAATTTATGTCCAGACTGTCAAAAAGAAGGTGATCTAGATCACATTTTCTTCGAATTTAAAAAATACACAAAACAAATTGAAGATCTAATAAAAAATTTAGTCAACATCAAAATTTTTCCTCCGTACAATATGTGCTATCTGCTATCTCTAAATATAAGAGCTGTAAATGAATGTTTGATGGAATTTATTTGCAAAAGTAAGCTTAATATTTAACTGTAATTAGAATCCTAACCTCTGTTTTACCCCATTTGTTATTACCTTTTATCCGTGACCCAATCTAGTTTGTCTTAAAAGCAATGTCTTGATGGGTCCCTAGACGAGAAACGAGTGTCCATGTTTTATCCCTATCCTATCCTTAATAATAATTTTAATGCTTAAAATTTGTAATGCTACTTCAGTTTGAAATTTATATTATCTTTTTATTCTTTCTGGGTAGAAAATTTTCATGTTGTGACTGGCTGTATGGCACCTGCCTATGCCATTAAAAAAAATGATTTTTTTACTAACTAACTTGTTTCTTATTCTAATCAAGCCAATACGAACAGAAAAATAAATAAAAATGAACACATGTAATTACCGCCATAATTACTGATTGTGACCGGTAAGCGGATTAATCAGCTACTGTTGACTTTGCCCATACTGAGAAACTACTACGTTTCACCTGATGCCGGCTCGACAGGGTTAAGGAGACATAATAAATAAAAAAGTATTATATACTAAATACATCTTACTTACCTGAATAAATGACGAATCATGTAGAATTTTCAATGTTTGAAATTATTTATATAAACATAAAAAAATATTTTAAATTATCCTGTAGCATTTTAAAAGTTCTCATTAAAAGTGTTTAGATAGTGGAACATGCATGTTGGTCTGAAATATATAATGGTATTTATTATAAACGAAGATTCCCAATTGCACCTTTAACTACTTGTACCTTTGTACCAAAATGTTGTATAAAAACATCACTTTAACAACATGCTTTAAGCTAAGCTTAATTCTTATACAATAGGGATGTTTACTAATTTTTAAATATTGTTAAATTCAATACGTTATAACATATATAAAAACATAGCAAACATAAAATTGTTCAAAAATATATATTTCTTAAGATAAATCAATTCTTAATTTCAATTCTGATGGAGGCTAGAAAAACGGCTCCTCGCAGCGAGGCTACGGTGTGTGACGTCAGCAGTCGTATCGACAACTTGTTTTGTATACATATTTACGAAGTGTAACCAGTTCTTTAAGTATTTAATCACTGATAATGAAGCCAAATAAGTGGTGTTTTGTTCCTGGGTGTCTAAATACATCTAAAAACAATTCTGAGAAGATTTTTATTACAGTTCCAAACAATTTAACACCATATTCACTTAAAATTGTCAAACCACAGTTTTTATATCTGTACCTCGGAGGGATACAATGTCCATTTTTTCAATTTTGACACTTTTACAGACTAATAATTAACTTTTATAACTTTATTTAAAGGAATAGAGCACTAGGTCCTAAACCATTTGCTGATAAAGAAAATGACCTTTAAAAGAACATTAAGTCCATTTTTACTTAGAGGGATAAAACACCATGTGGACTTAATATTTTGTCCCTCTACGCATGTGAATTACCGCCGCGCATATCTCTATGATGAGAGGTAGACTGTTAGTGATCTAATAATAATACTTTTGCCATTTATGGTGTGTTTACAGTGGTTTGTTACTAATAATAAGAACAATGAACCATAATTCTCGTAGGAGAAAGATTCTTGAAGTACCTACTAAAAAGTTCTGCGAATTCTTCTACTGCATTTACAGGTAAGCTACCTTTTTGCTCATTATTTTTAAATTATTAAAAAACATAACCTCAAAAGGGTAATGTAGTGATTTGATACCAACCTTAGACTAGAAATATTATTTAATCTTTTACAACCAATATTATACGCCTTGTTTAATTTCAGAATCAAATAATACACCAAGCAATGATGTTTTAAATGAAGAGCATATTATTAGAGATGCCTTGAATTTTGATAACGAAGATCAGTCTGATATAGACAAAAGTTCTGATAAACTATTTGTAGTGGAAATGAAATAAGATCTGCATTACTAAAATGGGCAGATACCGTCATTCCTGACAGTAACATAGAAGAAATCATACTATGGTCTTACAAATGTTACGGCCAGAACAAAAATGTTAGCATTAATACTTGTTTAAAAAAGTAAAAATTATCATCCAGAAGTTTCTACTAAAGAGTAATACCCACATGGAGGCGGACACTGTCCATGCGCTGATAGAGTGAAAGAGAAAAAACTTAACATTTCTATTTACACGCCCTGGGACTGGCAGCAGTTAGTCAGACAAACCTTAATGAAATATACCGTACATAATATGGAACTAGAAGCTTTTAAAAATTTAAGATCTTTGTATGATGTCAAAACATCTTAAAATCTTAGATGGATACAACACCATGTCCGGGTAAAAGGGTTAAAAAACACAGGAACAAATTTGTTTTTAATTATAACAAATGTATTATGTAAATAACAATAAACAGAATGTTCTATTAAAATATTGTTTCGATTTCTCAATAAATAGCTGCAGCAATAATACTTTTTGGTGAAAAAAAGTTTAAAACTGCTCTGCTGTAAAGTTTTAAAAATGAACATAGTGTTGATTCCTTCCGAGGTACAGATATTTGCATTTTTTTTTTTCTAACTTGCATAATAACTGTCTTTTCTAGTTTTTCCCTATTTTTGTAGCAAACACCACTTATTTGGATTCATTATCACTGTATAAATACTGGTTACACTTCGTAAATACGTATACACAACAAGTTGTCGATACAACTGCTGACGTCACACACCGTAGCCTCGCTGCGAGGAGCCGTTTTTCTAGCCTCCATCAAAATTAAAATTAAGAATTGATTTATCTTAAAAAATTGATTTATTTTTAAACAATTTCATGTTTACTATATTTTTATATATTTTATAATCTATTGAATTTAATTGAATTTAACTATATTTAAAAATTAGTGAACATCCCTATTATAATTAATCATAAATCATTTAAATCAATATTTTTGATTTTTATAGAAACATTTTTATACGGTTTCCACTAAATAATTACAGTAGGTAAATAATTTATTAATTGATGCGAATTAAATATATTTTATTTTAAAATTTACTTAATTCGGTAAAGTTTGCATAAATTTTAGATATAAGCATTATTTCTTAATTTGTACAAATTTAAATACCATGGAATCTAAAAAGATACATTATTAATTTATTCGATAATAAATTACTTTGATTTAGGCAAATTTTATGCTGAGTTTCTATACACTCTAAAAATAATACTTTGTTAATAAATATAAGGTTGAATGCTCGAATAAATAAACTTTGATCAGATAAAAGGCATATATCGAGCACAGTTTAATTTAATCTCGCCCAAGTACTTTCGATCCCTAGATCATCTTCAGGGGCATTTCGTCAATTGTGGAATGCACAATTGACGAAATGCCCCTGAAGATGATCTAGGGATCGAAAGTACTTGGTCAAGATTAAATTAAACTGTGCTCGATATATATGCCTTTTTATCTGATCAAAGTTAATACTTTGTTGTTAAGGAATTTGTTTCTATTGAAGTACTATGAAAATGCGTAATATACGTATTACTTCTGACACTAATTGTTAAAATTTAAACTAAAAGTGTAAACGTATAACAATATTTTTTTCTTACCTCTAGAAATGTAACTAAAATGCAAATACAACTAGTTATCTTACTATGTCTAGTACTCTAGTACCTCTGAAATCAGTGTTACAATACATTTTCTTATAAAATGATATCTTATTATTATTATCTACAGAAATATTATAGGTATATTGTAACAGTGGTTCTGAGATCATCTACACAATAATTATAAATATGATAAAGCATGCAACATGCTAGGACATTCCAATACGAGGGTTACCTATGCGCCCTTCCCCGAGTTCGGAGAATAAAGGGTTAAGGGCAAGGTGGACTCACGCGCTTGACAGGCCAGGGTCACGTCCTACGGTGACCTTTAACCTTGATTTGGTTTCCATAAAGCCTAGGGGAATAGCAGGGAAGGTGTCGGCTCCCCCCTGTGTCCCCTTAGACCGGCACCTGACATCGCACAATACAATAAGATTACAAGACAACATCTACGGGCGACCGTGGTTTGTACCATTTGTTTGCCTCACATAACTTTTTCTAGTAGTTTTTTTTTTGACCTATTTCTAATTTGAAAAATTTATTTTTTGTTTTATATTACGATTCTTCAAAAAAAAATTGTTGGTTTTTCTTTTGGCGAAAATTTATTTACATATATATCTTAACTTAATCAAATGTATGACTCGTGATACTCGTGTATTATATTATAAACAATGCCACGGTTTGGCTAAAAATTTTCGCCAAATGAGAAACAAATTAGGAAATTTTGAAATACAAAAAAAAATATACGAAAATAAGATACATCCAATGCAGTATTGTAGAGTTCTATAAATTTTTTTATGTTTATTCTTTTGACCTATATAATGACGTAGCATTTGCTACACCTAATAAGAATAATTTATCCCAGTCTGGTTATGCACAAATCATCGATTTCACGGCAAAATTTTTCGCAGATATCTGAAGCTTTTAAGACGTGGGTGGGGATTACTAGATGACAAGTAGATTTTTTATGTACGTAAGTTTTTTCCCTTACATTATAAATAAACAATATTTTTATAATTTTTTTATATCAAGAATATCTTTATTTTGCCGCTTTTTCAATTAAAATTTATAAATAATTTACGGAGATATTTCCAAAAAACAGTTTTTTGCACTAATTTATGGGTTTTTTTTTTTTATTTATTGACAAAATAAAATATTATTAATACATTTAAAAATCGAGGAATTATCGTCTTTTAAATTTATGCGAAATATCTCCCCGATCGATTAAATAGTTTAAAAGTTATTTAATTTATTTATCCCTGAGGCTAATTATTTAAACTATTGAACTTGCCCTATAAACGATGCTAGATATATTTAGCAAATTTCATAGGATTCTTTAAGACTTAAACTATCTCAGGAGTTAAATGTATATTGAATTTTCATCGAAATTATTTACAAAATAAACGTTTGAAAAAAGTTTATGTTTTTTACTTATAAACAATTGTAATAACTTCTATATTTTTCAAGCTACAGACTTGTACTTACAAACATTGGATAGCTAATAAAAAAGTCACACTTAAAAAAAACTTTGTATGACCAATAGGAACGAAGTTAGCGACTATTTTTTTAAAAATCATATCTCTATTGTTTATAAACATTAAGAAGTAAAATTTTTACAAATTTTGAATGAAAATCTAAACTTTATATTGAAACTTATACCTATAAAATTCATCCAATTTTTCAAAACTTACGGCCTTTCGAAACGAAGGTACTTTCGAAAGATCGACATAGGAAAGTGGAGGGGAAACTGTTTCAGCTTCACGCTTCAAAATTTAGTCAGTCTCAGTGTAGTGGCTTTAGAAAGCAGTATACTTATACTTCTTTAAGTAAAATATTTTGTGTATTTTGAACAAAAAAGTTTTAACTAAACGTATTTAATTACTTTTTGATTAAAAATTGTAAGTAATATTTAAAACTATTGAATGAATAATTAATTATATTAAATAATTATAAAAAAAAACACAACGATACACTTTTTTTAAATGATTTAAGATACTTAAAATTCAACAGAAATATTAGAGAGCTTACAGTGAAGTCGAATAAATAAACCAAATTTTAACTTTTAAACCAATATATGCAAAGAAAATAAAAAAAAGTAAAGTTCAACAAGCCTTGCAAAATTTAATAAGACAAGTGATGAAAAAATCGACTTATTTTATCAAACCAGTAACGCAGATTAGAATAATATTGTATATCATATTTGCAGGCAAAATAGAATAACAATCAATATTGTTAATTATAAAAATACAAACAATTATAATTAATATAAGGAATATAATAATATAATGTGTACAAAATTACCTGAAAGTTAATTTATAAAATATATAAGTACATATTATTACTTCATTGATATAAAATGGAAAAACAATATATGTTGATTTTCCGGGATTTTCCGAGATTTACGAAGGGGTGAAAATTATGTCATTATTATTAATACTGCGACAGACTATTCCAGTTAAATTAAAAAAAAGTAAGTTTTTACGGTGAATTTGTGAAAACTCTGTAGTTATTCATATTTCGACAAGCTACCCCAGATTAAAAAAAGAATCTTAGTACCTTCTATAGCTATAAGTTTCAATATAAAAATTTAGATTTTCATTAAAAATTTGTGCAAATTTTACTTCTTAATGTTTATAAACAATGGAGTTATGATTTTTTTAAAAATAGTCTCTAACTTTGTTCCTATTGGTCATAGAAGTTTTTTTATGTGAGTTTTTTTACCAGCTATCCAATGGTTGTACGTACGAGTCTGTAGCTTAAAAAATATAAAAGTTATTACAATTGTTTATAAGTAAAAAACATACCCCTTTTTCAAACGTTTGTTTTGTAAATAATTTCGATAAAAACGCAATATGCATTTATTTTCTCATATAATTTGAGTCTTAAAGAGTCCTAGGAAATTTGCTAAATGTGTCTGGAATCATTTATGGGGCAAGTTCAATGGTTTAAATAATTAGTCTCAGGGATAAATAAATGAAATAGCTTTTAAACTATTTGACCGATCAGGGGGAAATTTCGCACAAATTTAAAAGACGATAATTCCTCTCTGTTTGTATATATTAATAGCATTTTATTTTGTTAATAAACAAATTAATAAAATTTATGAATTAGTGCAAAAAACTGCTTTTTTGCAAATATTTCTGTAAATTATTTATCAATTTTATTTGAAAAAACGTGAAAATAAAGATATTCTTGATATAAAAAAAATGATATAAATATTGTTTATTTAAAATGTAAGGGAAAAAATGTATAGGCAAAAAATCAAATTGTAACCATAAATTATTGTTTAAAAAAAACACAAGGTAAAAATACGAATACCTTTTCATCTATTCGTTATCTAGTAACTCCTACCTATGTGTTTAAAGCTTCAGATATCTGCGAAACATTTTTCGACCTTTTTTTTAACCAGACTGGGCTAATTGGTTACTGGAAAGTAACGTAACAGATGATTGTGTATCAAGAATTTATTTTACTGATTAACCAAGTTTACAAATTTTTCAACATAGAAATAGTAATTATGTATAACACTTTGGTTCGTTTTACATTTAAATTTGTTTCTAAAAACCTAATTTACACATTAAGTAAATAAAATTTTTTTTAGACTATATATAATTTTAGTTTTCTATACTTTGATTAAGTTGTGTGAAGTCGATTGACAGAAAAAGTTCACACATAGAATTAACAAATATTTGGACGAAATCTGATAAAATAAAATAGCTCTTTAGAATCATCTATGTGATTTATACAGTCAGATATAACTTGTGGTTATACAAGTAAAAGTAAGAGTTTTGATGTATGTTGTAACTAAATCATTCCTAAATTAATTTGACATATTTTAGGTCAATGAAATACCTGATTCTAAATAATACTAAAAATTAAAATAAAAGGATATATGGCAATCAAAAAATTTAAATGTGGTCTTCTTTAAATAAATAATTTGTAGTTTAATTTATTTAAAATTTCATCTAAACTAATGAAAAAACATTTAAAAAAACCAGTAAATGTCAATGTAGTGATGCAACGCACAAATAAATTAAATTTTATTTAATATACAAATTTATATTATATATTATTTCTGTATATGTCAGTGACGTCCAGAATAAACAAACATACACTACCTAATCACGGGAGAACTTCAGCGTTAAGCACTAAAATTTTGAAATAAAAAACAAATTTATTTACCCTGGTTATGTATAAAGAAATAAAAAGATAAAATGGAGATCTACAAAGGCCGCATAGACCAATTTTTTTATTGCTACCTGTAAGAAATAAGAGTAGAAATTTGCGAAAGATGAAATGATGGTATAGATGAAAACATACAGAAAGCTAGCGCGGCAACTTGGTATGAGCTGAACGAGTCGCGAGAAGAGGGAATATTCAGACTTAGCTAGGGTTGTGGTATTATTGACAATGATGATATCAGAAACATAATGTAAAATTAATTCCAGTGCAATTGTTGCCTAAATTGTTAAAAAACCAACTATAGTTTCCGAATGTCCGAATACCTTATGTTGTCACAGGCTACACCTCCTTGATATACAGATAGATTTCGCTTCCTCACCAAAATCCCTTCTGCTTTCTCACTAAAATCACTGTCCCCACAGTCTCATGGGGCACATAATCAAAATCGGACTAACAGAAAGTTCAAATTACAGATTCTGTTAGGCTGATGAGAAGACGACAAAATACGTTATGTGCAACTGCTCAGGGTTGGATAGGATAAGTCTCAATACCTACAACTTTGTAAAAGTATCACCTAAGGTCATAATAGACTTTGTTATAAAGGTTGGGCTACAGGTGCAACTTTAATAAAGGAATGAGCCACAATAGACCTCTCACCCTTCCTCACCTTTACAGTCTTATAAAGTAACTCAACCGAGAACATCGCTCTCAGCTCTTAGCAGTTTTTTCTCTGGCACACAAAAAGTTTTAGTTCTTTCTGTCTTTCTATTACGTTTCACAGTACACAAGAACAAATTAAGTCATTCTATAAGGTGTATAGTATTTATATGGTCAAAAAGTCCATAAAAGACTCATAAAAGAGGCAGTATATACTTTGATCACAACAAGAATCAATCAGACAAACAACAGAATCAGCAATCCACAACCAAAAATCTTTAAGTAAGTTCAAAAACTCACTTTTCATTTAGCAACAATATTTTTTTAACTTATATTATGGCAACAAAATAAATAGATAACTTCTTGATAGCGATATCAAATAAATTATATTTTTTTATATCAACAAAATTTTAACTCCAGATGCTACTATACCTAAATAAAGACTTTCGGAAGGATATGTAAATGTATTTATGTTATAAAAATGCATAAAAGATTGCAGATAGGCAAACATAACATCGCGGAAAATGTACCTTCAGGAAACAGTCATTAAAACAATTGGTGGATTTGGTAAACAACCTAAAACGCGGTTAAGATCAGTTGCTTGATATAGAATTGCTAACTAAATTGGAAAAAATACCCAAAAGATCAAAAGCCAGACAATCAAGCTTTATAAATGGTACCTGGGATAATATGACGTGGCTATTAAATAACAAATTTATTTATTACCCTAAACCTTTTTCTTCCTCAATTTCCGCCACTATCCGAGATTGGAAATCATCCTGGCAATTATAATTTTGTTGATTACACAGCTGAAAAATTCAATTCAACTGCATCCAGACCATTCATGAAGATTGCGTAGCAACAAGATTTTACGTCTTTCTTCGCTTGTTCTACCTTTCTGAGCCCCAAGTATTTCCACTTTCTGATTTGTATGGAATTTGGAAAGTTGTGCGTTTGTTTTGCGATCTATTCGTAATATTTTCAGAATACTTCGGTAACACATTTCGAATGCTTCCAGGTTTTTAATGTTGGGTTGTGTCAATGTTCAGGCCTCAAGCCCTTATAAAAGGGTAGAAAAATATAATATCGAAGCATTCTTATCCGTAGCGTTATATTAATATGGCGATTAAAAAACGTTTTCTCATTCTGTTAAAAAATGACCGTGCAATTTCAATGCTGCTTCTTACCCTAAACCAGCAGGCAAACTTTAGAGGGATTATGTCCGCTAAGCTAATGATAGATATGTTACCATACTAGATTTATAATAAGGTAGAAATACTAACAGTTAAATATGCATCAGTGATATGGTAACCAAAGACGCAGAAAAAAAGTGCCATACCCAAACTAAGCAAGCAAGAAAGATTGCTTAGGATGAAATTACAGGATTCTGTGAAGCACACAATTTATGAAGCAGCTATGGAGGTCACACATGATATGTACTAAATTAGGTAATTAAATAAGAATTTACAGTGTGACATGAATAAAACCTTATGAAAATTTACTAAATTAGTGGAAAAATTAATAAAGATACTGACATAAGATGCACGAAAAAAATGCAAATCACGTAAATGACATAAAAATAAAAAAAATTATTTAATTTTTAAAAAGGAAATATTAATAATAAATTATAATTTTTTAACTGGGATAAAAATAATTTCAGATAAAAAAATTATGATTGATAGCACAAATTAAACAAGAGGATACATTTATATAATTAATTTATAACGAGTTATATAAGTCTTCGGTAACAAACTTATACAGTTTTACGGCATTAGAAAAATATTTGAATTCAACTGGATTTAAAAATAAAATTACTAGACTACTCCCATACAAAAAAATTTTATTGACAGTTACGTTGTCTTTGCTGTAAAGTGAAATATTTTATAGAAACTAAGTAAATTAAAATTAATAAATTAAAAAAAATGAACTTTAAGCACAAACTTAAAGCTTATTTAGTAATTAACAGCTTTAGAAAAGTGTATATTACAGCAACTTACAAAACTCTTATTTTTAAAATGTTTTCGTTTTTTTTTTTCAATTGTAATCTAATTAAATAATAATTAAACAACACGTTAAAAAAATTAAATTTAATTTTATATTCAACATGACCATATCGAGGATTTAATTTTATAGTTTGGTAGACGCGTTTAAAATATTAAAAAAATATATAAATAATATATACATGGCCGATCTTAATGGTCCGACTATATATATTATATATATATATATATATATATATATATATATATATATATATATATATATATATATATATATATATGTATATATATATATTATATATAGCTACGTGTTAAATACGCACTTTTAGTGAATACAGATGAATGTATAATCTATTTATCATATTAAATAATTATCTTGGATTTTATTATCTTGGAAATTAGTAAATAAAACTTATAAGAGAAAAGGACCTCAGCGGTTGACTACGTACCATAGTAAAAAAAAAATTTAAGTGATTTAAACAATTTTACTAAAAATTCAATCAACAGTTTTCATCAGAATGTTTTCGGTCTTATTAGACCATCATCAATAAAAACATATTTAGCAAATGCAAGTAACCACTTGCAAGTTGTATATTACAATTTAGATATGTTAAAAATTAAAGATGAAACGACACAAGGTCGATGTTATTAGATTTAACTATAAGAGACCATACTGACCCCTACTCGAAACGAATACTACGTCTATGTCTTCGAAGATACCGACTCATATTTTAGGTTAGCCGACGTGTAGCCTTGAAAAGTAAGAGATCCCTAAATGCACTAAGGTCAACATAAGATCATTTGGCAGAGTCGAGAAGGAAGACAAATAGATGGAAACGAATTAAATTGATGGTAGCGTGATCTGAAACGAGCAACACGAGCTGTTCAGTCTTAGTCTCAACAGTAGCCTTCGACTGATGATGGGCATTTACTTCCAATTCTAACGTTCCTAGCTGGTTTGAAAAGGAGTCCATTTTATTGAGTGTGAGGCTCTTGGAAGGTTGTGAAAAGTTGTGAAAGGTTGATTAGCTGTAGAGTGTAGAATATCGTGGTATATATTGAATAGAAATCCGGATGGTTTTTGGGATTACTGCTGGAGTCGTATAGCTGTACATATTCAAGCTCAATAAATTCTATAAGGTAAAGGGATTAGAAAAAATATTTTTCAATAAGAAATATATCTTTTTATAAGAAGTATCTACTGACGAAGACATCGTTTCCAGTAGTGTAATATGCTTTTTTGTTTGTATTCGGTCTTTGCAGAGACGGAAAACATATTGTATTACACACATTTAACTATGCTATTTTAATAACTGACATAAAGCTATAATATCTTTGAACATTTTTAAAATAAAAAGTTTCATCTTCAATAAAAAATTAATAGTTATTACAAACATCATTCGTATTCACTAAATTGGCGAAAAATTAAACTGCTATGTATCATTTAGAGCAACCTATTTTGTAGATTTCGAGCAAATAAAGGGTAACTCGTATGCATGAAACTCCGATTTTATTTTTACGACAAAAGCAACTGGCAGCAGATTGAAGGCGGCCATGCTTACAGTCCAAGTATTCAAGACTGCTGTGACGTACGACAAATATACATACTGTGTTTATCAGCTATCATCTTGTTCTGTTTTATTTGAAATTGATGTTTATCAAAATGGTTTATTTTTATTATTATTTAATAATTGGTATTATATATTAATTTAAATGTAATTGTTCAAAAGAAATTATAAATATATAACTTTAAAATTAAAATAAAATGTGAACATCTGTCGAAAAAACAATGAAAGAAAATAAAATTTTATATTTTCAAATAATATCCACTTAAAAATGTTTGTTTTTAAAGTGGATATTATTAACATATATTCCGATTACCTGATTTTGAGAAATAATGTTATTTTAGGTGCCAGGGCATTTATGTGCCACATTATTAGGTCCAAAACTTGGTTATTCATTTTTTTTAATTACGATTATGGATAAATGTATTGAGATGGATGTATATGAGCCAAGGAAGTTAGTCTGAAGGTCAACAAGGACAAGACCAAGTACATGGTGGTTACGAAGAACCCAAGACCAAGGCTTAGACAAAATGTAACAACAAATGAATACAACTTTGAAGAACTCAAGTATCTGGGAGCGATCATAACATCTGAAAATAAATATGAAAAGGACGTGGCAGCCAGGATCATTGCAGGAAACAGGGCATATAACTCATTAATAACCGTACTTAAATCAAAAATATTCTCAATACCAACAAAAATAAGAGTGTACAAGACAATTTTTTGTCCCACAATAACGTATGGAAGCAAGACATGGACTCTGAACCAGCGGGAAACGACAAAATTACTGGTACTGGAGAGAAAGATACTGCGGACAGTATATGGGCCTTGCAGAGAAGAGACAACAGGAGAATGGAGAAAAAGACGCAATGATGAACTCCAGACAGTATATGGAGATGAAAACATAGTACGCTATATTGAAGCAAACCGAATGAGATGGGCGGGCCACGTACTAAGATCGAGTGACGAAAGACTCCTGAATGCCACATTCTGGGAAAGGCCCGATGGCAGAAGGTCAGTTTGTCGCCCAAGAAAGAGATGAAAGGACGCAGTAGCCAGTGATCTACGCAAAATGGGAATATAGCAATGGGAAATAGCTGCTCAGGACCGACAACAATAGATATGTAGAGCCAAATGATGGTGATGATGGACTTCTTTTTGTCCAATATCAAACAAAACGTCAAATAAAATTTAATGTATTGAAGAACATTTTGAATTAACGGAAGGCCAATAAGTGTATATTTTGGAAATTGTATATTTTAAAGTTGAATTTGATATACTTATTTATTTTTATTTGAAAAAGCAAAATATTATTTGTCAATACAAATATAATAACAAAATTGCCAAGAAAAAAAATTGAGATGGGATTGTTTAGATAAAATAAACAAGTGTTTTTTAGTACTTATTAAAATACTTTCGGTAAGAAGAAGTAGAGAAAACAGTATGTAATAAAAAAATTAAAACTAAACATTCATTAAACACAAGACGTTAATGGTACACATAGACCATAAGTATCTACTGGTTCATTTATTCCTGTTCACTTAATTTTTAAACATTTCACAATTCCTAAATTTCATAACAACACTGTTAATTTATTTTAAACACTTTAAAAGAACTTAAACCAAAAGCCGTAATTATAAAGCCCGAAAGAACTGCTTCAAAATTTTATTACCCGGTTCCTTTTGCTCGAAACGACCTATCAACTAATGTCAGATTTGGCGTAGGTAAGTATAATAAAGATGTCAAGGACATTAGTCCTTGAATTATTAAAAAGGCTCAGAATACATTAAGTGAGTTCAATAACCAAAGAATTATAGGATCGTGAAAGCACTTATGATAATTTTTAAAATCAATTAATGAAAGTCACTTGCCATCAGAAAGTGGCTCATTGTCAGTTGCTAGAACTTGGTGGATATTGATTTTTCTTTTATACTAGGTCAAGTTTTTCTTTACCAGGATACAGTAGCAAGTACGCTAGAAGTGTGGATTTATGACTAATCAATTATATAAATATTTTATCGGAATTTTTTTGTAAAAATAGAAGAATCGTGCTGTAATTATTTATAAATTATATTTTAATAAAAATATCTATAATGCATGGCATATTTTTACTTCTGTAGTATTAAGTTTTCGATGTTTATAGTTTAATTTTTTATTTTACTTATTTTTGCATTGTTTTTCCCTTGTTTAATCAAACAACTAATCTGATTGATACTCTGATGCTTATAATGATTGTAATGTTTGTTTTTAATATATAATTATTCAATTTTTTAACAATGCAGTGTTGCCAAATGTTCTTATTTATTGTTACTGCTATTGATATTGTATCTCACCATAACTCGGTGGTCAAAAAACTGGGCCTAAAACCCAAAAAATATTAAAAGATAAGATAATTAGGGCCAGATTTTGGGAAACTTAAAAAACCGGTAGCCAGAGAGAATACAATACTGATGCTAACGTCCAAAATTAAGGAAATCATGCAGCTGACATTTTATTATAAGGACATTTAAAAACAACTACAATATTGGATATAAAAAAATGAATAAAATGTTATTAACAACATTAGATTTACTGCTTAGTATTATTTTTAAACAAATGGCTGCAGTATATGGTTGCAGTTTATACCTATTCCTCAAAAGATTGGAGTAAACAAGTGCTCATAATATATACCAATTAATCTAATAAGCCATGTACCAAAAGTAATGTTAAGAATCATATATTAACGTCTTCTCCTTAGGGTACCTGTCTGTTCCAAACGTTGGCGATCATTCTGGCTAAAATGACTTTTGTTGGTTGCTATACGAAATAGATGTCTTGAGGTCTTTTTATACCATTCTCTCAGGTTAGCAAGCCAAGATATTCTTCTTCGTCCTGGGGCCCTTTTTCCTTAAATTTTACCTTAAAAAATGCTCAGAGTAGCTCATATCTGTCTTATTTCTCATTATAAATAGCAAGAATGGACGTTTTGCCTTTCCGCTGCGACATTTAATCTCTTGGGTATTGTTCCATGACTCGTTGATTATAGTTCTCAAGTGGTTGTACTGTGAGACACGTTTAATATATCAACAACAAATACACACAAATCAAATAACCGCTACGTAGAAGAGGAACAATTTTTATGTTTTAGTCTGGGTTTTGGTGTTAGAGAAACACTACATTGTCTTAAAAATACAGTAATTCACCCACGTTTTAGTGACTATGGTAAAACTTCTGCTTGGGTAAGGCATAGTGCACTAAGAAACTTACAGTTTGATAGTAGTTTTCATATTCTAATGATCATCATTTTAAGGATACGGCTCGCCGTTTTAGTCTCTGCCTTTTAGTATAATAATGATTTTTATTACTGGTTCTCTATACAGTTAAAAACCCTTGTTATTTTTCCTATCCCCCTTCGCCAAATATTCCATTCTATTTACGAATAAGGCTAGATATGTATATAATGATCAAGAGAAAAATAAAATTATATTTATATCATCTATGCACAAATAGACGATCATCTAGGGACAAAATACTTTGTGATTATATACAGTTTTCTACATTGTATTCCAATTTATTCAAATTTTATGAATTATTAAATGAAACAGTGCGTTTTCTTTTTATTTTTTCAAAGTAGGCAATAAATATAAAAAAACCTACAAGTAAACCAGGTTCTGAAATTATTTTTTTTTGTGGCACGTTAATTCAAATAGAATGTTTATATGAAATTAAGCCACAAGTAATAAAATCAATACAAACATCATCCAAGTTTATGCTCCCACTGCAGACAAATAGGAAGAAGAAGCAATTGAGTTTTATCAAGAAATCAAAAGAATCATACAGAGAACTCAACAACAAGAAGTTCTCATTATTATGGGAGATTTTAATGCCAAGCTTAGAGTTGATATCCCCTCAAGACAGGCCCGGAAAAATAATTAGAAATCAATTAGTAAATAAAAGATTCCCAAACAGTTTTACAAATTTTCCCCAACCAGTTTGGGTTTAAAAAAGCTGTTGGTACGAGAGAGGCTTTGTTCTCAATACAAGTTTTATTTTAAATATGCAGAGACATCAACTGCGACATATACGCTTACTTGGTAAATCACGAAACAGCGCTTTGATTGAGTACAGCGCGCTCTAGTGCAGCTCTAGTCTTTAATCTTTACTCTGAAAAAATATTTATCGAAGCTTTGCACGAAACGGAAGAAGACATTCTTCTAAACGAGTACCTTCTAAACAACATCAGATATGTTGATGACAGCACAGTATTAGACCTAGATTAGACCTATTAAACCTAGAAGACTTACAAGTTCTTTGTATCGCGTATTACAATCAACAATATGGACTCAATATAATCGTAAAGAAAACCAAGCTCATGATAATTAGCAAGTAAAAGGTAACAGAAGGTCAACTCTACGTCAACTACCAGAAGATGAGAGAGCTCATCGGAAAAGCTCGATCCACCTTCAACCGAATGGCGATCTTCTTTAAGAGCCACAATTCCTTCTTATTACAAAAGTAGGAATGTTGCGATGGTATTTCTTGTCTGTCGTTTTCTTTGGTGTTGAAGCTTGGACCTTGAATAAAGATATGTGCAGAAGCATTTAAGATGTGGGAATATCGGAGTATTCTTACTGTCCCGTGGACTGACTGAGCCACATATGAGGAGGTCTTCAGAAGAGCAAAGAAGAACCGAAAAGTACTGACCATCATCAAATCTCCAAAGTTACAATACTTTGGAATCATTATGCGAAATAAATCCAGAAGATATGGCCTCTTAGAAGCCATTCTACAAGGAAAAATATTTAGAAAGCGAGGTCCAGGAAAAGGAAAAACATTCTGGTTAAATAACCCCAGAATCTGGTTCAACACAACATCTGTGCAGCTTTTTCACGCTGCTGCAGATAAGATAAAAATTGCAAAAATGTATAACCACAGTTATTTGTTATTAGGTTATGTCATTTCAAAATTAACATAATTGGCCTCATGGTTTCAATGTTGCGTACAAAACCTGTACGTCACTGCATGATATATTAAACATAGATAATGTATCTTAATTGTTTTTCCTCGTGTAATATAATCAAATTTGCCTTTATTCGAAATGATGCAACTTAATCTAGGATAATTTTTATTCTACTGTTACAAAAAAAAAGGAAAAATAAAAAAAAATGTATTTCAAATCAAAATTTGTTAAAAATTTAAAGCCATCCCTTTTTATGTACCTGAGTGTTAATAACGAAACCAGAAAACCTTGTGTTTTATCAATGTAGACTATTTAACATCTATATTTTTTCAGTAATTAGTGGACTTTCATCATCATCTTTGGCTCTATAACCCTGTGTGGGTCTTGGCCTGTTCAACAATTAGTCTCCATTCCTCCCTATCTTTCGCCCTGACTTTCCAATTTTTGACCCATAGATTCCTCTAGCTATTAAATGTGGAAATAAAGCCTACAATCCATTTAAGACGACAAAAGGACTTCTACAAGGCTGTGCTACGTCCCCTACTCTGTTTAAAATATTCTTGGAAAAGACACTCAAACCATGGAGGAGAAAGTGCGAAGGAATGGGCATACCAGTAAGAGACGAATACCTATACACCTTAAGTTTTACCGACGATCAAGTAGTCATCGCACAAGATGAAGAAGATCTCAGCTTTATGCTCAGAAAAGTAGAAGAAGAATATAAAAACAACGGAATGGAAATAAACTTAGAGAAAAGCGAATACCTAACAACAGAAAACAAGGATATGAGAAACCTAGAGATAGACGAGGGAAGACAAATAAATGGAACAGATAAATTCAAGTATTTAGGAACCATAATATCGAACCAGGGAACAACAGAAGAAGATATAAACAACAGACTGAGACAAACAAGAAACTGTATAAGACAACTAAACTCAGTGTTGTGGGATAAGAACATTACGATAAAGACAAAAAAGAGAATATAATATAATACCCTGACAAGAAGTATCCTGACATATGGGTCCGAAAACTGGACAATAAACAAGAGAAATAGAGGTAGAATAAGAGCAGTAGAAATGGAGTTCCTGAGGAGAAGCTGTAGACTTACAAAAAGAGACAGAATTGAAAACGCAGAGATTAAGTGGAGAATGGGAGTGCAATCAGACATAATCGACTATATAGAGGAGAAGAGACTATCCTGGTACGGCCACGTCAGAAGAGCGGACAGAGGACGCTGGATAAACAAAATCACAGAATGGAGCTCGATTGGAAGAAGAAAGAGAGGAAGACCCCGAAGGTCATTCAGAGATGAAATCGACGAGGCTATGGAGAAAAGAACCCTGCGAGATGGAGACTGGAATGACAGGGAAAATTGGAGAAAACGGTTAAGTGAAGGAAGACAGTGAAAACTGTGGAAATCCTTAGTAGTAGTAGTAGATTCCTCTAGAATTTTTCATAGCATTGATATCACCCAAAATTGTAGCGCCTGCGCCATATCCCGCTTTCTTGTACTCCTCCGTATATGTGCCTAAGTATTCTTCTTTCAAAGCGGGCTAACAGTTCTTTGTCGCTTTTTTACCATAGTTCATGTCTCTAACGCGTATTTCAGGATAGGTTTAATAAGAGTTTCATATATTAGTATCTTGGTTTTTCTGCTAATTATGTGTGATGTTAAGAGCTGCTTTAGTCCAAGGTAAGCTCTGTTCGCTAGGTATATTCTTCTTTTAATTTCTATGCTTACTAGGTTGCTGTTATTTAGTTGTGTTCGAAGATATATAAACTCCGAGACCCCTTCGAAAGTGTGTGCTTCTGTCACCAGATCTTGTGGTGCCGCTATTTGTGTGCTGTTCGTGACCTTCATGTATTTTGTTTTGGATAGGTTGACCTGCAGTCCCATTGTCTTCGTGGCTTTTTCTAATGTTTCAAAAGCCTGTATTAGGCCTCTTTTGTCTATGTTACTATGTCAATGTCATCTGCATAGGCCAATATCTGTACACTTCTATTGATGATTGTACTTCTGGTTGTTATGCCCGATTTCTCTATGGCTCTTTCTAGTGCGATGTTAAACAATAGTCATGATAGACTGTTTCCCTGGCGTAATCCAGTATGTGTTTGAAAAGACCTTGACACTCTCTTTTGTACCTTGACTTTGCACTCAACTTTCGAAAGAGTTGCCTTTACCAATGTTATTAGATACGACGGAATATCTAGTTCAGCCATGGTATTATAAAGTGCGCTACTGTCTACACTGTGCGCTTTTAAAATCTGCGAAGAGGCGGTGAGTATCGATTCCATATTCATATGTCTTTTCTAAGGTTTGTCTCAGAAGAAAAATCTGATCAATTGTTGACGTTTCTTTTCGGAATCCACATTGGTATTTGCCTATTTTTTCCTCAGTGTATACTAGTAAACAATCATAAAGTTTATTGGACTTTACATAGTGTAATTTTCTGCTTTTTTATATTTTTTTCTAATACGTACAGTAGTTACATGACATTTCCTGAATATTTTAACTGTATTGTATATTGTTAAGAATTAAAAATAAGTCAATTTAATATATATCTATAACCAGTACTAGTATTTTATTTTTGTTGACTAGAAAAATGATTTGGATATATATTTTACAAGTTGAATATCATGCCATTTAAAATTTCATTGCAGTCAAAACTATACAAGATAGTGATGTCATGGTCGCCGGTTGTGTAAATACCATGTCAATTACTATGGAGCGAATATTTCCGTCTACCCTTTTCCATAGGTTACTTTATCAATTCAAGTCACTTGAAATCACTAGAAAATAAACTAGGTTAATGGGTCGGTTAGAAGACATTTTAATGGAAATATTTTGCCAGTCATCTTCTTTTTACAAATTAGTTTATAAAGTATATTAATTCGGTTATAAAAAGGAATCTTTGTAATTTATGAAACAAGAAAATTTTGTTTTAAAACTAATATTATTGCAAATTCCAAAAATGTTTTAATTTTGTATATATCAAAAACAATATAGTTAATGAAGAAATGTAAATGAAGGGCGCATTTTTAAAAACGTCAAAGAATAGTAACTCAGACATTTGACAGGTAGAAAACTTTATTAAAAATATAAAATTTTAATTACAATAAATGCAAAATAGCTAAGTGATTTTAGAAATAATTGTGATTATCAAATCTTATTATCCACTAGACACATAAGGATATTATTAGGCAATAGAACTTGTGCCGAAAATAGTTTTTCCTTCGGCTCTTTTACTTTGTGTTTTAATGTTTCTTGATTTCGACATATTACAATAGATCATTCTAGTACGGATTACCTTAAACAATACATTGCGACGAAGAAGTGAAGATCCGAGTAGCAATAGCTAGTCAGCGTGCAAGTTCTTTGTGTCTCCCTATTTGCGTCCTAAAATGCTATATATGGCTAATTACACTGTAATATAGCGAGACCTTCTTCTTCTTCTTCAAGTGCCCTGTCAGTTGCGAACGTTGGCTATTAACATGGCAATTCTGATCTTGTTTGCGGCGCTTCTGAATAGTTCGACCGATGTGAGCCCGAACCACTTCCTCAGATTTTGAAGCCACGAGTGTCTTTTCCTGCCTGGCCCTCGCTTACTGTCTATTTTTCCCTAGACAATCAATTGCAGTAGACGGTACTTATTGTGTCTCAATATGTGGCCTAGATATTCAAGTTTTCTTTGTTTAATTGTATTCACGATTTCTTTCTCCTCTCCGATTCTTTGGATTACCTCTATGTTGGTGACATGTTCGGTCCAGGATATACGAAGAATGCGTCGGTACACCCACATTTCGAATGCTTCTAGTTTTCTCGTGAGCGTCTCCGTCAGCGTCCAGGCCTCCACACCATACAGTAAGATTGGAAAAATGTAGCATTTAACTAGACGTAGTTTTAGGGGAAGAGACAAATCCCTGCTTATGAGGAGCTTTTTTATATTGCTAAATGCTGCTCTAGCTCGTTCTATTCTCGCCTTAATTTCTGTGGCCGGTTCCCATTTTGCATTTACGTTGGTGCCAAGGTACACATAAGATTCTACATGGTCAATTAGTATGTTACTTATCCGTAACTGTCGAGCAGGCTGTTGCTTCCTGCTTATCAGTATCCACTTTGTCTTCTTGAAGTTGAGGCTCAGGCCGTATTCCTCACTAACTGAATAAACTCTTTCCATTACCTGCTGTAATTCGTCTACGGTACTGACAAGGATCACCGTGTAGTCGGCATATCTTATATTGTTCGTTAACTCGCCGTTTATTTTTATGCCCTCATTTGCATTTTCCATACATTTGTTCAATATTTCTTCGGAATAAATATTGAATAAGAGTGGGGATAATATACAACCCTGACGGACACCTCTTTTGATCTGCACACTTTTAGTGAGTTCGTTGCCAATTTTTGCTCTTGCTGTTTGACCCCAGTATAGGTTTGCCACAATTCGAATGTCCTTGTCGTCAATACCTGTCTTTCGCAGAATATCTATCAATTGTTCATGATTGACATTGTCAAATGCTTTTCTAAAATCCACAAAGCACAAATACATGTCCTTATCAACGTCTCTACACCGCTGTATAAGCATCTGGAGAGCGAAAATTGCTTCTCTAGTTCCAAGTGCTTTCCGAAAGAAAAACTGCGATCTATCAATATTTGACTCACATTTATCCTATATTCTTCTATGAATGATCTTAGTGAACGCTTTAGTGACATGATTGATCAAGCTTATAAGCCGGTAGTCATTACAGATCTGGGCATTTGGTTTCTTCGGGATTGTAATAAATGTTGACTGCAACCAGTTCTCCCGGAATTTTACCGCTATTATATATGTTGTTAAAAAGTTCAACTAGATTATCAAGGAACTGTTTGTCTGATTTACATAGGATCTTTAATATTTCGCAGGGTACATTGTCCGGACCTGCTGACTTCTATCTCCGATTTAAGGATTGAAGGTCCTGTTTCTCCTTCTCCATATAGGTGATCATCAGTCCTGTCAGATGCAAATAATTTTTCTATGTATGATTTCCATGTTTCTAAGATCGTTGATGGCTCCGAGATAAGATTTCCATCGCCATCTTTTATGCTGTTGGGTGACTTATTGAACTTCCTCTTGTTTGTCATTGATTTTATTTTTTTTTGTGCATATTGTAACTGTCGTATTTTTGTTCGTATAGAAATAGAACACTATTTCTCTGCATTCGTTGGAAAACCATTTTTCTTTGGCTTTTCAAATTTTCGTTTTTATGATTTTGTGAATCTGCTTCATTTTTATTCTTGAATTTACGTCTTTTATCCATCATATCGATTATCTCATCAGACAGCCATTCTTTCTTCTTCCGTCTGTCACGCTTTAATAGAGTCGCGCATGTTGTTTGGATTGCTTTCCTCGATTTATCCCATCTCTCTATTATCTATCTATAGCGAGACCTAGTCACTTAAAATAAGATCGCTAAGCCGTATTAAAGCGTTTAAAATGTAGTGTCTCAGAAGGTTGCTTAAAATTTCATGGTTGACCATATTACAAATGAAGAGGTCCTAAGAAGAACTAATACCCAAAGAGAGCTTTTAAACAGCGAAAGGACCATATCTAGGCCATGTTTTAAGAGACGAGAAATATATTTTTTTAAAATCATTTTACTGGGCAATACTGAAAGTCGCAGTGAACCAGGTCGCAAATGACACTCATGGTTCAAAAAAACAAGAAACTGGTACGACATATCTGATATCAATTAAATAATAATAAGATAAGGATCATGATTCTTACGCATCATCCAATCAGCATTAACGCTTACACGCTGCACAGCGTACGATACCGGAAGAAGAAGAAGAATTACAGATTTCCACGTAGTAGAGTTTTTGTTTATTTATGATTTCTGATATGGAGACACTAACTGTGTTTCATAAGTATTAAGTTTAATAATGTGACGAATACACTAGTATAGCCTTCCAGGCTTTTATACTCCTTTAAGACTGTAGCCACTTCCAAGAATCTGAGAGCCTTAAGTTGTGAAAAACGTATGACTGTATCTGGTTGGAAGTTTTAGAGACAAATAAATTCATTACTTTGTGTTACTGACTGTGGCCGATGTTTTTATCTCTATTGTTGGGTGTTGATGCCATTATCTTAGTTTTATCTTCATTTACTTGCAGGCCTATATTTTTTGAGGCGTTTGACAAGGTGGTATACATTTCTTCTAGCCTATAAGCCTAGAAAATAGTCTATCATTACAAAACACTATCTTTAAAAGCCTACACTTATGCCATATTGGTTTTTCTATTTCATAAAAATGTCATTAGTATCTATGTAATACCATATCTGTTATGATCTGTTCAAACCTCGGCATTATATGAATTTTATTAAGGAAAAATTATTACAGAATCTTTAAGTTTTAAATTTCAATTTAGAAAAGATTTTTTATTATGTGAATTTTTTTGGTTTTACGAAATGAATTAAATTTATTCTGTGCGAATAAATTTCAATTTTATCAATTTTCACGTAATTATTGTATACAATATATTCAGGTATAACTAAACAAACAATTCCAAATTAATCTAGCTCATAATTATCCAGCGACCTATTTAAAATGAAATCGGATTGATTAAATAATGTCCAAACATATGGGGTCATCCGTTTTCATTCAACACCTAAATTTCAAACGAATTTAACGGTTAATTTCACAATAACAAAATGGGTTAGAAAGCAATCCCAGAGGATGAAATTATCTGGGCGTAAATGGCAGAATGATAGAGAAGCATTATTTCAAATATGTGTTGTAGAAACTGTCTATTATGTAGCACCTGTAGCTAATGCGTAGAAAAGCTTTATTTGATGTATTATTTATGTGAAATACAGAGAGAGCAACATCCTTAATATCTAATATACGTGAAATAAAAATCGATAATATCAAAAATTCGTTGAAAGGGAAATGTATTTTCAGTTAGGTCATTATAGGTTTTATGTCATTAGCTAATATTTAAACAATTAGAAAAGTATATAGACAATGCTTTTAAAGGAACAAATTTTTTTGGAAAAGATAAAATTAAGGAAACTTAAAGAGTTTTACATATATTTTTGAAAACAATATGTAGAAATTAAGCACTATACAGTACTAATGTACAAAAAAACATTCTTCAAGACATACCCAAGGCGTTCATTAGAATATATCATCACTTAAAGCATTAAAAAAATAATATTTTAAAGCACTTTTCTCCTAATACGATTCGTGTTTTCGTAAAAATATCACTCAGCGTTCCAATATAGCCAGATATAAAAATAGTTAAATGGGTGGACATGATCCTATCACAGTATTTGGCAAAAATACTATTAACTACAATGTTATTATCAAAATTAAACTTATGTACAAAATATGTAGCAATAGCTTTTTATTAGGCCCGCTTGGATAAGAGACTTTAACTGATAATGTGATTGTCCAGGGAAAAATAGACAGTAAGCGTGGGCCAGGCAGGAGAAGACACTCGTGGCTCCAAAATCTGAGGAAGTGGTTCGGGCTCACATCGGTCGAACTATTCAGAAGCGCCGCAAACAAGATCAGAATTGCCATGTTAATAGCCAACGTTCGCAACGGACAGGGCACTTGAAGAAAAAGAAGAACTGATAATGGTAAGATACTAATAGATTATTGCCCTCAGCAAACATTGAAAATTGCTAACAAATATTTTCAATAGAAATACATCGTTTCATTTAAACACAACCAACACATTATTTTAAGTCCACAATTCACTATACTTATATTGGACGTACAGCAAAATTTAAAGTATTACATATTAGAATAAAAAGGGGTCTGGAATGCGGGTCAGACCACCTTCTTCAAGAAGCGAAAATAATTTTTCCCTTCAAATACTCTGTTTCAAAAGACAACAAGAAAAATAACATTATATCTCTAAATTTCATACATTTCGATTAAGAAAGTTTGAATGACAACTGTACTAGATTTCTGTACCAAATAAGACATAAAGAGACAAATATGTGTCTGAGAACAAAAACCTGTAGAAAAGTGATAGTATCAAAATATTTGTTAACGAAAAGGAAAAATTTTATAAGAAATCTAGAATAACAAGTGCTCTAGATGACATTAAAGGTTACTTTAGGGCCAGCACAGAAGATTCTTCTTCTTCTTCGTGCGACTAGGATTACTCCTGTTTTTCTGCCTCTTATTCTGTTTCAGTCGTTCTTCGTTCGTTCCAGTTTTTTTTTCTTGGTTTTATCCATCTGTTAATATTTTGAATTTTGCATTGTTTGCGTATACTTCTGTTGGTTTGTCTGTCACTTAATAATATGCCCGCTATTGATCTTAATACTTTCATTTCGATATTGTTGATTTGTTGCTTTGTCTTTCTTGTATCGGTCCTTGTCTCCACTGTCTATGTTAGGATTGATCTTACTGTTGTCTTGTATACTTTGATTTTTCTTTCCGTGGTCAGATATTTGTTTCTCCATATGGTTTCTTGGAGGCAACCATTTACTTTTGCCGCTTTTGATGCTTGCCTTGTGGCCTCTGTTCTTATATCCCTATCACTGGTGATCTCTACTCCTAGGTAATTTAATTTCATTACTTGTTCTACAATTTTGCCGTCTATTTCTAGTTTGTATTTACGCGGCCCTTTACTGATCACTATACATTTAGTTTTTTTACTCGTATTCTCAAGTTTGTTTGCTGTAATATTGAAGGTGTGTAGCTGCCTTTGTAGCTCATCTTCGGTATCAGCAATTAGTACTGCATCATCGGCATATCATAGTATCGTGATTTTATGCGCTGCCATGTGGTCTCCGTGTGGTTTTCTTACTTCGTGAATTATTTGATTCATCACCATATTGAATAACAATGGGCTGAGCGAGTCTCCTTGGCGTATTCCTTCTTTTAGTTCTATGCATTCTGTTTCCGCTGTTAGCATTATAACTCTGGTCTTGTTTTTTTTTGTTAATTTCATTAATTGTCCTTATTATCTGATGGTCTATTTGTTCAGCTTGTAATAAATTTAAGCTGTCATTTCGCTCCACCCTGTCAAAAGCACTTTTTAAATCTATAAAGCACATGTATGCTGGTTTTCCATATTCAATAGACTTCTCTATTATTTGTCTGATAATAAAAATTGCGTCTATTGTGCTGCGGTTCTTCCGGAAGCCTTGTTGTTCATCTGCCATGTTCGCTTTTTCCTCGATTTTACCTTTTATGACTGCCGTTAGCAATTTTAATGTACTATTCATCAGACTAATGCCTCTATAATTTTCAGGAGTCTCCCTTTTTAAGTACCGGTAGTAGGAGACTTTTCTTCAATTTCGCTGGTTCTACTCCGGTATTTAATATATCGACAAGTAATTTTAGGAGCCATTCGCGTAGTGTTATTCCTCCATATTTTAGCAGTTTATTATTTATCTTATCAGGACCAGGTGCTTTTCTTTTTTTTAATTTTTTTAATTCGTTCTTGTAGCTCTTCTTCTGATATTAGTACTCTATTGTGAGTTTCGTTAATGATTCTTTCTCTGTTCTCTTCTTCTCCTTCTCCATATAATTTCGTGAAATGCTCAGTTCATTGTTCCTCCATATAAATCCATTCATTTCTTTTTTTTTGTCTCCTTATCATCTTCCACACCTTTTTCTTAGATTCATAGAGGATATCTTTGGTAAATTTCTCCCAGTGTTCTTTTTTGATGTTATCTATTTCTTGGTTTACTCTATTCCCGATTCTCACGTAGTCTTCTCGTGCCTTCGGTGTCTTCACTCCTTTGTATGTTAGGAAAGCTTGTTTCTTTTCATTTGCTAGTGATTTCACCCTTGGGTCGTACCATGGAGTTTTGTATTCCCGTTTACAGGATCAAAAAACAATAAATAAAGATAAAAAATGAAAATGTTATGAAAAGAGATTCTCTAAGATAAATAACTATAAGAGAAACTCTCAAACCAGTAAAGCTTGGAATCTATGGAAAGAGTTTAAAACAAACAAAACGGAACATGGAAGTATTTCGTTAATTAAAGCAGAAAAATGGCAGAAATATTACAATAAGTTTCTGCAGACAGAGAACAAAGAAAACTTTTAATTTTATTTAATGACTATACAGAAGATGAAGACATATCACCTGCAGAATTTATAAAGGCCACCCAACAAATCACAAACGGAAAGGCATTTAGAACTGGAAACATTTCGAAAGAGCTAATTAAGGAAGCTCCTGGTCAAGGATTTAAAATATTAGCAGCTATATTTACGCAGTGTTTAAAAGTAGAAAATGTACGCAGTGAATGACAGCATGCATTTGTTTTATCGATATACAAAAAAGACAGTATGTAGGAGTGTAGAAACTACCGAGGTATTAGTGTTTTGTGCTCGATAAGACATCTTATATGGAAGAATTAATAAAATTCAAATAGAAGATAATATGACTGAAATCGAAACATTAAACGGCAATAAGCATTGATAACATATGTGTTTTAAAACAGCTTATTTGAAAACTATATGAAAAGAACAGACTGGTCCCCATAACTTCCTTATTTCTTAGTTTTTCTTGATATCATTTAACATTTCTTCTGTCAAATTGTATATTAAGTTGGTCCACAAATTTACAATAACACGAGATCAAGTTGGCGAAGTTAAAAGATGAATAAAATTGAATATGTCGCTGATGGAAGACTAAAAAGTACGATATTTAAAATAAACATACCAAAGAAAGGTTTTTTAACAAAATCGGCTTCAAATATTGAATTATGGTGGAAAAACCTTAACCCTATAGAGCTATAACATAGATTACAGATGCTGTAAAAAAACACATATGAAGTACAGCTGGGTTGGATATGTGGAGAGAATAAATAACACTATGTGGGCTAAACACATAATTTAGTGACGTCCTAGATTTCATTAATATAGAGATAGGGCGAGAAGTATGCACATGCTTCTTTCTAGTCGGGAACAGGGAATTTTAAACAATTTCCTTGTTATGAAATAATTGTTTATGTAAATTATTAAATAACCCACTTACGACATATTTTACGATCACCAGAGCTCACCTAATTAAAATCTGATAACAAAGCAAAAAAATGTTTCTAAACCTATGACTCTATGAACTAGTTCTTTAAGATATAAATTGAACATTTTACATTTGAAGTAAATCAAAATGAGTACTGTAGTTACATAACCATTAAACCTATCCTTTCAGCAATTCAAAAATATGTTACTTTTCACATTAAAATTTAAAACTAAAGAGAAGAAAGTTTAAATTAAAATTTTACAACAAATTATACGTTTAAATTTACGGGTTCTTCAATTAGAGGTTGTTAACCTAAACGTGAAAAAGCGGTCGTAAATAAACAAAACCCGGAAAAGTGGACAAATTAATTCAGAAATTCATTACTAGCATGACCAAAGGAAATTATGATAAATAAAAGAGAAACTTGAGTTGGATATCACGAATACAGGCGGGCTTTGTAATTTGATAAAATAATTAGATTGGCTCTCTGAATTGATAAGATGGTTTGTTTTGAAGATATTTCGAGTTTGAATTTGTATTATGTAAAATTAACTTAAATTTAGGTTATTATTGATGTCAACACTAAATATATTTAATGCCAGTAAATGAAAATAGCGTCCATTGACTATGCACAAAAATTAACACAATAACTTCACAACTGTAAGTATTTTTGAAAGTAAGGAGATTGTTTTTAGTTTATTAATATTAGTGATACACGGTCAATGACAATTAGTAATTTCGAAATATTAACAGAAATAATAAGACTTATAATAAATATTTGTAGACTTTGAGAAAGCATTTGACTCAGTTCAGCTAAGCTCCATGTTTAGAGCTCTTACAGAATGCAGTAATGATCATCGGTAAACAACTCTTCTTTGAAATATATACACTCAACGGCAAAAAGAAGTGACCGCACTATAAATTTCCAAAAATAAAAATTCATTGGAAGTTTTATGTCATGTTTCATATTACGTCTTAAGTTAAATATTTATTGCGATCATATATGCTCGTTTTTGGCAGTTTTACTGTTTATGTTGTTGTTTTCTGTAGCCGCTGTTTATGTTCCAAGTTTTATTTAATTTGACATTTAACTGACATTTAATTCAACAGTAATTTAGCTTTTCAAACGTGGATTTCGACTAAGTGAATAATTAAGATATGATATTATCTACAGTAGATGACACTATAGGAATCGATTAATTTTTGTTCAAAAAATATGCCCAAGCTTGTATGTCCCAGAGAAAAAAGTTTTGCAGTGGTAGTGTCATGGTTTGGGCTGGATCATTTATTGGAAACAATTTTGTTTTTATGCATGTTAATTTACAGCCTCATACTGCGAGAACCGTGACAAATTACTGGGGGGAAGTAGGAATTAGTACTCTAGAATGGCCAGCCTGCAGCCCTGATCTAAATATTATCGAACATCTTTGGGATGAACTTCATTGTAGGGTTAAAAGTCAATCAGGCCAGTCAAAAAATCTTGCAGAACTTCACAACATGCTTCGTGAAGAATACGAACGTATTCCTTAAGTTTTTATTTAAAAAGGATAGAAACATCTTTTTTAAATCGTATGCAAACGGTTATGGATATTTTAGGGCATATTACTCGATATTAGACAATTTTGTTCAAACTCACTCGTATTTTTTCTTGTTTGTAATTTGTTTCGATATTACGCTATTTTATTTTGTAGCCTTCTAATTAAATAAATTGTGCTAAGGAATCAAGCAGTAATGGTCATTTTTTGTTTTAAAAATGAAAGATGTTGAATATACAATATGAATCAGTGCATAAAACTTATAATGAATTTTTATTTTCGAAAATTTATAGGGTGGCCACTTTTTTTGCCGGTCAGTGTATATTAGCGCAACAGCTTCAGTCAGAATGTACTATGGGGACAAAAACACATTTCTCTTGGATAAGGGAAATAGACAAGGAGATACTATCTCTCCTAAACTAATTTCTGCTTTATTACAGAGTGCTTTATGAAACAATTATTGGGAAAATATTTGAGTCAACAAAAATGGGGATTTTCTGAACAACTTAAGGTTTGTAGATGGTATAGTCCTTATTGCAGACCGGGTAGACCATGTCTGTCAACTTCTTCAAGACCTTCAGAGCTCTTTTATACGAATTCGTCTTAAAATTAACTTTTTCAAAAAACAATACAACAATTATAGATACTGGCCAAAAACATTTCAACTAATGGCACACAAATTAAACAAGTTTATACCTTTAAGTGTCTGAACCACGAAATTAAATTAGGAAAAGAAAATTAATAAACAGAGTTAAACAGGAGAATAGGAATAACATAAGCACCTTACGGAAAACTGAGAGAAATCTTTAGATCAGATGTTCCCATGTGCTTCAAAAGAAAGGTCTTTCAATGCGTACTTCTAATTCTAACGTATGGAGTAGAGACCCCTTACCCTTACCAAAAAAGTGACACATAGAGCAATGGAGAGATCAATGTTAAATATATCCCTTGGAGACAAAGTTTCAAATCAAATAATTACGAGAAAACCTAGTGTTACGGAAGAAGCTAACAGAATTACAACGCTGAAATTGAACTGCACAGGCCATATTGCCATAGTCAGAGATGGAAGATGGACTAAGAAAATTTTAGAATGAAGACCTAGACACAATGCTTATCGTAATAGAGGACGGCAACAAAGGCATCCAAGACAACTGGATTCAATGTGCTCACTATCGGATGCAATGGAAATATTTTTGAGAGACCTATGTTTGATATGGTTATGGTGATAAGTGATAATAACAATGCTGATTTCAGCTTCTAAAATAAAATGCCTGACAAAATCAAAAATTAATCCAAAGTAGATAAAGTAATTATTCTAAAAAAAAAATATGTAGTATTAAAATATTTAGTAATTTATTATAAATAATTAGTAATAATTAATCTATTAAATCTACCATTCTTTTGTGAATGGCCAGTCCATACTGAATGTTGGCGACAATCATGATTATTCTTACTTTATTGTCAGCATCGCAGAAGATTTTTATTCTTCAAGAACTCCTTCTGATTATTATTTATTTTATGAGCGTTCATATTTCCCAATAATATCTGTTCTTCTTTTCCTTATGGCGCCATCAACTACGTAGATTCAACCAAACCAGTCGCGGAGGTTTCTTAACTATAAGTTTTTTAATCTCCTTTCAATCTCTTTTCCTCTATTTTATCCTACATGATAAGCTAAATTAGGGAATACACCCCCACTCCCATTAGATTTTTTTTTATTTCATAAATACCAATGAGACTCTCATTAGACAACTAAAATATTTTAATTTTATTCTCGGTCGTAAATATTAGCTGACGTAATTTCTGTATAAGGCTCATAACTTGATCATTCGTTTCACCTTTAGTTTAAGAATTGGGTTTTCCCAATGTTTTTAAATTTATTGTTATTCCATTTTATCTTTTAGTTTAAGCAAATAGCTTATCGCACTATCAGTACGATAATAAGTCCCCTGTTTTGTTCTAGTCTTTTTAGATAATAATACAAACTTTAATGTAAGGTCTTCTTCTTCTTGATGTGCCTATCCATTACGAATGTTGGCGATCATCATGGCAATCTTTATTTTATCTGCAGCAGCGTGGAAAAGCTGCACAGATGTTGGATTGAACCAGATTCTGAGTTTCTTTAACCAAAATGCTCTACTTCTTCCCGAACCTAGTTTTCCAAATATTTTTCCAGGATGGCTTGAAGGAGAGCATATCTGGATTCATTTTGCATAATATGTCCAAAGAACTGTAACTTTTAAGATTTGATAATGGTCAGTACCTTTTGGGTTTTATTCGTTCTTCTGAGGACCTTCTGATTTTTAACTCGGTCAGTCCACGGGATCTTAAGCATTCTTAAGCATGCTTCCACTTTTCTGCAAATATTTTCGTTCAAGGTCCACGATTCAACACCAAAAAAAAAAGGACAGAGAAGACCTAGCATCGCAGCATTCTTACTTTTGTATCAAGAGAGAGGTTGTGACTCTTAAAGAAGGTCCATCTAATTAAAAGTGGATCTAGCTTTTCCGATGCGTGCTCTAATCTCCTGGTTGTTGGTCCATTCTTCATTTATTAACGTGCCGAGGTAGTTGTAGTGCGTCACTCTCTCTATGGGGGATTGGTTGACGTAGAGTTGACCTTCTGTTATCCTTTTCTTGCTAATTATCATAAGCTTTGTCTTCTTAACGATTATATTGAGTCCATATTGTTGACTTTAATACGTGATTTTGTTCATAAGAACTTGTAGATCTTCTAAGTTGTCCGCAAATACTATGGTGTCATTTGCATATCTGATGTTGTTTCGCCATGTTAATCGCCAACATCAAGAGGACTTGATAGGGCACGTTAAGAAGAAGAAGATGGTGTTTAGTCGGTAACCATTTAGTAGAATACCCTTTTCAGTTTCGTGCAAAGCTTCAATAAATAATCTTTCAGAGTACAGATGGAAGAATAAAGAAGACAAAATACAGACTTTCCTTACTCCACGCATGATTTTCACATAGTCAGTGTGTTCACCTTTAACTCTGAGATTTGCTGTCTAATTTTAATAAAGATTTCTAATTATTTTTAGATCTTGGTTGTTAATTCTGATTCTTTTAGTATTTGCATCATCTTGGCGTGCTGTACTCGATCAAACGCTTTCTCGTAATCAACCAGACATGCGTATACGTCGCAGTTGACGTCTCTGCATCTCTGGAATAAGACTTGTACTGAGAACAAAGCTTCTCTAGTACCAACAGCATTTATGAACCCGAATTATAATGTAAGGTAACTTAACGATATTATTTCTGTCTTATAAACACAACTGAATATTCTTGTTCCTCCTTCAAATTCTTTATCCTTAAGCAGTTTAACAAATTTGACTTAATTGTCGAATTTACAGATTAGAATATTCAGACAGAGATGACATTATTAAAAAAAAGATAGAGTAGCAGCAATGTATAAAATATTATATAGGTAATCTCATCAAAGAGATATTCCATTGCATATTTTTATGCCCATAAGAAACTATAAGGACTACAGTTATTGAAAAAGTAGGGAATCAGAACGACGTTATCCAATTAAAAGGGTAATATAAAGAATGACAAATAACAAGAAACACATTAATTATTTCAGAAAAATATTAAACAAGAAATAATATGGGTATATATTTTACACTTTTTCGTTCTGGTACATTTTCAATTGGATGACAAATTTAAGAACCTAAGTTTTACTCTATAAGAAAGAAAACTGGTCAGGTATTTATGCAAACTTGTTTATAAAACTCAAACAAAAAAAAAATAAAAGAAATGTGGTGAAAATTACCTATTTACGACGGTATTTTAATATTATATTATTGTAAAAAAGTTACAATTAGAAAAAATAATAAGAGTATTTATAAAGTTACCAAAATTATCTTAAATTTGACGATATTTTATACATATTTTAATCCAGTACTATATACAGTGCATGCATTTTAGCAAAATGCCTTCCATATGCTATAATATAGGAAGTGTGAAGACTTATTAGTATGTGGTTCATCTTCAATTTTTACACTTTTAAATAATAAGAAAAACACCGACCACAGCAAATTATCATCTTACCTCTAACTATGTATAAAATATCTTTTACTTTTTAGTGGAATAAAATAAAAATAAATAATAAATGGTATAAGTTTGCCAGATATATTTAGTTTATTATAATAACTTTTATGTAGAGTAAGTCAAGACGGAATCTTTATAGGTATGCTTAACACACAGTTAGTATTATTTCGCTCTAAATGAATTTTTATTTTTATTTATAATAGGTTTTATACTTAATAAATTGTGTAAATGTTACTGACATGTTACAACTGCGAAAAAGAAACTTTTGCCAACTCGTGTAATTAAATTTCTCCTGTGTGTAAAAAAAAATAGATCATTAGATGTATCTACTTATGAGATACCTTACAAATAAGGCACAAAACTAAATATATGTATCTCTTCTAATTTATAGTCTCTGGTAGTATTTTAAAATATTTAAATATAGTGTCTTAAAATTTATATATTTGCAAAAAATTGGAAAACTTGTAATTTCGACTATATTCAAAACAATCTTTTATAAAATCTACAGAAATCAGGTAGGTGCTTATATTCGCTTTGTGAAACAAATAAAACCTTTCGATTTTATAGTCATTTTCAAGTTTAGAAACACATTGAGAGGATAGTCCCAGTAAATATTAAAGATAATTTGTATGAGTAGATACATGAAGAACAAAAACAACACTGTACATATGTAGTTCTCCCTACTGGCGTTTGCCTCATTATATGTTTTGGTGTTTCAGTCTCTAACATCCGTTCAACATGGTCCATCCAGCGCAGACGTCCAATCTTTATGGATGTTATGACTTCGGGTTCATTGTATGCTGTATATAGTTGAAAATTATATCTTCTGTGCCATATGTCATTTCCTTTGCCCCCTTATATATGTGTCTAAGGATTTTTCGTTCAAACGTACCTAATACGTTCTCATCGCTTTTCGACAGTGTCCATGTCTCTGATCCATATAAGGACCAGTTTTATCAGGGTCTTGTATATCTTGCATGTGGTTTTTCTTGTGATGTTGTTAGATCTTAGATGTTTAATTAATCCATTATATGTTTTATTAGCGATATGTATGCTTCTCTTAACTTCTTCACTGACATTGTTATCTGCGGTAACTAGTGAACCTATATATGTAAAATTTTTCACGCTTTTGATGTTATAGTCTCCTATTGTCAAGTTCCGTAGGTTCCTTTGGCCTGTCAATTTGCTGGCCTTCATGTATTTGGTTTTTATTTCGTTAATGTTAAGGCCACTGTTTTGTGCCGCTCTTTCTATCGCATTAAATGCTTCTATCATCTCTTTTTCGCTTCTAGCTATGATATCAACATCATCTGCAAATGCCAATATTCGTACACTTTTTGTTATTATTGTTTCTCTGGTGTTGACTTTTGAATTCAAATTTTGCTTTGTAATTTAATTGTTTCTTTTACGAAATCAATGAGTTGAGTTGGAATATTAAACTCTTTCAGTGCATGGATCAGAAATTCTTGATGGAAGATACCATAGGCACTCTCAAAATTAATGAAAAGATGATGTGTGTCTATATTAAATTCACTAGTCGTTTCCAAGATTTGCCTCAAGACGAAGTTTTGATCTATTATGGACTTCTGCCTGCAGAAACCACGTTGATATCCACCAACTATTTGTTCCGCATATGGTCTCAATCGGTCATACACAATATTTGACAGTATTTTATATGCCCAGTAGTTTTTACATTGAAGCTGACCTCCCTTTTTATGCAGTGGGATAATTACTCCGGTATTCCAGTCTTGTGGCAGTTATTTATTATTCCATATGTTCCCTATTAGTTCGTGTATCGCATTCAATAGGGAGTCTCCGCCTTCTTTTATTAATTCTGCGCTAATGTGGTCTAATCCAAGTGACTTGTTGTTGAGTCTGGAAACTGCTTCTTGCATTTCAGCTACTAAAGGGAGGTTGTTTCTCTGGTATAAGTTTTATCCAGTATAATTCCATCATATAGTGGATCTTCGTTTTTTTCAAACTTTTCTTTGAAGAATTCTGTCCATCTTTGTAGTATTTCACTCTGTTGAGTTATTTTTTCTCCTTCTTTGCCTCTGCACATCATTGTTTTTAGTTTAAATTCTTTTCTACTTTTGTGTTTGGTAGAATTTTCTGTTTTCTGATGGTTTATTCAGTTCTTCCATTTCTTGAAGTTCGTTTTCAATGTATTCTCTTTTCTTTTTGTGATGTATTTTTTTCTCTTCCCTCCTTAGCATTCTATATTTCTCCTCTGCCTTTCGTGTTCTATGTCGTTGTTGTAGTCGTTGATATGCATTATTTTTCCTCTCTGTTATGTTACGACACTCTTCATCGAACCACTGTCCTTCAGTTGATTTGAGTTTTTTTGTAGACCGAGGTCTTTCTGGCTGCGTCTTGTATGATGTTTTTACACGATTCCCATTTTCTAGCCTTCCTTTTATATATTCTTTGTATTTTGCCTTTTTGCTGTTGTCTGCTTAGTTTTTTATTTCATATTTTTTAATTTTGGATCCCTCTTCTTTTTTAATATTTGAGATTCTGGTTCTTATTCTACTTTTCACTAGGTAGTGATCTGAGTCTGCATTTGCATCTCGTCTGCTGAATACGTTTGTTACGTCTAAGTGATGTCTAGAGTCAATAATAAGATGATCGATCATGTTTACTGCAACCCCATCAGGAGATCTCTACGTTCCATTATGAAAATTTTTTCGCTGGAAGCATGTGCTGGCAATGACCACGTTAAGGCAAGTTGCTAGATTTATGAGTCTGATTCCATTGTCATTGAATACCTTGGATATTTAAATCTTTTTAACTAATTTATTTTAATAATAATTATATTCATTGAATTATCCTTGCCATCAGCTATGCTGTTTTAAAAATTGTTTGTTCTCTTGCAAGAAAATTTAAAATGTATGCAGTTGCTAATAGAAGGTTTATTATTTTAGTTTGTTGGCCTTAATAAATTTTTCTTGTTCCCTTTTATTGAGTGGAACTTCGTGAAGCCTCGTGCTGCATCACACATTGAGATGACAACTGCAACAGAAAAACAGATTTCATGCAGCATATAACTCCATTAACTTAAAATTTACTTATTTCGCTACAATCCCTCCAACCATCCTCAGAAGCCAACAAAATGTTATTCTGCGAATCCCGTTCATTATATTATTTTTGTACAATAAGTATGGTGAGCTAATATCTTAGGTTATTTGTCCCAGCCAGACTCATTTTTTAAATTTACTTTAAAGTTAAGACGTTCTGACACCTCAGAGAGTAAACTAGACGAAGCCTAACAATTGTCTCCCAAAAAAAGTTCTCAGTTGTATTTTACAACTGACAATAATTAGCTACCATATTTTAGAAGGAGTGGTATTGATCCAACACAGCAAATTAGAATTTGATATCCAAATGTAAAACAACTAATAACATATATATGTGCTCTTTGCCTGTTAGGTCGAGGCTTGGTAAGCAGCCTAATTTTTTAGCCAAGCGCCCACAAAAACACACCAACAGGCATAATAACCACCTTAATTTAATTTTAATTAAAAAAAAAACAGTCGAAACATCAAACAATTCTAAAATGTAATTTTCGTTACAATAAATTTGGACTTAATCTCATATAAATATAGTATTTATTTTTTAAGGCTAGTGAAGCACAGAAATAAGAAGAAAGATTTCTTTCCATTTCTTTACTACTTATATAGAGTTAGGAAACGTCTCCAACTCCTAACGACCTCTTTGGAATCAAGAATGGACAATAAAGGTTTTTTTAATTTACTGTGGTAAAGTGAACAAAATCTTTCAAGACTATACTTCTAAATATGATTCTATGGAGCAACAAATAGCGAAAGGCTACAAAATATAGAAGTATACAGTGCTATTGTAAAGATATAATACGGATATTAAGAATGTATTAAAAATTGATAAAGGAATTCTTACGTACTGTCGATGCCAAATAAATTAAATTTATCTAAAATTCCTTTTACTTTTTCTGATAATATTTAAGTCATTATTATAACCTCCGTTAAAAAAAAATATATTTTGGAGAATTTAACATTTTTAAGAATTACGTATTAACTTAAAGATCAACTTACAAGATACATTTATTTTATTGATTGATATATGATAAATTTTGCAATAATATTACTAAGTTGTTATGTGTTGTTTTATATAAAACGGTTTTCTTCTTAGAATCCTATTTTTTAATAATCATTTGAAACATTTTTATCGCAATTCTTCTATTACACAAGTGAAAAAGTTAAACAAACAATTTAAACTTAATATTCTCTCAATTTTTTAATTAAATATTTTTCTGCGATCCTCGTCTATATTTAAAATTTAAATCGCGTACAAAAAATATTTTAATTTATCGTTTTCATAGAAACCGACCTAGAAAAATATTTTGTTTTATTAACTAAAGCTGAATACAGAAAATCTTAAAGTAATTATCCGAAACAAAATATTTTTGTCCCTTGACTTACCCTAGAAAAACTTATCCCACACGTCATAAACTTTTATCTTTGCTTTAACTGATTTGCAATTAAAACATTTACTTTATGTTAGTTGTTCGAAAAAGAACGATATTTTTTATTACAGAACAAGATGACCACTGATCTTTACCCTTATAAGCTAGTAATACTCTTGCAACTATCGTATCTTGTAGGTACTGCTGCCAAAACCGATTTATTATAACAAATTGACATAAACAAAACCTTTATTAAAATGCAATTGAGTATATATATATAGGGTTAGTCTAAACTAGAAGTTCCAATTAGACGTTTTAGATAAACCTGACATATTTATTAGCTGATAATTTAGGATGAGTTTTTAAAAATGCCCAATTAGTCCAAAATATTTAGAGCATTTTTCCACTTCTGGTTATTTGACTAAAAATTCCTTCTTCTAAATATAATAATAATATCTCCCTCATAATATTAAGTATTTCTATAAAAAAAACTCTTGAGAATACTCTTAATACCATATTATGCTTCTTTACACCAAGTGTTTTACGAGATAATGACTAATTTTCAAATAGTGTCCAATTTAACATTCTTTACTTTTATAAATATTAAAATTGGAAACGTTTTGCTTTTTAAATTTTTTTTTTATTGTCGCCTGTTTAGATGAAACTCCAATCTTTTGTGGATAAAATAATATGTAAATCAGGTTGACTGCCACAAAAAATGTTTAAAAAAGTTGAAAAAAGTGCATCTGGTAACCAATTAAAATACTTTCATTATTATTATTTTACCAATTTCATTTACTAGTCTCAATTTTTAAAAAAATATATCAGCGGTCGGATACGACCGCCAGGGCGTAGGCGACATACTTATTCCCTTGTTGCCAAGCGGTCGGTCGGGCGGTCGTTTTGTTCATGATGAACCTTGTCGAGTATTATGCTGCTGAGTGGTTGTTTTGACCAATATTTTATCAGTAGAGGTTTGATTATTAGTAAGACAAGTAAGTTGATTGTGCTCGTGTTACTTTTAGAGTTAGATAATAGTTAAAACAAATATTATTTCTTGAAATAAAATGGGAAATCGAGGTAAAATGATGGTTGGTATGGATTTAATAACCAATGAATGTTTAGATAAGATATAATTATCATATTTTCATATCATATGTTCATATCATATTTTCAGATGTAAATAATTGCATATGATTACTGTTTGAAGTACGTACCTACACAATAAGCAAGATAATATTCTGAAAAATACACTTTTATTTATTAGTAGTATAGAACCTCAGGCTGTAATCAAATACAATGAGGCAATGTCCTCAATTGACCAGTCAGACCAGATGGCAAGTTATAATTCACCTCTACGAAAGTCACTGATATGGTACAAGAAGCTCGCTGTGGAATTTGTTCTTAGTACATTACTCGTAAATTCTTACATTATTTTCAACCAACTAGCCGATAAAAAGATGAAAATAACTGAATTTAGAGAGCATGTAATAAATTAGCTCTTAATTTATGAAGACAACATTAATTCACAGAATGATTCCGAAAGGGAACAACAACAAATACGAACTACAAGGAGATCGATGCAAACTCATACTTTGGAGAACAAAGGAGGACCATATTATGATAAAATAAAGAAATTCTGTAAAGATTTTTATAAAGAGAAGATTCGGGGAAATATAACAAAAAATCGGGTCAAAAAGTGGTAACTTACTGTGACCCTTGTGAAGGTCAACCACACCTTTGTTTAGATTGTTTTAACAGACACCCCAAATAACCGATAATTTTTAATTTTTTTCATGTTCTTATTTAACTTTTGTATGTCTTTTAGTTTGTAATGGATATTTTTTACTCGAAATAAATATATGTCAACTTTTCGATATCATTTTAGTCTCCCCTATTTAGCCAAAATTGAAACTGATATATACATGCGACGACTGTATGTTACAGCGGTCGAATACTGCAATAAATCCGCTGTTCGACACGACCTCTGGCAAAATAAAAACAATATCACAGACCGTATTAAATTGGCCGTATACGACCGCCATGGTATGAAGTACTTATTGAACTGTCGGTCGTATATGACCGCCTGGCAGTCAACCTGTTAAGGTGATTCAAAATCTTGTATTTTATGACGATGTTATAAAGAACTTTTACTGACCTTTTCGTTAGCTACTTTTTATAACAAAATTTAACAATTATTGAGATATTTAGCTCAATTATCATTTTGATTATTCTTATATACCATGTCTTGGAAATTTTAGCTGACATTGTTCTCAGTACACAAACAGTTTATCTGTCTATAATTTAAGTGGACTAAGAACTGCCAGGTAAAGTTCTATCACTCGCTATACAATAATAATCCAAATGATATCAAAAACCTTTAATCTATGTATTAAAATCTAATTATCCTAGTAATTTTTAGACTTAGGTATGAGAAGTAATTACAAAACTTAAAATTATCTATAATAACATCGTAACCTATAAAATAATCAATTTAAAAAAGTTAATAACTGTTTAAGAACTCGTTTTAAATCACCTTGTAAAATTAAATACTAATTCATCTACAAAATCTTTTTTAAAATCGACGATACTTGAAAAAAATTCGTACCAAATAAAAACAATTACAATTTTTTAACCAAAGTTTATCATTAATAAAGATGGAGGGTGTTAAATCGGACACTGTTTCATAATACAATTGATCATATCTGGTTGAACACTCGGTATAAGGTAGCATATTCTTATATTCAGAAAGTTCTTAATAGCTATTCTATCGAAATTTTGGATAATCTATATTGTATTTATTGACAAAAATGAAGTTTTAGTATAGGGAAGCTCTAACTATTTTGGATTATTTGGGCATATCTACGAACCCCATGTGCTAAATTTTTAGATGTTAGGTAAATATGTCAACTTTCTCTAAAATGTATGATTGGAACTTCCAAATAATCACCCTGTATATTTTATTTTTAGCATTTTCTTTCAGGTTAAGGTAAATCATTTGTTGTAATGAATTAGGTTATGATACAGCAAGATACAACAGGAAATCGATAGTTATATTTACTGATTATAGAAACTCAAAATACACACAAGACTGTCAATGTGGGTTGCAACACACATCGTACATTAGTGATGCGATCAAGTTTATCAAAAAGTACACCAATTGTGGAGGGCCATTCCCCAGAAAAAGAAGAAGAGTGTTTTTCTAATCAAGCAAACTTTATTAAAAAGCATATTTTGTAAATGGAATTTTATTAAGGTCGTTGTATTACTAACACATATTAGGTACATTGTATGTGTGTGTGTTGTAAGTGTATTTGAATCCGGTAAATTGTTTCAAATACTTCCTATAACGAAAAAAATGACTGTAGCTGTAATGTTGATGAGTGTCCTGTATAATGACCTAGTTAGGAAGGTAATAGTTTGGGATTGTCTTTCTAGGAAAACAAGAGAGGTGAAGTAAAAACAGGTACTCAAAAAAATTATCTTATAAGTTATGCACAAAAATAACACAATATAGTTTTAATGTCTAGCAAAATTTTCAAATCCGTGTTATATATACCGGGTGAGTCATGAAGAACTTTACATACTTCTACCATATGTAGAGTCCCTCAGGGAGCATATCATGTGGCCACTAAAAAATGTCAAGTCCTCTTCCTTATTAATTAACAGGGAGATTTGTGTAATTGACCATTTATTTCATTTTACTATAGTGTTTATACGGCTTATTTGATTTTTTTAATTTTTGCAAGATACATTACACTACTATCTAGCATTCGACTGGTATTAGCTAAACTAAAAAAATCCAGAACTGGCTTTGGAAAAATTAATTTAGGGATTCGTATTAAATATTACACCCTGTATAATTTTTTTTTAAAATGCAATAAGTGATTTTCAAACTACATAAATAGTCAATGAAAACGGCATATGCGACAATATTGTCGCACTTTTATTAAATTTTTAGTGAACGATCAAATTTTACCAAAAATAGAACAACCATAATGAAGTATCAAATTATAAGGTATTAATTTAAGCAAATGTTATAAATTTCAAACATTTTAATTAAAATGAGTTCCTACAACATAATCTAATACGTAGAAAATTAACATCTTTACTGTCACTTTGTATTATCTCTACGATAGAATCAATTGTTTTTCAATTTTAAATTTTTACTCATAGATCGTGTTGGGGCATTATTTTCGATAAATAATAAATTAAATTGAATAAAAAGTCAAACCTCTTGTATGTGTTAGTTTTTGTTGATTGTAAATGATTAAAATTTTATGTCAAATAATAATACATTGAAGGTTGGCGTTGACCGTTTGACGTTTCTTGATATTTTATACCCATTGTCATTATTGTCATTATCAATTGTTATTTATGTGTACAAGAATACATATTTCTTCTGTCATATCTACGTTAAGTACATTGTGTTAGTTTTGGTAGAGCTTTTGTTACTTTCGTTCAAAATGCCACATCAGTTTCCGACCACAGAATATGCAGACATAATATTTGTTTATGGATTCTGTAATGGGAATGGTAGGGCTGCTAGTAGAGAATATCGCAGGAGATTTCCTAATCGTCGAACTCCCAGTCATCCAACATTTGGGTCAGTTTTTAATTATTTGCGAGAAAATGGCACTTTTCCTAGTGGAACAGCAGAGCGACATGTAGATGAAGCTCAGGAAGATGACATTATGGACGCCGTTACTATGAACCCTACAATAAGCACTAGACAAGTAAGTCGAGAACTCAATGTTACTCAATCAAAAGTAAGTAGAGTCTTACAAAAAAAAATAATCTATACCCATATCACATTCAAATGGTTCAGAGACTACATGCTGGAGATGAGATCGATAGGTTGGAATTTTATAGATGGATTAACAATAATCGACCAATGCTATACAGGACACTATTTACAGATGAAGCCCAATTTACCAGAGATGGGATAAATGTTTCACGAAATTCGCATGTGTGGGCAGAAGAAAATCCCCATGCTATTCGAGAACGTCGTTCTCAGTTAAGGTTTTCGGTTAACGTGTGGATTGGTGTCATAAATAACCAATTAGTAGGTCCTCACTTTTTTGATGGTCCTTTAACAGGACAGGTCTATTTGAACTTTCTACAAAATATTTTGCCGAATTTGCTTGCCAACGCGAACGTTGCTATCCGAGGGATGTATTTTCAGCATGATGGGGCACCCCCACACTTTTTACTGGCAGTGAGACAACATCTCAATAATGTTTATGGCAACAGGTGGATAGGACATGCAGGTCCTATTTCGTGGCCTTCAAGATCCTCTGATTTCAATCCCGTTGATTACCATATTTGGGGACGATTGAAGCAACTAGTTTACGGAGTGAATATTAATAACCGACAACAATTAATTAATAGAATTATACATTGTTGTAATACTATTAGAAACGATCCCCAGAGTATCCGTAATTCAATACGTCAATTAACAATTTGGCAACAAAAATGTGTACAGGCTGCAGGGTTCCATTTCGAAAATCTATTTTGAATTATTTTTATTTTGTTACCATTATTGTATCTTTTCCAGTTCTAATTTATGGGTTTATCATAACTATGTACATATTTTTAGTTTTTTTTAAATTGTTCTTCGTTATTGTTAGTAGTTACTGTTTTTTGTTGTGCAGTGACTCAGTTTATCATTTCAATTAAAATGTTTGAAATTTATAACATTTGTTTAAATTAATTACCTTATAATTTGATACTTCATTATGGTTGTTCTATTTTTGCTAAGATTTGATCGTTCACTAAAAATTTAACAATTTAACATTGTCGCATATGTCGTTTTCATTGGCTATTTATGTAGTTTGAAAAACACTTATTGCATTTTAAAAAAAATTTATACAGGGTGTAATATTTAATACGAATCCGTAAATTAATTTTTCCAAAGCCAGTCCTGGATTTTTTTAGTTTAGCTAATACCAGTCGAATGCTTGATAGTAGTGTACTGTATCATGCAAAAATTAAAAAAATCAAATGAGCCGTATAAACACTACAGTAAAATGAAATAAATGGTCAATTACACAAATCACCCTGTTAATTAATAAAGAAGAGGAGTTGACATTTTTTAGTGGCCACATGATATGCTCCCTGAGGGACTCTACATATGGTAGAAGTATGTAAAGTTCCTCATGACTCACCCTGTATATTATAATTAACTCCAAAAGATATCGGTTAAAAGCTCACTTTGAAAAATGACAAACAATTAGCCTTTAGAGCAACCTTTAAACAAACCGATATTGTTTAATTGTTAAATCAGTCAAAATTATTATCAAAAATTTTTAAATATTTAATAATTTGGATACAAATCTAAAAATGAAACGATTAACTGTTTAACGAGATGTATGTAATAGTAATAATAATTATTTAAGGGAATAATGTTTTCAGAAAACTAAACTATTTAATGTTTTATACATAAAACGTCACGTTATTGACCATTGCAATAATATAATATTCTTAGTAATAAACGTTCGCTTGATTAGAAACTCTGGGAAACGTCCAACTGCTGAAAAATCAAGTATATAGAGAATGGAAGGCGTAAATACCATCAAAACTTCCGAGACGGAGCTGATACTCAGCACATACATGGTGACTCCGACATCCACAGGCGGGCCTGTAACCGCAAGCAAACTTTTCCTGAGTGCGCGCGCCCAAACAAATGAAAACCAAATCAAACTCGTGCCCTTGGCCTGCCGCCGGCTGCGAACGAAGTAAATACGTGCTCGCTCGCGGCCGGGACTGCAATTCACGATGTTGAGCCGGCAGGCCCTGTTAGGCCGGCCTCGAGAATTTTGCGTAAATTTTAAATACGATTCTACATTTTGCATATACTATTTTGTTTTATTATTTATTCATTTATTATATCATTCGAATTTCAGACTTGGCTGGATATTTTGATTTGAGCGCAAGATAAAAAACTCTTTCTGCAACCTTTATATTAACGAAATTTAACAAATGGACGGATTTTGATACAAGTATAAAACTATATAAAATAGCAGAGCTCTAAATTTTCATATTTTAGCAAATGAATTTCACAGTTTGATTTTGAAGCTTTAACACATAATTTACAGAAAAAATTCCCATATATCCAGTTTAAATTAATATAGTTATTAGCTAAACTGTAACACTTAATTACATTTTGCTTAATAAATTAAAGTCTTTTAAAAATAAAAGTAGGTTATGTACTGTTTTTTGGATTTAAAATATTTTTTTTTATTTACAAAAAACCCGCTTTAACCTAATAATCCAGTAAAATAAGGCAAAAAAGGGGGCAAACCTCGGAATAAAAGATAATAAGCTGAAAATTTGCATACGTCTTTATTTTGATGGTATAAAACTTACTTCAAAAGTCTCATATAATCACGTGTCCGCGACTTAAGATATTAAAGGTCAAAGGTCACGAAAATGAGTTTTCTGCAAGTAACTCGTTTCCCTTAAACTTTATGACATTTAAGGTGGTTAGAAAAATAGTAGAATGGAAAATTCTCTTCAATTTTTGTCTCAAGTACTTTTATGTACCTTCAACCCTTCTTAGGGCTCTTTGCGCTCTTCAAGATAGAGCGCAAAGAGTGGGGAACCGCTTACCTGTGTATACGGCAACGCGAAATTAGCCAGTAGGATTCAATAAATAATAAGTTATATAGTTAATTATTCACTTAAAATACTATTATTATCATTAAATTTTTATTATTTATTATTTAATAAACTATATTTATAGATATTAATTATAAAATATATATTTTTTATATAATATTTATTTTATTTTTGACAAACATACAATATTAAATAAAATACTTTTCGTCCATATTACTACGAATATTATATCTCGAAATACAAATTTCTTGTACGGCGGTTGTCAACTTCAGATGATTTCAATGAAGAAAGTGAATATGCACCTGATATTCTTAAATATTTTTATTCTGATACTTTAATAAACGAAAATGATGATGATGAATCCGATATTGAGCAGTCAGAGGAAGAAGAAGAAGAAGAAGAAGAAGAAGACGATGAAGAAGAAAATTAATACAAAAATATTAACCATACATAATAAAAGAATATATATTAGGTATATTTGTAACTTTAATAAATCGATTATTGGATTAATAAATAAATATATAATTTAAAAAAATAATAAATATGATTTTTTCAGTATTTAATTAAATATAAAAATGATTATTGTTGAATTCTGCACTTGATCTTAATTTATCGTATATACAGATGTTAAAAATATCATTATTATATCATTTTCAAGTTCATTTGAAATATTTCATTTAATATGTTTGTTAAAAATAAAATAAATATTATATAAAAAATATATATTTTATAATTAATATCTATAAATATAGTTTATTAAATAATAAGTAATAAAAATTTAATGATAATAATAGTATTTTAAGTGAATAATTAACTATATAACTTATTATTTATTGAATCCTACTGGCTGACTTCGCGTTACCGTATACACAGGTAAGCGGTCCCCCACTCTTTGCGCTCTATCTTAAGAAGGGTTGAAGGTACATAAAAGTACTTAAGACAAAAATTGAAGAGAATTTTCCATTCTACAATTTTTCTTACTACCTTAAATGCCATAAAGTGTAAGGGAAACGAGATAATTGCAGAAAACTCATTTTCGTGACCTTTGACCTTTAATATCTTAAGTCGCGGACACGTGATTATATGAGACTTTTAAGGTAAGTTTTATATCATCAAAATAAAAACGTATGCAAATTTTCAGCTTTGAAATTATCTTTCGTTCCGAGGTTGCATCCTTATTTTACCGGACTATAATAAGGTTATTAGCAGAACAGTAATAATTAATTACAGTTTACTTATTAAATTACAGTCTTTTAAAAACAGAAGTAGTTTGTAGTTTATCAATATTGTTATTTGAGTTAAAAAAGCTTTTAAGATTGTTTGGTAGATGATATTTAATTCTATGGATATTAAACTTTTCGCACTTTTCCGCTAGCAAATTTTGCTGCGTGAATCACTTCTTCTTTGGTTATTTCTGGGCCTTTTTCATTTATTCGATTATCTGTGGATGGTCGAGAACAAGATCTATCGTCGTCAAAAAGAGTTTGTATGTATTCTTTCCATCTCTCTAGTTTGTCTTCTGTACCCATAATTATTTCGTTATTATCATTTTTTAATATTTCGTTTGTTTTTGTGTCTACCAATCATTTCTTTTATAGTGTGGTTGCCATGCTCCAATTGTATTTTTATTTCCTAAAGCTTTGATGGTGTAAATTTCCATTTATTGTCCCAGATCTCGAAAATATATGTCATAAAGTAGCTGTTTAGATCCATACTAACAGATTGGAGAGACATTTGGGTACTGTTATCATTTATTGCTTCTTTGGCATTTCGGTCGGCTGCTTCATTACCTGCTATTCCGACGTGTGATGGGACCTAGAGAAACTTGATACTTATATCTTTAGTATGTAATTTATTTAGTTCAATCGGGATGCTGGGTGTATATTCCCTGGCGCAGTCCATTATTTGCTTTACAAGGTTCAGACAGTTCTTCCTGAATTCGTACTCTATATTCAACTTTTTTAAGAGTTAGTTTTGTTAAATTTATCAACTGATTTGGTATTCCTAGCTCTTTCATTGCTTTGAACATTTCTCTTTTATTTACAGAGTCTTAGGCTCCTTAGGCAGTCTATAAAAATGTGATGAATATCAATGCAATATTTCAGTGTATTTTCCAAAATTTATTTCAGGGTTACAATCTGATGAATTATGGATTTACCAGCTCTGAAACCAGCCTATTTTGTCCTACTATCTGTTGTGCATATGGTGCCATACGGTGACATAGTACCGAGAAACATATTTTATACGCTGCATTTAGAAGCGTAGAAGAAGAATTTAGAGCATTCAAAGATATCTCCTTTTTTGTACATGGTGCAAAGTATTCCAATATTCCAATTATTGAAGAGGGATTTCTGTGTCCACATTTTTTTTATGAGCTGCTGTAATGCCATAAAAGTATCAGGGCCATCTTCTTTATCTAGTTCAGCTGGGAAATTATCTTTTCCGGGTGATTTGTTCCTGGCTAGTTTTTAACTGCATCTTTAACTTAGTGATAGTGATATTTTGGTATAAATTTTCTATTATTATTCTATGTATACTAATCAGTGCTTACGTCAATAATATTTATATTTTCACAAGTTATTATCCTGATGTTTTTGTATTCTATTTTCATTGGTACTAATAAAATATTATGGTCTTAATTTTTTTATATATATATTTTTTTATTTTATTACATTCTTAATTAAAGCAGAGCGTAAACTTAATTCAGTAATTTGTAAGCAGGTACTTTTAGTTTGAGTATTACAATAAAATAAAAATGTGCACTAAAAAATTAGTATATAAATTTATTTCATTTGGCTTAAAAACTGGATGACGATTTTAAAAAATGTTAAAGCTTTTGAATTAAAAATGTTATGTCTGTTTTAAGAAGCACATTTTTTTAATAAAATGTAATAAAATCTGTGTTAATCATTTATTAAAATATGAAAATTATACCTTCTGCGATCTTAAAATATTTAAATTTACAAAAAAACTAAAAGAAATTGTTGGTATGCTTGTAAATACAATAGAAATTGGACAATAGAAATGTTTGTATTGCAAGTTAAGGTTTAAATATATACTAGTTGTATCATATAGCAACCGCTTTTCTCTGTAATTAGTTTAGTTTTTTATGAATGACTTATTGCATTATTATATTTTTTGAGTACTGACCATAAATATAATTAGAAATGTCCTATTTGATATATTTGGAAAAACATGTCAGTCATCTTCAAATAAAAATTTTTTAATTACGATTTCCGAGCTGAAGGAAAATATTTGTAATGTTATTGATAATCAATTACGAGATACTATTAAAATTAAAATGCATTTTTCCACATGATGAAAATATTTGAAATTATTGAGGGTGAAGTAAAAAACGACATAATGTTAAACATTGTTACCATCATTTAATAACATTTTTGTGATTTATTCTCTGCACAGTTCTGAGAACTTATTGCTAATTTGCAGAAAATTATCTGGTCCATTTTTTTTAATTTTAAAATTCTTTAGTATTAGATTTTTATCTGCCCTTAATTTATATACATCTACTAATATTTGTGAAATTTCTATATTATGTTGATAACTCTTTAGAAATTTTTATATGTTAAAATTAATAATAAATAACTGTAGATTTATTTTAAGCGTCACTTTTAATAGTTTACTCGTAAGTAAATTATCCTCATAAATTAAAAAATATGGATAGCAATAAGTTGTAATTGTTTAATAATTTACAGTATTTGTAAGAAATTTACTGCCAAGAGTTTAAACGACAAATTAACATGCTTTGCTAAATGAGTATGGCAATAAGATTCCAACAAACCTGCCTGAAGTTGTTGTTCTTGATGTGCTGTCTAAGGTATTTATATTTAATAAAAAGCAAATTTTAATTAAACTTGATATTATTTTAAAATATAACAGCTAAGACAGTATTGCTCAAAAAAATAAACAGACTCATTTAAGCATATTACTATAGCACTTAAGTGAAATATTGAAAAGTAGCAATATGACTAGAGAAATTTCTAAATAAATCAATAAATAGATCTATTATATTTGCTAATTAATAACTTATAAGATACAAAAAAAGAGTAACTATTTAAAAGGTAGTTTACACGAATAAACACAATTAAAGCAGGAAATTAACCAATTTTTTTCCTTTCTATTACAGTCAGTTCATATTTAAAAAGAAAACAATACACCCAGAGTACAAAAGTGTTATCCAAACGCTCCAAAACTTATACCAGTAGCTTAGCAGCAAAAAGTAACAAATTATATAACTTATTGCGAATCATTGTGCTACTCCAATAAAAATTAAAAGTAAAAGAACCAAAGAATCAGGAGAGTTCATTCGTGAATAATAAATAAGAAACTCCCAAAAGAAAACATAAAAAGAGTTAAAATAATACCAAAACAACAAATATAAATGCAAATAGGTCCAGCGTGTTCGTATGCAATCTATGGACTTATTTGCATTGAGATCAAACTATATTGTAGTTTATTTTGTTATGCGACCTTTGTTGAAGTTTATGATGAAGTATATGTTTAAGTAAAGACGTAAAAAACTAATTTTCAAGAAAATTACAGTTATGTTGATAAAATTAAGGGCATGTTAGTTTAATATTTGTTTTCCAAACACCGGCATATCGAGAATTGCAGTCCACACGGGGACGGGTCTAAGTCTACTTTAGATAAAAACCATTAAAGTGGATAAATCAACTCGACATATTAATAAAATATTGAGACTCTAACCATCTGGACCTCGGACAGCGAGCTGATGCTGAGCACGTACATAGTGACTCCCACATCCACGGGTGGGCCTGTAACCGAAATTACAAATGGGCCAATCCGTTCGTGTTAATTTTACCCTTTAATCCACTGTCTGATATTTAATTATTTCGGTATTTGGTAAAAACCCCCGCGGTCAATTTTATTGGATAAGTGGATTAGTTATAAAGTTGATCAATGGGCTGATCATAATTTTGTAATAAAAACGTAACAAATCAATATTTATTATAAAATATATTAACTCCTGATAAAAGAAGAAGCAGTAAAAGTCATTAGGAGTGCGAATAATATATATTTTTAAAAATTACAAAATTATATCAGCCATCCAACTAATTTTCGCTTTATCTAAACATTTCTAGAAATTCATTTTATTCCTTACATAAAAAAATATGTTTTACCGACTTTCCCGCTTTTGTAGTATGTAAAATGTACTAAAAATTAAAAAAAAAATAGCTGCCGATAACATACTTCAAACATATTTTCTCTCGTTTACTGTAAAAGATAGCTGTTTGTGATATATCATACAGCTCCTAAACTTCAACTTATGAAAAAGTATTATTTTGGCAAACAATAACTTAGTTGTCCTAAACTAAAACCAATATTGGACGGCAACTATTTGTTTTATTTTTTGGTATTAAACTGTAAACAAAAATAGTTTGCTACAAGCAAATCTGTAATAGACTGTAAAGTAATAATTCTTTGATTTTAAAGTTTTTATTTTAAATTTTAAGATGACCGCAAAGAAAATAAGTCAAATTTTCTATAATTACTTCAATATTTTAATTCAAATTACTTACTTAACGTCTACGATCTGCGTTATAATATATGGATATTTTTACGTTTAAAGTGTTTTTATTTAGAATTTTTTCTTAAATTAATGATCAACAACAATATCTTTCAAAATTCGAGAATTCTTATATTTACTATTTTGGCTAAAAATTACAATAATTGTTAGATCTTTTACTAATATATTAGAATTCAAAAAGTTTTGCAAATAATAAGGCAGTAATGTGCAAAAGGGTGACATAATAAGATCCATCAAAATAGTTGACAGGAATTTGAAAACAATAATATATATTTGTTTATAAAATTAAAGTAATTTTTTTAAATCGTTACTATTATCGATTTAAAATCAGACTATATGAGCAAACTATTGTTTGTGTTAAAGATACAGTGAATTTCTAAAATTTTCGTCTAAAACTACTAACAGTCTATGTTATTCGGAATGTCGTAATAGGCTCTACTGGGCATAATTAGCGAAAGCCCCAGACCGTCATGCGCGAGAGTCCTCCTCTGTGCAATACCTAGCGCGACGTAAGTTGTTGCGATTTGTTGATTAATAGAAAAGTTGGTTTTGGTGATACTACTTTGGTGATACTAGATATTGCCAATTCTATTTAAAATGGTATTGTGCATATGATGACTCAAACTTGTACTATTTGCCTATTTTTTTTTTATAAATTTAAATACCATTTAATATGTTTTGTAAATATAAATAAATAAATGCCCAAATGGGCATCTAGGAGTTAAATAAAAGGAGTCGATACCCGCTTTTGCGATATTAAGACTTCGAAATTACAATAACAATTTTTGCCGATGCAATATTTTTTCTCTAGGTGGTGATGGGACAACAGCAACAAAAGTTAAAGTATATATTCTTTAAATTAATAAATTGGACTGAACAATGGTAAATTAAAATAAAACAGATGTCTGTTTTATCTTCAGATACAGCAACATTTTGGAAAATCACGTAAAAGAAGAAAAAAGAAGAGCTTTGGTTCCTACATAAGCAAAAATGTATTTTTTATCATGTCGAAATAAAATAAAGGTTAAAAACAGATGATAAACTTATTCATATAGGTATCTACGATGTGATTTTTATAATTGAACTGCAAAACAAACATTGCCGATGGTACTCCTTAGTACTTTAGAAAATATGAGCACATAGGGTAATTCAAATTAAAAAGCAAGACTGAAAAGGCAGTTATTTTTAAGAAAAGTATTAATAGTCCGGCTCTATGTTGACTAGTTCAACATGGTCCTTAAGACAAGCTTTAGTCAGAAAACTATAAATTCCAAGTGTAGTAGTTTTAATTCAAACTGGACCTACTATTTTGAAATAAAATTTGCAGTTGAATAGAGGAAACCAATGGATAGTACGCTATATAGAAGTAGTACGCCAACAGATAGTGCAACTTTAACAGGTAAGTATTTGATCTTACTTTAAAATGAACAACAATTTTCTGATTGGTGGTAATTAAATTAATATCGCAATTCTACCCACCATATTTTAATCAAAAACTATTATAATTATTGTTTTAAAGAATAAAGCACATGTTTCACAGAAGTGAAATAAAGCATACACCACTACAAATATTCGTTTGGAGTACATAATCTACAAGAATAATCTGTACTCCTAATACTAACCAACTATTGTTTAACATTAGATTGGTAGTTATCGTTAGTCATCTTTAGTAATGACCGAGAAAAGTGGATATTTATGATAAATTACCAAACATTTTGAATTAAATTTTTTACTTTTTTTTTATTACTTTTTTAAAGCATTTTCTTTAAATGCAATATTTTTATTGGTACACTACTATATTTGTATTTAAAAAAACTAAATAGCTTAATGGAATATAGAATAACATAAAGGATTCCCATAAGCTCTCCTAACAAACGAAAACTGCAAATAATGATTCTATATTGATTTAAACTATATTGTCTTAATAAAAAAAATGCTTCATAAGGTGGGTAGAGCTCTTTGAAAATTCCACTAAAACCAATATTTTTCAAATATTTGAATAATGGTAAGTTTAAAACATTATCACAAAATTTCAAGCTTTGTAACAATGATTAAGCCGATCATGAAGTCAGCCAAAGTAAATAAGAGTTCTTTGTTGCCAATACACCGTCAGCTGGAGGGAGGTAACAGATATTTTTGATTTATGCCATGTTTATGTTAAATTTGAAAACTATAAGGTATTTTCCAACTATAATGTTTTATGTTTAAAACCTCTATCATGTTACCTTTTCGAAAAAACACAATTCAAAACTATTGTTTGCTTAAATTAAAATAATTTATATACATTTACACACCAACACCATGTTTACTTTTACAAATCTCTCACAGGTTGATTTTTTTTTTTAACCTTTTTGGAAAACAAATTACTTTTACCCCACTACCTTAGCAGATGTGACGTCATGGATAACTTTTTTTAAATAGAGAGAGCACATTTTGACGTGACAACGTCTTAAATTAGGTTGTGGCTCGGAGTCACTCATGAAAAAGTGTAACGCCCGCTCACGTCTGTTACGATGAGTCACCGAACGAGAGAGAGGCCCGCCGGACCGGCGAATGCCTTGCGTCTCTCTCCCACTCAAACATGATCGGTCCGCTGGTGCGATGCTATTTCTCCTATCATCGTCCTATCCTCAACAAAATCACTCAAATAGAAATTAGTTAAGTTTAAGTTTACATGTACAATGTTTTAGTAAACAAAATATATTTCTATAGTTAAAATTTGTGCAATTCTTATTTTCATTCAATTCCTTGTTCCTATTGTGCAATTTAATAATATTCATATCAATAAATATTCTACCGAGAAAAAGACGTTGTCACGTAAAATCTCCGCCCGTAAAACCGACTTTACAGGCAACCGATTTTTTTTATCTAAAAAATTAAGAGCCCATATTTTTCTGAGTACAATCGTACCAAACTCATCACATTCAAACTTCAGTATACAGTAAATTTAATTCAAAATTTATTTTACAAAGAAAATTAATAAAGAAGTTTTTTATATTAAAGACGAAAACGTAACATAATTACAACAAATCCTCGAGTTGAGCTCCTTAGTCGAGTATCCAAGACGTCCAATACATTCTTGGGTTTTGTCTGACAATATCACTGGTGTAATTTTTGGCATTTCACTGCAAATTCTCTGTTTACCTGTATACCTTACTTTTCAAATAACCTCAAATAAAAAAGTCCATGGGATTCAATTATGGCGACATACCAGGGCGATTGGGAAAAGTTGCATTTAGAAAATTTCTAACCACTACAGCATAATGTACACTTGCTCCATCCTGATGAAACCAAATGGTCGGATCTATTTGACCAAGATAATTAATATGTAGAAATGTTGCGGTTAAAAATGGAACTACGTAAGTTTGCCACATCTCTAAATACCTTTCACCTGTCATAGTACCGTCAAAAAAATATGGTCCTACAATGATATTTCAGCTATTATAACAATCCCAGCCCATACATTTACCTCTGGAAATATTGTGTATAAACTTCCACTGTTCAATAGGGATTTTCTGTTGCCCAATAACGACAATTTTGCGTATTAAGGGTACCATTTAAACAAAAATTGGCCTCATCGGAAAACAAGATATTATATTCAAATCAATTAATTCAATAACACAATTCTTGCATATTTTCGCAAAATTCCATGCGTTTATCTTAAAGTAGTCTTCATTGAGTTCATGTATAAGTTTATGGTTGTAATTTGGTCTTTTCAGAATTTTATGAACAGCTGCACAACAGATTTCATTGTTAGTTGATAAAGTTGTAATTGAAACATGAGGATTTTCTTCAATTTTAAGTAATACATTTAATTGATTGTCGTCGGAAACAGTGGGTCTGCCACTCTTAGCTTTTATCTCTAACATTGCCAATATCATTAAATTTATGCAATATTTTGCTTACCGTCGCTCTACTTATTGGTACTCGATCCAGATATTTTTCATTAAAGATATCGCATAACCCAAGATCATCAAAATTTCTATTCGCTGTTTTTCTGACAGCACCATCGTAATTTCAAATAATTTCGATTAGGGTAATATTTTTTAAAAAGATACTAGTGCAGACTTCTAAATCAATATGACACAACAAATTAATTTAATATTGACATGTCTTAAGCTAACTACAAACTTACTGTCTGGTTGCTAAGGAATTTGACATGTCTTCACAGCCTACTTGATTTTTAGCAATATACTGAGTACAGTCGTTACCACTTTACTTTATTGTATTGTTGATCTACAGCCCATTACAAAGCCATTATCATATTAATGGAACTGATTATCTTTAATAGATAAACAATCTACCTTCTGTATCGTACAACAATTTGTTGTAATTATGTTATTTGTTCGTTTTTAATATGAAATGACTTCTTTAATAACTTTCTTTGTAAAATAAATTTTGAATAAAATTTTAAGAAACACGAGCACTGGTTTCCTTTGCACTCTGTATACTGAAGTCGGTCAGATAGCCAAGCGGGCTGGGCGGCCGGCTTCTCATTCGCTTCACTGAGAGTGGTTCAGTGGATGTGGGTTCGGTCCCGAGCTCGGTGTACAGAAAAACACAAAATCTAACGCAGCAGTTTAAAATTCTAGATGAATCTGCGGCTTAGACTAGAATATGCTGGTGTCTGATCGGCCTATGGTGGAGCAGTACGGCAAGAGATAAGGGCTAGCGGCTCGGTGATACTCCTCCATAGATCCCTACCGGAAGGGTGTGACGCCTAAAATACCGGGTAACTGAAGTTTATGAAGACTTAATTGTTTTAAAATTTGACATAAAAAATGTCTACTTTAAAAATAAAAAAGATTAAACAAAAACACCTATTATCCTCCTAGTAGATGGTTTAAAGTGGCAATAACTCTTATTTAGATTGGCTGATTTCTCGTCAACGGAAATCTTTAAAGGACTCTACCTCTCTTAGAAAGCATTGTTTAATTCGAGGAATAATAATAATATTTCCCGACATTCTATATATTTATGTGTTTTAAAATTGCGTCGCATTTTATTTCCGAAAAGTTGTGCTAAATAATTTGTTTCGTTGTAAATATTGTATTAGGCTTAAGTACATATGTCGCGTTTTTATTTACTGGGAATGAAATGGAAAATAAAATTTAATGCAACAAAGGTACAGAATAGTTTTGTTGAATTACATTTTATTTTGTTATTAATATTTATAAATTTATTAATATTCAATTACAATTACTTCCAAGATATCAATTTATTTAATTTATCTTTTGTTTAGTTATCTCTGATTATCAGAGAATAATTTATTAATTTAGTAAAATATTTTTTTGAAAATGAACCGCTTTATTAATATACTTGATGTTGTGATGTTCTGTTACAGAAAGTGGTGGTATATATTTTTGTTTAGAATTATCTGAGGCAGCTTTTGGGGTCCAAAATTGATATTCTCGGCAAAATTGAGCTTGTTCGTATGATTTTTAGGGGTCAAATCTTTGACGACTGGACTACATTAATATCTAATGGAAAATTCTCTTCAATTTTTGTCTCAAGTACTTTTATGTACCTTCAACCCTTCTTAGGGCTCTTTGCGCTCTTCAAGATAGAGCGCAAAGAGTGGGGAACCGCTTACCTGTGTATACGGCAACGCGAAATTAGCCAGTAGGATTCAATAAATAATAAGTTATATAGTTAATTATTCACTTAAAATACTATTATTATCATTAAATTTTTATTATTTATTATTTAATAAACTATATTTATAGATATTAATTATAAAATATATATTTTTTATATAATATTTATTTTATTTTTGACAAACATACAATATTAAATAAAATACTTTTCGTCCATATTACTACGAATATTATATCTCGAAATACAAATTTCTTGTACGGCGGTTGTCAACTTCAGATGATTTCAATGAAGAAAGTGAATATGCACCTGATATTCTTAAATATTTTTATTCTGATACTTTAATAAACGAAAATGATGATGATGAATCCGATATTGAGCAGTCAGAGGAAGAAGAAGAAGAAGAAGAAGAAGAAGACGATGAAGAAGAAAATTAATACAAAAATATTAACCATACATAATAAAAGAATATATATTAGGTATATTTGTAACTTTAATAAATCGATTATTGGATTAATAAATAAATATATAATTTAAAAAAATAATAAATATGATTTTTTCAGTATTTAATTAAATATAAAAATGATTATTGTTGAATTCTGCACTTGATCTTAATTTATCGTATATACAGATGTTAAAAATATCATTATTATATCATTTTCAAGTTCATTTGAAATATTTCATTTAATATGTTTGTTAAAAATAAAATAAATATTATATAAAAAATATATATTTTATAATTAATATCTATAAATATAGTTTATTAAATAATAAGTAATAAAAATTTAATGATAATAATAGTATTTTAAGTGAATAATTAACTATATAACTTATTATTTATTGAATCCTACTGGCTGACTTCGCGTTACCGTATACACAGGTAAGCGGTCCCCCACTCTTTGCGCTCTATCTTAAGAAGGGTTGAAGGTACATAAAAGTACTTAAGACAAAAATTGAAGAGAATTTTCCATTCTACAATTTTTCTTACTACCTTAAATGCCATAAAGTGTAAGGGAAACGAGATAATTGCAGAAAACTCATTTTCGTGACCTTTGACCTTTAATATCTTAAGTCGCGGACACGTGATTATATGAGACTTTTAAGGTAAGTTTTATATCATCAAAATAAAAACGTATGCAAATTTTCAGCTTTGAAATTATCTTTCGTTCCGAGGTTGCATCCTTATTTTACCGGACTATAATAAGGTTATTAGCAGAACAGTAATAATTAATTACAGTTTACTTATTAAATTACAGTCTTTTAAAAACAGAAGTAGTTTGTAGTTTATCAATATTGTTATTTGAGTTAAAAAAGCTTTTAAGATTGTTTGGTAGATGATATTTAATTCTATGGATATTAAACTTTTCGCACTTTTCCGCTAGCAAATTTTGCTGCGTGAATCACTTCTTCTTTGGTTATTTCTGGGCCTTTTTCATTTATTCGATTATCTGTGGATGGTCGAGAACAAGATCTATCGTCGTCAAAAAGAGTTTGTATGTATTCTTTCCATCTCTCTAGTTTGTCTTCTGTACCCATAATTATTTCGTTATTATCATTTTTTAATATTTCGTTTGTTTTTGTGTCTACCAATCATTTCTTTTATAGTGTGGTTGCCATGCTCCAATTGTATTTTTATTTCCTAAAGCTTTGATGGTGTAAATTTCCATTTATTGTCCCAGATCTCGAAAATATATGTCATAAAGTAGCTGTTTAGATCCATACTAACAGATTGGAGAGACATTTGGGTACTGTTATCATTTATTGCTTCTTTGGCATTTCGGTCGGCTGCTTCATTACCTGCTATTCCGACGTGTGATGGGACCTAGAGAAACTTGATACTTATATCTTTAGTATGTAATTTATTTAGTTCAATCGGGATGCTGGGTGTATATTCCCTGGCGCAGTCCATTATTTGCTTTACAAGGTTCAGACAGTTCTTCCTGAATTCGTACTCTATATTCAACTTTTTTAAGAGTTAGTTTTGTTAAATTTATCAACTGATTTGGTATTCCTAGCTCTTTCATTGCTTTGAACATTTCTCTTTTATTTACAGAGTCTTAGGCTCCTTAGGCAGTCTATAAAAATGTGATGAATATCAATGCAATATTTCAGTGTATTTTCCAAAATTTATTTCAGGGTTACAATCTGATGAATTATGGATTTACCAGCTCTGAAACCAGCCTATTTTGTCCTACTATCTGTTGTGCATATGGTGCCATACGGTGACATAGTACCGAGAAACATATTTTATACGCTGCATTTAGAAGCGTAGAAGAAGAATTTAGAGCATTCAAAGATATCTCCTTTTTTGTACATGGTGCAAAGTATTCCAATATTCCAATTATTGAAGAGGGATTTCTGTGTCCACATTTTTTTTATGAGCTGCTGTAATGCCATAAAAGTATCAGGGCCATCTTCTTTATCTAGTTCAGCTGGGAAATTATCTTTTCCGGGTGATTTGTTCCTGGCTAGTTTTTAACTGCATCTTTAACTTAGTGATAGTGATATTTTGGTATAAATTTTCTATTATTATTCTATGTATACTAATCAGTGCTTACGTCAATAATATTTATATTTTCACAAGTTATTATCCTGATGTTTTTGTATTCTATTTTCATTGGTACTAATAAAATATTATGGTCTTAATTTTTTTATATATATATTTTTTTATTTTATTACATTCTTAATTAAAGCAGAGCGTAAACTTAATTCAGTAATTTGTAAGCAGGTACTTTTAGTTTGAGTATTACAATAAAATAAAAATGTGCACTAAAAAATTAGTATATAAATTTATTTCATTTGGCTTAAAAACTGGATGACGATTTTAAAAAATGTTAAAGCTTTTGAATTAAAAATGTTATGTCTGTTTTAAGAAGCACATTTTTTTAATAAAATGTAATAAAATCTGTGTTAATCATTTATTAAAATATGAAAATTATACCTTCTGCGATCTTAAAATATTTAAATTTACAAAAAAACTAAAAGAAATTGTTGGTATGCTTGTAAATACAATAGAAATTGGACAATAGAAATGTTTGTATTGCAAGTTAAGGTTTAAATATATACTAGTTGTATCATATAGCAACCGCTTTTCTCTGTAATTAGTTTAGTTTTTTATGAATGACTTATTGCATTATTATATTTTTTGAGTACTGACCATAAATATAATTAGAAATGTCCTATTTGATATATTTGGAAAAACATGTCAGTCATCTTCAAATAAAAATTTTTTAATTACGATTTCCGAGCTGAAGGAAAATATTTGTAATGTTATTGATAATCAATTACGAGATACTATTAAAATTAAAATGCATTTTTCCACATGATGAAAATATTTGAAATTATTGAGGGTGAAGTAAAAAACGACATAATGTTAAACATTGTTACCATCATTTAATAACATTTTTGTGATTTATTCTCTGCACAGTTCTGAGAACTTATTGCTAATTTGCAGAAAATTATCTGGTCCATTTTTTTTAATTTTAAAATTCTTTAGTATTAGATTTTTATCTGCCCTTAATTTATATACATCTACTAATATTTGTGAAATTTCTATATTATGTTGATAACTCTTTAGAAATTTTTATATGTTAAAATTAATAATAAATAACTGTAGATTTATTTTAAGCGTCACTTTTAATAGTTTACTCGTAAGTAAATTATCCTCATAAATTAAAAAATATGGATAGCAATAAGTTGTAATTGTTTAATAATTTACAGTATTTGTAAGAAATTTACTGCCAAGAGTTTAAACGACAAATTAACATGCTTTGCTAAATGAGTATGGCAATAAGATTCCAACAAACCTGCCTGAAGTTGTTGTTCTTGATGTGCTGTCTAAGGTATTTATATTTAATAAAAAGCAAATTTTAATTAAACTTGATATTATTTTAAAATATAACAGCTAAGACAGTATTGCTCAAAAAAATAAACAGACTCATTTAAGCATATTACTATAGCACTTAAGTGAAATATTGAAAAGTAGCAATATGACTAGAGAAATTTCTAAATAAATCAATAAATAGATCTATTATATTTGCTAATTAATAACTTATAAGATACAAAAAAAGAGTAACTATTTAAAAGGTAGTTTACACGAATAAACACAATTAAAGCAGGAAATTAACCAATTTTTTTCCTTTCTATTACAGTCAGTTCATATTTAAAAAGAAAACAATACACCCAGAGTACAAAAGTGTTATCCAAACGCTCCAAAACTTATACCAGTAGCTTAGCAGCAAAAAGTAACAAATTATATAACTTATTGCGAATCATTGTGCTACTCCAATAAAAATTAAAAGTAAAAGAACCAAAGAATCAGGAGAGTTCATTCGTGAATAATAAATAAGAAACTCCCAAAAGAAAACATAAAAAGAGTTAAAATAATACCAAAACAACAAATATAAATGCAAATAGGTCCAGCGTGTTCGTATGCAATCTATGGACTTATTTGCATTGAGATCAAACTATATTGTAGTTTATTTTGTTATGCGACCTTTGTTGAAGTTTATGATGAAGTATATGTTTAAGTAAAGACGTAAAAAACTAATTTTCAAGAAAATTACAGTTATGTTGATAAAATTAAGGGCATGTTAGTTTAATATTTGTTTTCCAAACACCGGCATATCGAGAATTGCAGTCCACACGGGGACGGGTCTAAGTCTACTTTAGATAAAAACCATTAAAGTGGATAAATCAACTCGACATATTAATAAAATATTGAGACTCTAACCATCTGGACCTCGGACAGCGAGCTGATGCTGAGCACGTACATAGTGACTCCCACATCCACGGGTGGGCCTGTAACCGAAATTACAAATGGGCCAATCCGTTCGTGTTAATTTTACCCTTTAATCCACTGTCTGATATTTAATTATTTCGGTATTTGGTAAAAACCCCCGCGGTCAATTTTATTGGATAAGTGGATTAGTTATAAAGTTGATCAATGGGCTGATCATAATTTTGTAATAAAAACGTAACAAATCAATATTTATTATAAAATATATTAACTCCTGATAAAAGAAGAAGCAGTAAAAGTCATTAGGAGTGCGAATAATATATATTTTTAAAAATTACAAAATTATATCAGCCATCCAACTAATTTTCGCTTTATCTAAACATTTCTAGAAATTCATTTTATTCCTTACATAAAAAAATATGTTTTACCGACTTTCCCGCTTTTGTAGTATGTAAAATGTACTAAAAATTAAAAAAAAAATAGCTGCCGATAACATACTTCAAACATATTTTCTCTCGTTTACTGTAAAAGATAGCTGTTTGTGATATATCATACAGCTCCTAAACTTCAACTTATGAAAAAGTATTATTTTGGCAAACAATAACTTAGTTGTCCTAAACTAAAACCAATATTGGACGGCAACTATTTGTTTTATTTTTTGGTATTAAACTGTAAACAAAAATAGTTTGCTACAAGCAAATCTGTAATAGACTGTAAAGTAATAATTCTTTGATTTTAAAGTTTTTATTTTAAATTTTAAGATGACCGCAAAGAAAATAAGTCAAATTTTCTATAATTACTTCAATATTTTAATTCAAATTACTTACTTAACGTCTACGATCTGCGTTATAATATATGGATATTTTTACGTTTAAAGTGTTTTTATTTAGAATTTTTTCTTAAATTAATGATCAACAACAATATCTTTCAAAATTCGAGAATTCTTATATTTACTATTTTGGCTAAAAATTACAATAATTGTTAGATCTTTTACTAATATATTAGAATTCAAAAAGTTTTGCAAATAATAAGGCAGTAATGTGCAAAAGGGTGACATAATAAGATCCATCAAAATAGTTGACAGGAATTTGAAAACAATAATATATATTTGTTTATAAAATTAAAGTAATTTTTTTAAATCGTTACTATTATCGATTTAAAATCAGACTATATGAGCAAACTATTGTTTGTGTTAAAGATACAGTGAATTTCTAAAATTTTCGTCTAAAACTACTAACAGTCTATGTTATTCGGAATGTCGTAATAGGCTCTACTGGGCATAATTAGCGAAAGCCCCAGACCGTCATGCGCGAGAGTCCTCCTCTGTGCAATACCTAGCGCGACGTAAGTTGTTGCGATTTGTTGATTAATAGAAAAGTTGGTTTTGGTGATACTACTTTGGTGATACTAGATATTGCCAATTCTATTTAAAATGGTATTGTGCATATGATGACTCAAACTTGTACTATTTGCCTATTTTTTTTTTATAAATTTAAATACCATTTAATATGTTTTGTAAATATAAATAAATAAATGCCCAAATGGGCATCTAGGAGTTAAATAAAAGGAGTCGATACCCGCTTTTGCGATATTAAGACTTCGAAATTACAATAACAATTTTTGCCGATGCAATATTTTTTCTCTAGGTGGTGATGGGACAACAGCAACAAAAGTTAAAGTATATATTCTTTAAATTAATAAATTGGACTGAACAATGGTAAATTAAAATAAAACAGATGTCTGTTTTATCTTCAGATACAGCAACATTTTGGAAAATCACGTAAAAGAAGAAAAAAGAAGAGCTTTGGTTCCTACATAAGCAAAAATGTATTTTTTATCATGTCGAAATAAAATAAAGGTTAAAAACAGATGATAAACTTATTCATATAGGTATCTACGATGTGATTTTTATAATTGAACTGCAAAACAAACATTGCCGATGGTACTCCTTAGTACTTTAGAAAATATGAGCACATAGGGTAATTCAAATTAAAAAGCAAGACTGAAAAGGCAGTTATTTTTAAGAAAAGTATTAATAGTCCGGCTCTATGTTGACTAGTTCAACATGGTCCTTAAGACAAGCTTTAGTCAGAAAACTATAAATTCCAAGTGTAGTAGTTTTAATTCAAACTGGACCTACTATTTTGAAATAAAATTTGCAGTTGAATAGAGGAAACCAATGGATAGTACGCTATATAGAAGTAGTACGCCAACAGATAGTGCAACTTTAACAGGTAAGTATTTGATCTTACTTTAAAATGAACAACAATTTTCTGATTGGTGGTAATTAAATTAATATCGCAATTCTACCCACCATATTTTAATCAAAAACTATTATAATTATTGTTTTAAAGAATAAAGCACATGTTTCACAGAAGTGAAATAAAGCATACACCACTACAAATATTCGTTTGGAGTACATAATCTACAAGAATAATCTGTACTCCTAATACTAACCAACTATTGTTTAACATTAGATTGGTAGTTATCGTTAGTCATCTTTAGTAATGACCGAGAAAAGTGGATATTTATGATAAATTACCAAACATTTTGAATTAAATTTTTTACTTTTTTTTTATTACTTTTTTAAAGCATTTTCTTTAAATGCAATATTTTTATTGGTACACTACTATATTTGTATTTAAAAAAACTAAATAGCTTAATGGAATATAGAATAACATAAAGGATTCCCATAAGCTCTCCTAACAAACGAAAACTGCAAATAATGATTCTATATTGATTTAAACTATATTGTCTTAATAAAAAAAATGCTTCATAAGGTGGGTAGAGCTCTTTGAAAATTCCACTAAAACCAATATTTTTCAAATATTTGAATAATGGTAAGTTTAAAACATTATCACAAAATTTCAAGCTTTGTAACAATGATTAAGCCGATCATGAAGTCAGCCAAAGTAAATAAGAGTTCTTTGTTGCCAATACACCGTCAGCTGGAGGGAGGTAACAGATATTTTTGATTTATGCCATGTTTATGTTAAATTTGAAAACTATAAGGTATTTTCCAACTATAATGTTTTATGTTTAAAACCTCTATCATGTTACCTTTTCGAAAAAACACAATTCAAAACTATTGTTTGCTTAAATTAAAATAATTTATATACATTTACACACCAACACCATGTTTACTTTTACAAATCTCTCACAGGTTGATTTTTTTTTTTAACCTTTTTGGAAAACAAATTACTTTTACCCCACTACCTTAGCAGATGTGACGTCATGGATAACTTTTTTTAAATAGAGAGAGCACATTTTGACGTGACAACGTCTTAAATTAGGTTGTGGCTCGGAGTCACTCATGAAAAAGTGTAACGCCCGCTCACGTCTGTTACGATGAGTCACCGAACGAGAGAGAGGCCCGCCGGACCGGCGAATGCCTTGCGTCTCTCTCCCACTCAAACATGATCGGTCCGCTGGTGCGATGCTATTTCTCCTATCATCGTCCTATCCTCAACAAAATCACTCAAATAGAAATTAGTTAAGTTTAAGTTTACATGTACAATGTTTTAGTAAACAAAATATATTTCTATAGTTAAAATTTGTGCAATTCTTATTTTCATTCAATTCCTTGTTCCTATTGTGCAATTTAATAATATTCATATCAATAAATATTCTACCGAGAAAAAGACGTTGTCACGTAAAATCTCCGCCCGTAAAACCGACTTTACAGGCAACCGATTTTTTTTATCTAAAAAATTAAGAGCCCATATTTTTCTGAGTACAATCGTACCAAACTCATCACATTCAAACTTCAGTATACAGTAAATTTAATTCAAAATTTATTTTACAAAGAAAATTAATAAAGAAGTTTTTTATATTAAAGACGAAAACGTAACATAATTACAACAAATCCTCGAGTTGAGCTCCTTAGTCGAGTATCCAAGACGTCCAATACATTCTTGGGTTTTGTCTGACAATATCACTGGTGTAATTTTTGGCATTTCACTGCAAATTCTCTGTTTACCTGTATACCTTACTTTTCAAATAACCTCAAATAAAAAAGTCCATGGGATTCAATTATGGCGACATACCAGGGCGATTGGGAAAAGTTGCATTTAGAAAATTTCTAACCACTACAGCATAATGTACACTTGCTCCATCCTGATGAAACCAAATGGTCGGATCTATTTGACCAAGATAATTAATATGTAGAAATGTTGCGGTTAAAAATGGAACTACGTAAGTTTGCCACATCTCTAAATACCTTTCACCTGTCATAGTACCGTCAAAAAAATATGGTCCTACAATGATATTTCAGCTATTATAACAATCCCAGCCCATACATTTACCTCTGGAAATATTGTGTATAAACTTCCACTGTTCAATAGGGATTTTCTGTTGCCCAATAACGACAATTTTGCGTATTAAGGGTACCATTTAAACAAAAATTGGCCTCATCGGAAAACAAGATATTATATTCAAATCAATTAATTCAATAACACAATTCTTGCATATTTTCGCAAAATTCCATGCGTTTATCTTAAAGTAGTCTTCATTGAGTTCATGTATAAGTTTATGGTTGTAATTTGGTCTTTTCAGAATTTTATGAACAGCTGCACAACAGATTTCATTGTTAGTTGATAAAGTTGTAATTGAAACATGAGGATTTTCTTCAATTTTAAGTAATACATTTAATTGATTGTCGTCGGAAACAGTGGGTCTGCCACTCTTAGCTTTTATCTCTAACATTGCCAATATCATTAAATTTATGCAATATTTTGCTTACCGTCGCTCTACTTATTGGTACTCGATCCAGATATTTTTCATTAAAGATATCGCATAACCCAAGATCATCAAAATTTCTATTCGCTGTTTTTCTGACAGCACCATCGTAATTTCAAATAATTTCGATTAGGGTAATATTTTTTAAAAAGATACTAGTGCAGACTTCTAAATCAATATGACACAACAAATTAATTTAATATTGACATGTCTTAAGCTAACTACAAACTTACTGTCTGGTTGCTAAGGAATTTGACATGTCTTCACAGCCTACTTGATTTTTAGCAATATACTGAGTACAGTCGTTACCACTTTACTTTATTGTATTGTTGATCTACAGCCCATTACAAAGCCATTATCATATTAATGGAACTGATTATCTTTAATAGATAAACAATCTACCTTCTGTATCGTACAACAATTTGTTGTAATTATGTTATTTGTTCGTTTTTAATATGAAATGACTTCTTTAATAACTTTCTTTGTAAAATAAATTTTGAATAAAATTTTAAGAAACACGAGCACTGGTTTCCTTTGCACTCTGTATACTGAAGTCGGTCAGATAGCCAAGCGGGCTGGGCGGCCGGCTTCTCATTCGCTTCACTGAGAGTGGTTCAGTGGATGTGGGTTCGGTCCCGAGCTCGGTGTACAGAAAAACACAAAATCTAACGCAGCAGTTTAAAATTCTAGATGAATCTGCGGCTTAGACTAGAATATGCTGGTGTCTGATCGGCCTATGGTGGAGCAGTACGGCAAGAGATAAGGGCTAGCGGCTCGGTGATACTCCTCCATAGATCCCTACCGGAAGGGTGTGACGCCTAAAATACCGGGTAACTGAAGTTTATGAAGACTTAATTGTTTTAAAATTTGACATAAAAAATGTCTACTTTAAAAATAAAAAAGATTAAACAAAAACACCTATTATCCTCCTAGTAGATGGTTTAAAGTGGCAATAACTCTTATTTAGATTGGCTGATTTCTCGTCAACGGAAATCTTTAAAGGACTCTACCTCTCTTAGAAAGCATTGTTTAATTCGAGGAATAATAATAATATTTCCCGACATTCTATATATTTATGTGTTTTAAAATTGCGTCGCATTTTATTTCCGAAAAGTTGTGCTAAATAATTTGTTTCGTTGTAAATATTGTATTAGGCTTAAGTACATATGTCGCGTTTTTATTTACTGGGAATGAAATGGAAAATAAAATTTAATGCAACAAAGGTACAGAATAGTTTTGTTGAATTACATTTTATTTTGTTATTAATATTTATAAATTTATTAATATTCAATTACAATTACTTCCAAGATATCAATTTATTTAATTTATCTTTTGTTTAGTTATCTCTGATTATCAGAGAATAATTTATTAATTTAGTAAAATATTTTTTTGAAAATGAACCGCTTTATTAATATACTTGATGTTGTGATGTTCTGTTACAGAAAGTGGTGGTATATATTTTTGTTTAGAATTATCTGAGGCAGCTTTTGGGGTCCAAAATTGATATTCTCGGCAAAATTGAGCTTGTTCGTATGATTTTTAGGGGTCAAATCTTTGACGACTGGACTACATTAATATCTCTCACAAAAAAAACTCCTGAGAAAAGAAGTGAATACTTTTAGAATTAAAAAAAATCTGGAATGAGAATGCAGACCTATACAGGGTGTTTCAAAAAGGTATGTCATAAATTATATCAGGCATTCCGGGGACAAAAATAAATTTATTGAATCCAACTTACCTTAGTACAAACGTGTACACAATAAAAGTTACAGCCCTTTGAATTTACAAAATAAAAATTGTTTTTTTGCATTATTTACTAAACTATTTGACATTTTGTAATAAAAATGGACACGTTACTTTCTTGTTCTGAATGCATTTTTCATACAAAAGAAACAACAAAATCTAAGCGCACAGAAAAATTTTAAGGGGAGTGTGCAACTCTAAATCCCCCCAAACTTTTGAGTACGTTCAAATCAAATGAATTTTGTGACATCGAGTTTTCCTTATTAAAACGATACCGAATGTGTATTGAAGAAAATGGAGGTCATTTTGAACATTTATTGTAATATCATATTTATAGAGGTTATAGACATTTTTTGTACTTGTTAATTCATTTAAGCCATTTATTGTGTCAAACTAATGATGCCACAAAATTCATTTGATTTGAACGTACTCAAAAGTGTGGGGGGGGGGTTTGGGTTGCACACCAATCTTAAAATTTTTCTATGCGCTTAGATTTTGTTGATTCTTTTTTATGAAAAATGTAACGTGTCCATTTTTATCAGAAAATGTCAAGTAATTTAGGAGATAATGCAAAAAAACAATTTTTATTTTGTAACTTCAAAAGGCTGTAACTTTTTTTGTGTACACGTTTGTACTAAGGTAAGTTGGATTCAATCAATTTATTTTTGTCCCTGAAATCCGCGATTTAATTTATGACATATACTGTAGCTTTTTATTAACTCCATATTTTATTTAGATGTAATCGTTTACTATCAAAAAATATTCTATATAAATTATGAGGAATTTTTTCTTTACTTAAGTATGTATGAAATACGTAAAGAAGAATAAAATAATAAATCAAAATTACCGATATTTCAAAATTATTTTGTAAATTCCGAATATAATGAACTATTAAAATTAGATTATTTAAATGTTAAACTAGTAATTAAAACAGAATATTGATTAGAGAAAGTCAGATTAAATTTAATGTTTGTTTTATTTAATAATAAAATCAGAGTAAATATTGGATTTAAAATAACCTATGGTAAAATCATTTATTTCCCAACACGATTAAAAATATTGGCAAAATTGTTTTGTAAAAGCATAGGAAGCTTCATTAGTATTAAAATTATATATCCTGGCATTATTCAGTAATGTTGTAGAACGACATTTATTGTGTTAAAATATGGATTTTAATTGTTTCTATGCTTGACGCTAAAAGTATATGTACGTGGTATTGAGAAGAGCTAAATTTGAATTGTAACTTGTAGAATCGTAGAAAAATTATAAATTTTTTTGCGATTTTATTTTAAATTACCTAATTTCGATTACAAAAAACAATGAAATTAAATATAAAATGGCCTTAAATAGAGATAAATTAGTATAATAATATGTGCGCTAATAAATATTACTAAACATTTAAGAAATTATAAGCTCAGTATCAGGAGATTTTTCTTAGTAATAACAATAAGTTTCTTCATGTGTAATTTCCGTTCCCCTGTCTTTTCCGTTTTTGACTTTATCCATTATCTTTTTAAAATCGTTCATATATTTTAAGTATCAACCCTAAATCTTTATCCAGCTTTTCTTTTCCATTATCGCACATACGTTTAATGTAGTCGTCATCTTATTATTAGTAATTATTTAATATAGTTTGTCCGTTTGACAGTAATAATTAAAGAGATCAATATTTTGATGGACGGTAATTGATACTAATATTTTTTTGATATTTCGTCGGTTACGTATATTTTTAAAAGCTATTAAGGAAAATAATATCGTAAATTGTAATTAATATTGTATATGTATAATAATATATCTCCATTATCACATAAACTATCTACATTTTTTTGTCTTAAACCTTATATTTAATGTATTGCATATATACAACTGAATAAATGCCTATGCTTGTCGCTCGGCCAGCAACTTGTGACAAAAAAGAAAAAAGGAACATTCTACTAAAATAAAAACCTGTGTACCTACTTGTAGATATAGAAAACTCATGAGCAGGATAAAAAAATCTTCGCGATCCGTAGTAAGTCGAAGCAATAGCAAAAATAATTGAAAAATGTGAAGGATATAAAACTTTAAATATAAATGTATTCGATATTGTGCATTATGCAAAAACGCAGTTATACAGAAAAAAAGAAAAATTGAGTCATTTGAACCGTCTAATGAAGAAATAAAAATACATTTTATTAATTAACATTTTTTTTTAATTTGCATTTATATAAATCTTGCATGAAAAATAAAAAAAAAAGAGAAATATTGCAAGTATTCTAGGCCGTCAAAAATGGCCTGGATTAGAAATTTAAGAAGTGGTTTAGTTGCATCCTAAACGAAGTGTTTAGACTAGCTGCAAAGAAATCTAGTTAATAACCCATCTAAGATAACCCATAAGGAAGAAGAAGATAAAAATGTGTTGACTGTTTAAATATTATTACACTACCCAATTAATAATTAAATATTTGTGCTTGTTGCAGTTTTATCCAAGATAGTACTTTTCTGTCGGGTCCGTAATAACCATAATTTTTTGATATATAATTAGTTAATCAATGTTATCATTTATTTAGTTTTTGTAAGTTTAATAAGTGGTTGGAAAAAATACAACCCTTTTACAGTGCTACGATTTCAGTATCAATGTATATGTTACGGTAAGAGTAGATACTCTGGTAGTTGTATACAATTACCGGTAATTGTATAAAATTACCAGAGCCAACGGTAATTTTCCTACTTTTATCGGTAATTGTATACACTTCTCAGAGGATCTTGTTAAAAGTAAGAATTGCAAATAACAACTATGGATACACAATAGCAATGCCCTTGTTTACCTCGTGCGTAATCAGTCTTTAGTCTGCAGTATTGATTAAGACATCAAAAGTATTTATACCCTGATTTGGCATGCGCTTCATGATTTTAATAAACAATAATGTTAGATACCTATCTTTGAAGTGATTTTTACCGAAATAACATTTTAGGTTAACCTAACTACATACAGAATTGTACATTATATTATAGTTTAAAGTTTATTGTAAGTGTATTAAAGTGTATTAAAATTTAATAAATAAAGTACGTGTAAGTAAATCGAAAACTTGTGGTAAAATACCGGATGACAACAAGCGGTTGAAAAAGTATGATGTCATGAATATTGGGGAAACTGTAAAACTGAGTTGCCTC